>NC_090381.1:118810054-119125679 GCF_036365525.1 Heterodontus francisci | reverse complement strand
AGGTCTGGATACAGCACGGTAACAGCACATGGTTAGGATAAGATACAATAGCAACACACGGTCTGGATTGGCACAGTAACACCATATGGCCCGGATATGGCACGGTAACGCCGCTCTGACTGGATATGGCACGGTAACACCGCCCTGACTGGATATGGCGCGATAACGCCACACTGACTGGATATGGCACGGTAACGCCGCACTGACTGGATATGGCACGGTAATGCTGCACTGACTGGGTATGGCAAGGTAACACTGCACTGCCTGGATATGGTACGGTAACACTGCACTGACTGGGTATGGCACGGTAACACTGCACTAACTGGATATGGCACGGTAACACTGAACTGACTGGGTATGGTACGGTAACACTGCACTGACTGGGTATGGCAAGGTAACACTGCACTGCCTGGATATGGTACGGTAACACTGCACTGCCTGGATATGGCACGGTAACACTGCACTGCCTGGATATGGTACGGTAACGCTGTACTGACTGGGTATGGCACGGTAACGCCGCACTGACTGGATATGGCACGGTAACACTGCCCTAACTGGATATGGCACGGTAACACTGAACTGACTGGGTATGGCACGGTAACACTGCACTAACAGGATATGGCACGGTAACACTGCACTGCCTGGATATGGTACGGTAACACTGCACTGACTGGGTATGGCACGGTAACACTGCACTGCCTGGATATGGCACGGTAACACTGCACTGCCTGGATATGGTACGGTAACACTGTACTGACTGGATATGGTACGGTAACACTGTACTGACTGGATCTGGCACGGTAGCGCTGCACTGACTGGATATGGTACGGTAACACTGCACTGCCTGGATATGGCACGGTAACACTGTACTGACTGGATATGGTACGGTAACACTGTACTGACTGGATCTGGCACGGTAGCGCTGCACTGACTGGATATGGTACGGTAACGCCGCACTGACTGGATATGGCACGATAACACTGCACTGCCTGGATATGGTACGGTAACACTGTACTGACTGGATATGGTACGGTAACACTGTACTGACTGGATCTGGCACGGTAGCGCTGCACTGACTGGATATGGTACGGTAACACTGCACTGCCTGGATATGGCACGGTAACACTGCACTGCCTGGATACGGCACGGTCACACTGCACTGCCTGGATATGGTACGGTAACGCTGTACTGACTGGGTATGGCACGGTAACGCCGCACTGACTGGATATGGCACGGTAACACTGCCCAAACTGGATATGGCATGGTTACGCCGCCCTGACTGGGTATGGCACGGTAACGCCGCACTGACTGGATATGGCACGATAACACTGCACTGCCTGGATATGGTACGGTAACACTGTACTGACTGTATATGGTACGGTAACACTGAACTGACTGGGTATGGCACGGTAACACTGCACTAACAGGATATGGCACGGTAACACTGCAATGCCTGGATATGGCACGGTAACACTGCACTGCCTGGATATGGTACGGTAACGCTGTACTGACTGGGTATGGCACGGTAACGCCGCACTGACTGGATATGGCACGGTAACACTGCCCTAACTGGATATGGCACGGTAACACTGAACTGACTGGGTATGGCACGGTAACACTGCACTAACAGGATATGGCACGGTAACACTGCACTGCCTGGATATGGTACGGTAACACTGCACTGACTGGGTATGGCACGGTAACACTGCACTGCCTGGATATGGCACGGTAACACTGCACTGCCTGGATATGGTACGGTAACGCCGCACTGACTGGGTATGGCACGGTAACACTGCACTGCCTGGATATGGTACGGTAACACTGCACTGCCTGGATATGGTACGGTAACACTGCACTGACTGGGTATGGCACGGTAACACTGCACTGCCTGGATATGGTACGGTAACGCCGCACTGCCTGGATATGGCACGGTAACACTGTACTGACTGGATATGGCACGGTAACGCCGCACCGACTGGATATGGCACGGTAACACTGCCCTAACTGGATATGGCATGGTAACGCCGCCCTGACTGGATATGGCACGGTAATGCCGCACTGACTGGATCTGGCACGGTAGCGCTGCACTGACTGGATATGGTACGGTAACACTGCACTGCCTGGATATGGCACGGTAACACTGCACTGCCTGGATATGGCACGGTCACACTGCACTGCCTGGATATGGTACGGTAACGCTGTACTGACTGGGTATGGCACGGTAACGCCGCACTGACTGGATATGGCACGGTAACACTGCCCTAACTGGATATGGCACGGTAACACTGAACTGACTGGGTATGGCACGGTAACACTGCACTAACAGGATATGGCACGGTAACACTGCACTGCCTGGATATGGTACGGTAACACTGCACTGACTGGGTATGGCACGGTAACACTGCACTGCCTGGATATGGCACGGTAACACTGCACTGCCTGGATATGGTACGGTAACGCTGTACTGACTGGGTATGGCACGGTAACGCCGCACTGACTGGATATGGCACGATAACACTGCACTGCCTGGATATGGTACGGTAACACTGTACTGACTGGATATGGCACGGTAACGCCGCACCGACTGGATATGGCACGGTAACACTGCCCTAACTGGATATGGCATGGTAACACCGCCCTGACTGGATATGGCACGGTAATGCCGCACTGACTGGATCTGGCACGGTAGCGCTGCACTGACTGGATATGGTACGGTAACACTGCACTGCCTGGATATGGCACGGTAACACTGCACTGCCTGGATATGGCACGGTCACACTGCACTGCCTGGATATGGTACGGTAACGCTGTACTGACTGGGTATGGCACGGTAACGCCGCACTGACTGGATATGGCACGGTAACACTGCCCAAACTGGATATGGCATGGTAACGCCGCCCTGACTGGGTATGGCACGGTAACGCCGCACTGACTGGATATGGCACGATAACACTGCACTGCCTGGATATGGTACGGTAACACTGTACTGACTGGATATGGTACGGTAACACTGTACTGACTGGATATGGCACGGTAACGCCACACTGACTGGATATGGCACGGTAACACTGCCCTAACTGGATAAGGCATGGTAACGCCGCCCTGACTGGATATGGCACGGTAATGCCGCACTGACTGGATCTGGCACGGTAGCGCTGCACTGACTGGATAAGGCACGGTAACGCCGCACTGACTGGATATGGCACGGTAATGCTGCATTGACTGGATATGGCATGTTAACGCTGCACTGACTGGATATGGCATGGTAACACTGCACTGACTGGATATGGCACGGTAACGCCACACTGACTGGATATGGCACGGTAACACTGCACTGACTGGATATGGCACGGTAACACTGCACTGACTGGATATGGCACGGTAATACTGCACTGACTGGATATGGCACGGTAATACTGCACTGACTGGATATGGCACGGTCGCGGCGCACTGACTGGATATGGCACGATACGGCCGCACTGACTGGATATGGCACGGTAACGCCGCACTGACTGGATATGGCACGGTAATACTGTACTGACTGGATTCGGCGCGGTAACGCCACACTGACTGGATATGGCACGATAGCACTGTACTGACTGGATATGGCACGGTAACGCCACACTGACTGGATATGGCACGGTAACACTGCACTAACTGGATATGGCACGGTAACGCCGCCCTGACTGGATATGGCACGGTAATGCCGCACTGACTGGATATGGCACGGTAGCGCTGCACTGACTGGATATGGCACGGTAACGCCGCACTGACTGGATATGGCACGGTAACGCCGCACTGACTGGATATGGCACGGTAACGCCACACTGACTGGATATGGCGCGGTAACACTGTACTGACTGGATATGGCACGGTAACACTGCACTGACTGGATATGGCACGGTAACACTGTACTGACTGGATATGGCATGGTAACACTGTACTGACTGGATATGGCACGGTAACATAGGGCAGCACAGTGGCGCAGTGGTTAGCACCGCAGCCTCACAGCTCCAGGGACCCGGGTTCGATTCCGGGTACTGCCTGTGTGGAGTTTGCAAGTTCTCCCTGTGTCTGCGTGGGTTTTCTTCGGGTGCTCCGGTTTCCTCCCACAAGCCAAAAGACTTGCAGGTTGATAGGTAAATTGGCCATTATAAATTGTCACTAGTATAGGTAGGTGGTAGGGAAATATAGGGACAGGTGGGGATGTTTGGTAGGAATATGGGATTAGTGTAGGATTAGTATAAATGGGTGGTTGATGTTCGGCACAGACTCGGTGGGCCGAAGGGCCTGTTTCAGTGCTGTATCTCTAATCTAATCTAATCTAAAACACTGCACTGACAGGATATGGCACGGTAACACTGCACTGACTGGGTATGGCACGGTAACACTGCACTAACAGGATATGGCACGGTAACACTGCACTGCCTGGATATGGCACGGTAACACTGAACTGCCTGGATATGGTACGGTAACGCTGTACTGACTGGGTATGGCACGGTAACGCCGCACTGACTGGATATGGCACGATAACACTGCACTGCCTGGATATGGTACAGTAACACTGTACTGACTGGATATGGTACGGTAACACTGTACTGACTGGATATGGCACGGTAACGCCGCACTGACTGGATATGGCACGGTAACACTGCCCTAACTGGATATGGCATGGTAACGCCGCCCTGACTGGATATGGCATGGTAATGCCGCACTGACTGGATCTGGCACGGTAGCGCTGCACTGACTGGATATGGCACGGTAACACTGCACTGCCTGGATATGGCACGGTAACACTGCACTGCCTGGATATGGCACGGTAACACTGCACTGCCTAAATATGGTACGGTAACGCTGTACTGACTGGGTATGGCACGGTAACGCCGCACTGACTGGATATGGCACGATAACACTGCACTGCCTGGATATGGTACGGTAACACTGTACTGACTGGATATGGCACGGTAATGCCGCATTGACTGGATATGGCATGTTAACACTGCACTGCCTGGATATGGTACGGTAACGCTGTACTGACTGGGTATGGCACGATAACACTGCACTGCCTGGATATGGTACGGTAACACTGTACTGACTGGATATGGCACGGTAATGCCGCATTGACTGGATATGGCATGTTAACACTGCACTGCCTGGATATGGTACGGTAACACTGTACTGACTGGATATGGCACGGTAATGCCGCACTGACTGGATATGGCACGGTAACACTGTACTGACTGGATATGGCACGGTAATGCCGCACTGACTGGATATGGCACGGTAACACTGTACTGACTGGATATGGCACGGTAATGCCGCACTGACTGGATATGGCACGGTAACACTGTACTGACTGGATATGGCACGGTAATGCCGCACTGACTGGATATGGCACGGTAACACTGCACTGACTGGATATGGCACGGCAGCGCCGCACTGACTGGAAATGACACGGTAATACTGCACTGACTGGATATGGCACGGTAACACTGCACTGACTGGATATGGCACGGTAATACTGCACTGACTGGATATGGCACGGTAGCGGCGCACTGACTGGATACGGCACGATACGGCCGCACTGACTGGATATGGCACGGGAACGCCGCACTGACTGGATATGGCATGGTAATACTGTACTGACTGGATTTGGCACGGTAATGCCGCACTGACTTGATACGGCACGATAGCACTGTACTGACTGGATATGGCACGGTAACGCCACACTGACTGGATATGGCACGGTAACACTGCACTAACTGGATATGGCATGGTAACGCCGCCCTGAGTGGATATGGCACGGTAATGCCGCACTGACTGGATATGGCACGGTAGCGCTGCACTGACTGGATATGGCACGGTAACGCCGCACTGACTGGATATGGCACGGTAACGCCGCACTGACTGGATATGGCACGGTAACGCCACACTGACTGGATATGGCGCAGTAACACTGTACTGACTGGATATGGCACGGTAACACTGCACTGACTGGATATGGCACGGTAATACTGCACTGACTGGATATGGCACGGTAACACTGCACTGACTGGATATGGCACGGTAACACTGCACTGACTGGATATGGCACGGTAATACTGCACTGACTGGATATGGCACGGTAACACTGCACTGACTGGATATGGCACGGTAACACTGCACTGACTGGATATGGCACGGTAGCGGCGCACTGACTGGATATGGCACGATACGGCCGCACTGACTGGATATGGCACGGTAACGCCGCACTGACTGGATATGGCACGGTAATACTGTACTGACTGGATTTGGCGCGGTAATGCCGCACTGACTGCATATCGCACGGTAACTCCCACTAACTGGATATGGCACGATAGCACTGTACTGACTGGATATGGCACGGTAACGCCACACTGACTGGATATGGCACGGTAACACTGCACTAACTGGATATGGCATGGTAACGCCGCCCTGACTGGATATGGCACAGTAATGACGCACTGACTGGATCTGGCACGGTAGCGCTGCACTGACTGGATATGGCACGGTAACGCCGCACTGACTGGATATGGCACGGTAACGCCGCACTGACTGGATATGGCACGGTAACGCCACACTGACTGGATATGGCGCGGTAACACTGTACTGACTGGATATGGCACGGTAACACTGCACTGACTGGATATGGCACGGTAACACTGTACTGACTGGATATGGCACGGTAATACTGCACTGACTGGATATGGCACGGTAACACTGCACTGACTGGATATGGCACGGTAACACTGTACTGACTGGATATGGCACGGTAACACTGTACTGACTGGATATGGCACGGTAGCGCCGCACTGACTGGATATGACACGGTAATACTGCACTGACTGGATATGGCACGGTAATACTGCACTGACTGGATATGGCACGGTAACACTGCACTGACTGGATATGGCACGGTAACACTGTACTGACTGGATATGGCACGGTAACACTGTACTGACTGGATATGGCACGGTAGCGCCGCACTGACTGGATATGACACAGTAATACTGCACTGACTGGATATGGCACGGTAACACTGCACTGACTGGATATGGCACGGTAATACTGCACTGACTGGATTTGGCACGGTAGCGCCGCACTGTCTGGATATGGCACGATACGGCCGCACTGACTGGATATGGCACGGTAACGCCGCACTGACTGGATATGGCACGGTAATACTGTACTGACTGGATTTGGCGCGGTAATGCCGCACTGACTGGATATGGCACGGTAATACTGTACTGACTGGATTTGGCGTGGTAATGCCGCACTGACTGGATATCGCACGGTAACGCCGCACTAACTGGATATGGCACGATAGCACTGTACTGACTGGATATGGCACGGTAACGCCGCCCTGACTGGATATGGCACGGTAATGCCGCACTGACTGGATATGGCACGGTAGCGCTGCACTGACTGGATATGGCACGGTAACGCCGCACTGACTGGATATGGCACGGTAACGCCACTCTGACTGGATATGGCGCGGTAACACTGTACTGACTGGATATGGCACGGTAACACTGCAGTGACCGGATATGGCACGGTAATACTGCACTGACTGGATATGGCATGGTAACACTGTACTGACTGGATATGGCATGGTAACACTGTACTGACTGGATATGGCACGGTAATACTGCACTGACTGGATATGGCACGGTAACGCCACACTGACTGGATATGGCACAGTAACACTGCACTGACTGGATATGGCACGGTAATACTGCACTGACTGGATATGGCACGGTAACGCCACACTGACTGGATATGGCACAGTAACACTGCACTGACTGGATATGGCACAGTAACACTGCACTGACTGGATATGGCACGGTAACACTGTACTGACTGGATATGGCACAGTAACACTGCACTGACTGGATATGGCACGGTAATACTGCACTGACTGGATATGGCACGGTAATACTGCACTGACTGGATATGGCGCGGTAACAATGTTCTGACTGGATTTGGCATGGTAACACTGCACTGACTGGCTATGGCACGGTAATACTGTACTGACTGGATTTGGCGCGGTAATGCCGCACTGACTGCATATCGCACGGTAACGCCGCACTAACTGGATATGGCACGATAGCACTGTACTGACTGGATATGGCACGGTAACGCCACACTGACTGGATATGGCACGGTAACGCCACACTGACTGGATATGGCACAGTAACACTGCACTGACTGGATATGGCACAGTAACACTGCACTGACTGGATATGGCACAGTAACACTGCACTGACTGGATATGGCACGGTAATACTGCACTGACTGGATATGGCACAGTAACACTGCACTGACTGGATATGGCATGGTAATACTGAACTGACTGGATATGGCACGGTAACGCCGCACTGACTGGATATGGCACGGTAACGCCACACTGACTGGATATGGCGCGGTAACACTGTACTGACTGGATATGGCACGGTATCACTGCACTGACTGGATATGGCACAGTAACACTGCACTGACTGGATATGGCACGGTAATACTGCACTGACTGGATATGGCACAGTAACACTGCACTGACTGGATATGGCATGGTAATACTGCACTGACTGGATATGGCACGGTAACGCCGCACTGACTGGATATGGCACTGTAACACTGTACTGACTGGATATGGCACGGTAACACTGCACTGACTGGATATGGCACGGTAATACTGCACTGACTGGATATGGCACGGTAACGCCACACTGACTGGATATGGCACGGTAACGCCGCACTGACTGGATATGGCACAGTAAGACTGCACTGACTGGATATGGCAGAGTAACACTGCACTGACTGGATATGGCATGGTAATACTGCACTGACTGGATATGGCACAGTAATACTGCACTGACTGGATATGGCACGGTAGCGCCGCACTGACTGGATATGGCACGATACGGCCGCACTGACTGGATATGGCACGATACCGCCGCACTGACTGGATATGGCGCGGTAACAAT
Source organism: Heterodontus francisci (assembly GCF_036365525.1). Taxonomy (NCBI): domain Eukaryota; kingdom Metazoa; phylum Chordata; class Chondrichthyes; order Heterodontiformes; family Heterodontidae; genus Heterodontus; species Heterodontus francisci. The sequence goes on along the minus strand of NC_090381.1, from coordinate 119,116,677 downwards.
GTTCTGACTGGATTTGGCACGGTAACACTGCACTGACTGGCTATGGCACGGTAATACTGTACTGACAGGATTTGGCGCGGTAATGCCGCACTGACTGGATATCGCACGGTAACGCCGCACTAACTGGATATGGCACGATAGCACTGTACTGACTGGATATGGCACGGTAACGCCACACTGACTGGATATGGCACGGTAACGCCACACTGACTGGATATGGCACGGTAATGCCGCACTGACTGGATCTGGCACGGTAGCGCTGCACTGACTGGATATGGCACGGTAACGCCGCACTGACTGGATATGGCACGGTATCACTGCACTGACTGGATATGGCACAGTAACACTGCACTGACTGGATATGGCACGGTAATACTGCACTGACTGGATATGGCACAGTAACACTGCACTGACTGGATATGGCATGGTAATACTGCACTGACTGGATATGGCACGGTAACGCCGCACTGACTGGATATGGCACGGTAACACTGTACTGACTGGATATGGCACGGTAACACTGCACTGACTGGATATGGCACGGTAATACTGCACTGACTGGATATGGCACGGTAACGCCACACTGACTGGATATGGCACGGTAACGCCGCACTGACTGGATATGGCACAGTAAGACTGCACTGACTGGATATGGCAGAGTAACACTGCACTGACTGGATATGGCATGGTAATACTGCACTGACTGGATATGGCACGGTAATACTGCACTGACTGGATATGGCACGGTAGCGCCGCACTGACTGGATATGGCACGATACGGCCGCACTGACTGGATATGGCACGATACCGCCGCACTGACTGGATATGGCGCGGTAACAATGTTCTGACTGGATTTGGTACGGTAACACTGCACTGACTGGCTATGGCACGGTAATACTGTACTGACAGGATTTGGCGCGGTAATGCCGCACTGACTGGATATCGCACGGTAACGCCGCACTAACTGGATATGGCACGATAGCACTGTACTGACTGGATATGGCACGGTAACGCCACACTGACTGGATATGGCACGGTAACGCCACACTGACTGGATATGGCACGGTAATGCCGCACTGACTGGATCTGGCACGGTAGCGCTGCACTGACTGGATATGGCACGGTAACGCCGCACTGACTGGATATGGCACGGTAATGCCGCACTGACTGGATCTGGCACGGTAGCGCTGCACTGACTGGATATGGCACGGTAACGCCGCACTGACTGGATGTGGCACGGTCACGCCGCACTGACTGGATATGGCACGGTAACGCCGCACTGACTGGATATGGCACGGTAACGCTGCACTGACTGGATATGGCACGGTAATACTGCACTGACTGGATATGGCACGGTAACGCCACACTGACTGGATATGGCACGGTAACACTGCACTGACTGGATATGGCACGGTAATACTGCACTGACTGGATATGGCACGGTAGCGCCGCACTGACTGGATCTGGCACGGTAGCGCCGCACTGACTGGATATGGCACGGTAGCGCCGCACTGACTGGATATGGCACGGTAATACTGCACTGACTGGATATGGCACGGTAGCGCCGCACTGACTGGATATGGCACGGTAACGCCACACTGACTGGATATGGCACAGTAACACTGCACTGACTGGATATGGCACGGTAATGCCGCACTGACTGGATCTGGCACGGTAGCGCTGCACTGACTGGATATGGCACGGTAACGCCGCACTGACTGGATATGGCACGGTAATGCCGCACTGACTGGATCTGGCACGGTAGCGCTGCACTGACTGGATATGGCACGGTAACGCCGCACTGACTGGATGTGGCACGGTCACGCCGCACTGACTGGATATGGCACGGTAACGCTGCACTGACTGGATATGGCACGGTAATACTGCACTGACTGGATATGGCACGGTAACGCCACACTGACTGGATATGGCACGGTAACACTGCACTGACTGGATATGGCACGGTAATACTGCACTGACTGGATATGGCACGGTAGCGCCGCACTGACTGGATATGGCACGGTAGCGCCGCACTGACTGGATATGGCACGGTAGCGCCGCACTGACTGGATATGGCACGGTAATACTGTACTGACTGGATATGGCACGGTAACGCCACACTGACTGGATATGACACAGTAACACTGCACTGACTGGATATGGCACGGTAACGCCACACTGACTGGATATGGCACGGTAGCGCCGCACTGACTGGATATGGCACGGTAGCGCCGCACTGACTGGATATGGCACGGTAACGCCGCACTGACTGGATATGGCACGATAGCACTGTACTGACTGGATATGGCACGGTAACGCCACACTGACTGGATATGGCACGGTAATGCCGCACTGACTGGATCTGGCACGGTAGCGCTGCACTGACTGGATATGGCACGGTAACGCCGCACTAACTGGATATGGCACGATAGCACTGTACTGACTGGATATGGCACGGTAACGCCACACTGACTGGATATGGCACGGTAATGCCGCACAGACTGGATCTGGCACGGTAGCGCTGCACTGACTGGATATGGCACGGTAACGCCGCACTGACTGGATATGGCACGGTAATGCCGCACTGACTGGATCTTGCACGGTAGCGCTGCACTGACTGGATATGGCACGGTAACGCCGCACTGACTGGATGTGGCACGGTCACGCCGCACTGACTGGATATGGCACGGTAACGCCGCACTGACTGGATATGGCACGGTAACGCTGCACTGACTGGATATGGCACGGTAATACTGCACTGACTGGATATGGCACGGTAACGCCGCACTGACTGGATATGGCACGGTAACGCCGCACTGACTGGATATGGCACGGTAATACTGCACTGACTGGATTTGGCGCGGTAATGCCGCACTGACTGCATATCGCACGGTAACGCCGCACTAACTGGATATGGCACGATAGCACTGTACTGACTGGATATGGCACGGTAACGCCGCCCTGACTGGATATGGCATGGTAACGCCGCACTGACTGGATATGGCACGGTAGCGCTGCACTGACTGGATATGGCACGGGAATGCCGCATTGACTGGATATGGCACGGTAATACTGCACTGACTGGATATGGCACAGTAACACTGCACTGACTGGATATGGCACGGTAATACTGCACTGACTGGATATGGCACGGTAACACTGCACTGACTGGATATGGCACGGTAACACTGCACTGACTGGATATGGCACGGTAGCGCCGCACTGACTGGATATGGCAGGATACGGCCGCACTGACTGGATATGGCACGATACCGCCGCACTGACTGGATATGGCGCGGTAACAATGTTCTGACTGGATTTGGCACGGTAACACTGCACTGACTGGCTATGGCATGGTAACACTGCACTGACTGGCTATGGCACGGTAACGCCGCACTGACTGGATATGACACGGTAACGCCGCATTGACTGGATATGGCATGTTAACGCTGCACTGACTTGATTTGGCACGGTAACGCCACACTGACTGGATATGGCACGGTAACACTGCACTGACTGGATATGGCACGGTAATACTGCACTGACTGGATATGGCACGGTAACACTGCACTGACTGGATATGGCACGGTAACGCCGCACTGACTGGATATGGCACGGTAATACTGTACTGACTGGATTTGGCGCGGTAATGCCGCACTGACTGCATATCGCACGGTAACGCCGCACTAACTGGATATGGCACGATAGCACTGTACTGACTGGATATGGCACGGTAACGCCACACTGACTGGATATGGCACGGTAACACTGCACTAACTGGATATGGCATGGTAACGCCGCCCTGACTGGATATGGCACGGTAATGCCGCACTGACTGGATATGGCACGGTAGCGCTGCACTGACTGGATATGGCACGGTAACGCCGCACTGACTGGATATGGCACGGTAACGCCGCACTGACTGGATATGGCACGGTAATGCTGCACTGACTGGATATGGCACAGTAGCGCTGCGCTGACTGGATATGGCACGGTAGCGCCGCACTGACTGGATATGGCACGGTAGCGCCGCACTGACTGGATATGGCACGGTAATACTGTACTGACTGGATATGGCACGGTAACGCCGCACTGACTGGATATGGCACAGTAACACTGCACTGACTGGATATGGCACGGTAACGCCACACTGACTGGATATGGCACGGTAGCGCCGCACTGACTGGATATGGCACGGTAGCGCCGCACTGACTGGATATGGCACGGTAACGCCGCACTGACTGGATATGGCACAATTGCACTGTACTGACTGGATATGGCACGGTAACGCCACACTGACTGGATATGGCACGGTAATGCCGCACTGACTGGATCTGGCACGGTAGCGCTGCACTGACTGGATATGGCACGGTAACGCCGCACTAACTGGATATGGCACGATAGCACTGTACTGACTGGATATGGCACGGTAACGCCACACTGACTGGATATGGCACGGTAATGCCGCACTGACTGGATCTGGCACGGTAGCGCTGCACTGACTGGATATGGCACGGTAACGCCGCACTGACTGGATATGGCACGGTAATGCCGCACTGACTGGATCTGGCACGGTAGCGCTGCACTGACTGGATATGGCACGGTAACGCCGCACTGACTGGGTGTGGCACGGTCACGCCGCACTGACTGGATATGGCACGGTAACGCCGCACTGACTGGATATGGCACGGTAACGCTGCACTGACTGGATATGGCACGGTAATACTGCACTGACTGGATATGGCACGGTAACACTGCACTGACTGGATATGGCACGGTAATACTGCACTGACTGGATATGGCACGGTAGCGCCGCACTGACTGGATCTGGCACGGTAGCGCCGCACTGACTGGATATGGCACGGTAGCGCCGCACTGACTGGATATGGCACGGTAATACTGCACTGACTGGATATGGCACGGTAGCGCCGCACTGACTGGATATGGCACGGTAACGCCACACTGACTGGATATGGCACAGTAACACTGCACTGACTGGATATGGCACGGTAATGCCGCACTGACTGGATCTGGCACGGTAGCGCTGCACTGACTGGATATGGCACGGTAACGCCGCACTGACTGGATATGGCACGGTAATGCCGCACTGACTGGATCTGGCACGGTAGCGCTGCACTGACTGGATATGGCACGGTAACGCCGCACTGACTGGATGTGGCACGGTCACGCTGCACTGACTGGATATGGCACGGTAACGCTGCACTGACTGGATATGGCACGGTAATACTGCACTGACTGGATATGGCACGGTAACGCCACACTGACTGGATATGGCACGGTAACACTGCACTGACTGGATATGGCACGGTAATACTGCACTGACTGGATATGGCACGGTAGCGCCGCACTGACTGGATATGGCACGGTAGCGCCGCACTGACTGGATATGGCACGGTAGCGCCGCACTGACTGGATATGGCACGGTAATACTGTACTGACTGGATATGGCACGGTAACGCCACACTGACTGGATATGACACAGTAACACTGCACTGACTGGATATGGCACGGTAACGCCACACTGACTGGATATGGCACGGTAGCGCCGCACTGACTGGATATGGCACGGTAGCGCCGCACTGACTGGATATGGCACGGTAACGCCGCACTGACTGGATATGGCACGATAGCACTGTACTGACTGGATATGGCACGGTAACGCCACACTGACTGGATATGGCACGGTAATGCCGCACTGACTGGATCTGGCACGGTAGCGCTGCACTGACTGGATATGGCACGGTAACGCCGCACTAACTGGATATGGCACGATAGCACTGTACTGACTGGATATGGCACGGTAACGCCACACTGACTGGATATGGCACGGTAATGCCGCACAGACTGGATCTGGCACGGTAGCGCTGCACTGACTGGATATGGCACGGTAACGCCGCACTGACTGGATATGGCACGGTAATGCCGCACTGACTGGATCTGGCATGGTAGCGCTGCACTGACTGGATATGGCACGGTAACGCCGCACTGACTGGATGTGGCACGGTCACGCCGCACTGACTGGATATGGCACGGTAACGCCGCACTGACTGGATATGGCACGGTAACGCTGCACTGACTGGATATGGCACGGTAATACTGCACTGACTGGATATGGCACGGTAACGCCGCACTGACTGGATATGGCACGGTAACGCCGCACTGACTGGATATGGCACGGTAATACTGCACTGACTGGATTTGGCGCGGTAATGCCGCACTGACTGCATATCGCACGGTAACGCCGCACTAACTGGATATGGCACGATAGCACTGTACTGACTGGATATGGCACGGTAACGCCGCCCTGACTGGATATGGCATGGTAACGCCGCACTGACTGAATATGGCACGGTAGCGCTGCACTGACTGGATATGGCACGGGAATGCCGCATTGACTGGATATGGCACGGTAATACTGCACTGACTGGATATGGCACAGTAACACTGCACTGACTGGATATGGCACGGTAATACTGCACTGACTGGATATGGCACGGTAACACTGCACTGACTGGATATGGCACGGTAACACTGCACTGACTGGATATGGCACGGTAGCGCCGCACTGACTGGATATGGCAGGATACGGCCGCACTGACTGGATATGGCACGATACCGCCGCACTGACTGGATATGGCGCGGTAACAATGTTCTGACTGGATTTGGCACGGTAACACTGCACTGACTGGCTATGGCATGGTAACACTGCACTGACTGGCTATGGCACGGTAACGCCGCACTGACTGGATATGACACGGTAACGCCGCATTGACTGGATATGGCATGTTAACGCTGCACTGACTTGATTTGGCACGGTAACGCCACACTGACTGGATATGGCACGGTAACACTGCACTGACTGGATATGGCACGGTAATACTGCACTGACTGGATATGGCACGGTAACACTGCACTGACTGGATATGGCACGGTAACGCCGCACTGACTGGATATGGCACGGTAACACTGCACTGACTGGATATGGCACGGTAATGCCGCCCTGACTGGATATGGCACGGTAATGCCGCACTGACTGGATATGGCACGGTAGCGCTGCACTGACTGGATATGGCACGGTAACGCCGCACTGACTGGATATGGCACGGTAACGCCGCACTGACTGGATATGGCACGGTAATGCTGCACTGACTGGATATGGCACAGTAGCGCTGCGCTGACTGGATATGGCACGGTAGCGCCGCACTGACTGGATATGGCACGGTAGCGCCGCACTGACTGGATATGGCACGGTAATACTGTACTGACTGGATATGGCACGGTAACGCCGCACTGACTGGATATGGCACAGTAACACTGCACTGACTGGATATGGCACGGTAACGCCACACTGACTGGATATGGCACGGTAGCGCCGCACTGACTGGATATGGCACGGTAGCGCCGCACTGACTGGATATGGCACGGTAACGCCGCACTGACTGGATATGGCACAATTGCACTGTACTGACTGGATATGGCATGGTAACGCCACACTGACTGGATATGGCACGGTAATGCCGCACTGACTGGATCTGGCACGGTAGCGCTGCACTGACTGGATATGGCACGGTAACGCCGCACTAACTGGATATGGCACGATAGCACTGTACTGACTGGATATGGCACGGTAACGCCACACTGACTGGATATGGCACGGTAATGCCGCACTGACTGGATCTGGCACGGTAGCGCTGCACTGACTGGATATGGCACGGTAACGCCGCACTGACTGGATATGGCACGGTAATGCCGCACTGACTGGATCTGGCACGGTAGCGCTGCACTGACTGGATATGGCACGGTAACGCCGCACTGACTGGGTGTGGCACTGTCACGCCGCACTGACTGGATATGGCACGGTAACGCCGCACTGACTGGATATGGCACGGTAACGCTGCACTGACTGGATATGGCACGGTAATACTGCACTGACTGGATATGGCACGGTAACGCCACACTGACTGGATATGGCACGGTAACACTGCACTGACTGGATATGGCACGGTAATACTGCACTGACTGGATATGGCACGGTAGCGCCGCACTGACTGGATATGGCACGGTAGCGCCGCACTGACTGGATATGGCACGGTAATACTGTACTGACTGGATATGGCACGGTAGCGCCGCACTGACTGGATATGGCACGGTAACGCCGCACTGACTGGATATGGCACGGTAATACTGTACTGACTGGATTTGGCGCGGTAATGCCGCACTGACTGCATATCGCACGGTAACGCCGCACTAACTGGATATGGCACGATAGCACTGTACTGACTGGATATGGCACGGTAACGCCGCCCTGACTGGATATGGCATGGTAACGCCGCACTGACTGGATATGGCACGGTAGCGCTGCACTGACTGGATATGGCACGGGAATGCCGCATTGACTGGATATGGCACGGTAATACTGCACTGACTGGATATGGCACAGTAACACTGCACTGACTGGATATGGCACGGTAATACTGCACTGACTGGATATGGCACGGTAACACTGCACTGACTGGATATGGCACGGTAACACTGCACTGACTGGATATGGCACGGTAGCGCCGCACTGACTGGATATGGCAGGATACGGCCGCACTGACTGGATATGGCACGATACCGCCGCACTGACTGGATATGGCGCGGTAACAATGTTCTGACTGGATTTGGCACGGTAACACTGCACTGACTGGCTTTGGCACGGTAACACTGCACTGACTGGCTATGGCACGGTAACGCCGCACTGACTGGATATGACACGGTAACGCCGTATTGACTGGATATGGCATGTTAACGCTGCACTGACTTGATATGGCACGGTAACGCCACACTGACTGGATATGGCACGGTAACACTGCACTGACTGGATATGGCACGGTAATACTGCACTGACTGGATATGGCACGGTAACACTGCACTGACTGGATATGGCACGGTAACGCCGCACTGACTGGATATGGCACGGTAATACTGTACTGACTGGATTTGGCGCGGTAATGCCGCACTGACTGCATATCGCACGGTAACGCCGCACTAACTGGATATGGCACGATAGCACTGTACTGACTGGATATGGCACGGTAACGCCACACTGACTGGATATGGCACGGTAACACTGCACTAACTGGATATGGCATGGTAACGCCGCCCTGACTGGATATGGCACGGTAATGCCGCACTGACTGGATATGGCACGGTAGCGCTGCACTGACTGGATATGGCACGGTAACGCCGCACTGACTGGATATGGCACGGTAACGCCGCACTGACTGGATATGGCACGGTAATGCTGCACTGACTGGATATGGCACAGTAGCGCTGCGCTGACTGGATATGGCACGGTAACGCCGCACTGACTGGATATGGCACCGTAACGCCGCACTGACTGGATATGGCACGGTAACACTGTACTGACTGGATATGGCACGGTAACACCGCCCTGAGTGGATATGGCACCGTAACGCCGCACTGACTGGATATGGCATGGTAATACTGTACTGACTGGATATGGCACGGTAACACTGTACTTTTTGGATATGGCACGGTAACACCGCACTGACTGGATATGGCATGGTAACGCCGCACTGACTGGATATGGCACGGTAACGTCGCACTGACTGGATATGGCACGGTATCACTGCACTGACTGGATATGGCACAGTAACACTGCACTGACTGGATATGGCACGGTAACACCGCCCTGACTGGATATGGCACGGTAATACTGCACTGACTGGATATGACATGGTAACGCCGCACTGAGTAGATATGGCACCGTAACGCCGCACTGACTGGATATGGCACCGTAACGCCGCACTGACTGGATATGGCACCGTAACACCGCACTGACTGGATATGGCATAGTGGCACTTTACTGACTGGATATGGCACGATAATGCCGCACTGACTGGATATGGCACGATAACGCCGCACTGACTGGATATGGCATGGTAACAGCGCACGGTGTGGATACAGCACGATAACACTGAACGTGGTAAGAAAACCGTAAAATATTTTGAATGCTGAGAGCCCTGAATATGTTGTGAGGCTGAGACCTTTTTGACTCCAACAAAATTGGATCACCTGTGCAGTGTTCATCAGCATCAGCCTCGCCCTCACCTGTCTCTGATCCTTCACAATTCCCCAAACCTACGAATTAAAAACATCCAGCATTATTTAGAAAATAAGCTGGGCTTGTTTATGTTGTCAACATAGCAACACAATTGTCTGTGTCTGTATCTATGATTGTGATTGACATTGACTGGTCTGTAACTGTGTCTGTGACTGAATCTGTCTGTGTCTGACTTACTGTGTCTGACCAACTGCGTCTGTGACTGACTGACTGCATCTGCAATCTTATGTGATTGCAACTGTGATTGATTGAGTCTGCATTGCTGACCGACTGCATCTGTGTCTGTGACTGGATCTGTGTCTGACTGACTGACTGTGCCTGTGACTGAATGTGTCTCTGACTGAATCTGTGTCTCTGACTGACTCCATCTGTGTCCGAACCTGCGTCTGACTGACTGACTGCGTCTGTGTCTGTGACTGAATCTGTGTCTGACAGACTGACTGCGTCTGTGTCTGTGACTGAATCTGTGTCTGACAGACTGACTGTGTCTGCAACCTTATGTGACTGCGACTGTGATTGATTGAGTTTGCATTATTGACCGACTGCATCTGTGTCTGTGACTGCGTCTGCAACTGTGTTTGCATGTGTGTCTGGGACTCTACCTGTGACCGTGTCTGTGTCTGTGACTGTGTCTGCAACTGTGTTTGCATGTGTGTCTGGGACTCTACCTGTGACCGTGTCTGTGTCTGTGACTGTGTCTGTGACTGACTGTCTGCAATAGGCATGAGTAAAATTATCGATTTACAATTGCTGCCTGGCAACCTTCCATTATAGTGACCAAAAACATCAAGCAAAGAGAACCAAACATTGAAAAGGCAGGAAGGGAAGCCAGTGCTTGGATCAACATTAATCTGACAGCAGGAATGCCTGATTTAATGGCTTTATTTAAGCATCATTTTAGTTCATTAACTCAGCTAAACACAGCAAATTCCCGTTCAAATTGGTTTAACTCTTTCCTATTCAGTCATCAACACACTATCAATAACATTGAGACTCAGGATCCAGACAGACAGCCTGACCGTGTGAGATTTGGACAAAGCACAGACACTGTCAAATAACTGAAATATGTTACACTCTGGAATTCTATCAACATCACACCGTTCCCGACAGTGGAACTGGAAATGGGCGGCACTTTTGCTCTTATGTCAGGAACCGGTTCCCATGCGATGACTATCAAAATGCCTCCCTGCAGATTCTCCTTCAGGCCATACGGGAAAGGCAGGAGGTGCTGTTTCCTCCAAATGATACCAAAGATCCTCCTCCTGGACAGAGGTAGCAGAGGAGGTGAGCAACAGTGGGGTCCATCCCAGAACCTGGTACAGTGCAGGAAATGGGTCAACGACCAGCTATGCTCTGCCAGGGTAAGTGTCAGGGTCGCATTTTAACAAAGAGACTCTTGTGGGGATCATCAGTAATTCATATCTGCAAGTGAGCAGCTACGGCAGGCAGTTGAATGTGTGATCAGCCTGAGTGCTTGGATACAACATGCAACTGACAGGCCAGTCTGCGTGCTGGGGATGTGTGCAGACAAGGGGGTTAGGTGTCACTTGACTTGTCACTAACTCTGCACTGTTATGCAGGATAAACAAACTCATAATGCCAGGGAGAGATCCAGGACCGGGAGTGGAGTGCCAGACCTGAGGCTGCTCAGCTGTGCAGAGGAGGGGGTTATTGAGCTCGCCGGAGAGGAGAGAGGCCAAACAATACCAGACGGTGAGGCTGGAATGGCCAGGCATAAACATAAAGAATCATCCATCCTAATGCTGGAATATGGGTGCAAGGGAGCCACACAGGATATGTGATGCGCTCGTACTGTGATGATGCTTAATGTGGTTGTGTTTGTTCTCCACGACATATTCTGCAATCCCAGGAGCAACCGCAGCCAAGCCAGGAGCCTGAAGACTCCACCTCTGAGGCCGATGACAGCAATGCTGCAGAGGATGCACCGTCATCTGCCTCTTCATCAACCTCTGCCAGCACAGTTACACCCACACGGCTCACAGTGGAGTCGCGTATAGGATCGGAGTCACAATCTGGTGATCAGAGCACAGACACGTCCCAGCAGCTGAAGGAGACTGTGCCAGCTGGGTCCTCTGACACTCAGAGCACTGCTGGGGACCAGGCCCCTGCTGAGACCCAGGCTGATGACTGGCCTCTGGTAGTGGCCACAAGAAGCCCACTCGACATGCAGCAAAAGGTAAGGGAACATATCTCAGAGATGCCAGAGGTTATGCCCAGCTTTGTGTGGACAATGGAGGAGTTCATGCAAGCCATGAGCTGTGCCATGTCTCAGGTATGCGAGCGTATGGCAACCGCCATGGAGAGTTTGGTGACCGCCATGGAGAGTTTGGTGACCGCCATGGAGAGCCAGGTCAAGCACACAACCCATATGCGTCCTGACCTGCATTCCATCACTGTAGCCATGGGCTCAGTGCTGCAGTGACTAGGCGAGAGGGGAACGAGGCACCTGGGCCTCTCTCCTGGTGCCCTTTCCCTAAGGGAGACAGACAGCTGTCATCGTGTACCCAGATGGAGGGAGGAGCGTGTGTCAGCTGCCCCAGGCCTTCCTCTCAGGACACCCCCCCGAGTAAGCTGCCTCTCCTCATCCCCGCCAACATTGACCCTGATGCCTCCAGTAGTCCAGGCCAAGGAGGATGCCCCTGCACCAGTGCAGGAGACCCCCAAGTAGGCTGGAGCGCTCAAGGCTTCAGATCTCCAGAGGACGCTCTCTCCATGGTCATCAAAGACAAGGGGCACTGAGCAGACTGTCTCCACCTCAGTTGCTGATGTCAGGGGAGCACCAAGACGTATGGAAATATTACATTTGGTCACCACAACCAAATCATTGATATATATGGTGAACAGCTGGGGCCCAAGTACTGATGTTTGCGGTACCTGACTCGTCACAGCCTGACAACTGAGAATGACCCGTGGGGGACTTTATCAAAAACCTTCTGAAAATCCAAGTACACTACGTCCACCGACTCCCCTTTTTCAATTCTGTTCGGAACATCCTCTAAAAAACTCCAACAGGCTCGTCAAACATGATTTCCCATTCATAAATCCATGTTGACTCTGCCCAATCAGATCATTATTGAATTGTAAGTCATTGTTTTAGCAAGACTTAGTTGATTTTTTTTTTATTATAATAGTCTTCTAAAGTTTTAAATTTAAAGGGTTTAGTCATGGCAGGAGAGCTTAAAGCTGTGGTTTGCTCCTCTTGCTGCATGTGGGAATCCGGGAGCATTTCCAGTCCCTGGGGCCAGCATGTGTGTAGGAAGTGTGTCCAGCTGCAGCTCCTGGAAGCTCGGGTTTCAGAGCTGGAACGACGGCTGAAAACACTGCAGCATCCGCGAGTCTGAGAGCATCATGGATAGCACGTATAGAGAGGTGGTCACACTGCAGCTGAAGGGACTTGAGGAAGGAAGGGAATGGGTGACCACCAGGCAGTCCAAGAGAATCAGGCAGGTAGTTCAGGAGTCCCCTGGGGTCCCGCTTGTAAATTGGTATTCCATTTTGGAGGCTGATGAGGCTGGTTCCTCCAGGGAGTGCGGACAGAGCCAAACTTCTGGCACCACAAGCAGCCTGACTGCACAGGAAGGGGGAAAGAGAGGAAGAGCAATAGTAATAGGGGATTCTATAGTCAGGGGAACAGATAGGCGCTACTGTGGCCGTCAACGTGACTCCAGGATGGTGTGTTGCCTCCCTGGTGCCAGGGTCCGGGATGTCACTGAACGGCTGCAGGGCATCCTGAAGGGGGAGGGTGATAAGGCAGAGGTCATGGTACATGTTAGTACCAATGACATAGGTAGAAAGAGGGATGAGGTCTTGCATCAAGAATTCAGGGAGTTAGGCAGTAGACTAAAAAGCAGGACCTCTCGGGTTGTAATCTCTGGATTACTCCCAGTGCCACGTGCTAGTGAGTATAGAAATAGGGGAATAGCACAGATGAATGCATGGCTTAATAGTTGGTTGGTGCAGGAGGGAGGATTTTAGATTCCTGGACCACTGGGACCGTTTCTGGGGAAGGTGGGACCTGTACAAGCGGGACAGTCTACATCTGAACCAGAGGGGGACTAACATCCTTGCTGGCGGGTTTGCTAGTGCTGTTGGGAGAAGTTTAAACTAATTTGGCAGGGGGAGGGGACGCAGACTCCTAGCAGAATAGGGACACAGCTAAACACAGGAAAGCAAACAAGTCAGAGGAAATACAGCGGAAGTTAGTTTCAAGGGTGTAAGACCAGGATGGATGGCCTCTACTTTAATGCCAGGAGTATTACAGGTAAAACTGATCAGTTAAGGGCAAGGATTGCCACGTGGAATTGTGATATAGTAGCCATCACGGAGGCATGGTTGAGGGAGGGGCAGGATTGGCAACTCAATATCCCAGGATATAGAATCTTCAGGCGAGACAGAGGAGGGGGTAAAAGAGGAGGGGGCATTGCAATATTAGTTAAGGAGTCAGTTACTGCAGTAAGGAGAGATGATATCTTGGAGGGGGCATCAAATAGAGCTTTATGGGTAGAGTTTAGGAATAAAAAAGGGACAGCCACATTGCTAGGTGTTTATTATAGACCCCCAGATAGTCAGCGGGAAATTGAGGAGCAAATATGTGTGCAATTCGCAGAGGTGTGTAAAAATAATAATAGGGTAATTATATTAGGTGATTTTAACTTTCCCAACATTAATTGGGATAGTCATCGTGTTAAGGTCTTAGATGGAGTGGAGTTCTTAAAATGTATACAGGAGAACTTTTTAGCTCAATATGTAGAGGATCCAACAAGGGAGGGTGCAGTGCTGGACCTAATTCTGGGGAATGAAGTCGGACAGGTGGTTGATGTGTTGGTGGGGGTGCATTTTGGTGATAGCGACCACAACATGGTACAATTTAAACTTGTTATGGAGAAAGAAATAGACAAGTTGCAAAAAAAGGTTTTGGATTGGGGGAGAGTGAATTTTAGTAAAATAAGGCAGGATCTGGCCAAGGTAGACTGGAAAGAGTTACTTGTCGGGAAGAGCAGTGGGGGGCATTCAAAAAGGAAATGGGGAGGGTACAGGCCCAACATGTTCCCTCTAGGGTAATAGGTAGGAGCAACAAGCCCAGAGAACCATGGATGACCAGAAACATTCAGGGTACGATGAGAAGGAAAAGAGAGGCATTTAGCAAATACAAGGAGAGCAAATCAATGGAAGCATTAGTGGAGTACAGAAAGTGTGGGATGGAGCTTAAGAAAGCGATTAGGAGAGCAAAGAGGGGATATGAGAAAGCTCTGGCTGGTAAAAGTAGGGAAAATCCCAAGATATTCTATAAGAAAATCAATGGGAAGAGGATAACCAGGGAAAGAGTAGGACCCATTAGGGACCAAGGGGGAAATTTGTGGGTGGAGCCAGAGGACATTGGTAGGGTGTTGAACGAATACTTCACATCTGTCTTCACCCAAGAGAATGAGGATGTAGATATGGAATTCAGAGAGAGAGAGAGAGAGAGACTGTGAGGTTCTTGAGAAAATTGTCAAAGGGAGTGACAAGGTATTGGAGGTATTGCAGGCTTAAAGGTGGACAAATCTCCAGGTACGGACGATTTGTGTCCCAGGATGCTGTGGGAGGTGAAGGTGGAGATTCAGGGGTTCTGACCCAAATTTTTTATTCCTCTCTGGCCACCGGGGAGGACTGGAGAACAGCTGATGTGGTCCCACTGTTTAAGTAAGGTTGCAGTGATAAGCCAGGGAACTATAGACCAGTGAGTCTCATGTCGGTGGAAGGGAAACTATTGGAGAAAATTCTGAAGGAGAGAATCTATCATCACTTGGAGAGGCAAAATTTGATTAGGAATAGTCAGTATGGCTTTGTCAGAGGGAGGTCATGCCTAACAAATTTGATTGAATTTTTTGAGCATGTGACCAGGTGTGTAGATGAGGGTAGTGCAGTTGATGTCGTTTACATGGATTTCAGCAAAGCCTTTGACAAGGTCCCACATGGGAGACTTATCAAGAAAGCAAATGCACATGGGATACATGGTAACTTGATAAGGTGGATTCAAAATTGGCTTAGCTGTAGGAGACAGAGAGTGATGACAGACGGCTGTTTTAGTGACTGGAAGCCAGTGTCCAGTGGCGTACCACAGGGATCTGTGCTGGGTGCCCTATTGTTTGTCATTTATATAAACGACATAGATGATTATGTGGGGGGTAGGATCAGTAAGTTCGCGGATGACACAAAGATTGGCTGAGTGGTTAACAGTGAGGTTGAGTGTTTTGGGTTACGGGAAGATATAGACGGGATGGTCAAATGGGCAGAAAAGTGGCAGATGGAATTTAACCCTGAAAAGTGTGAGGTGATACACTTTGGAAGGAGTAATGTGACATGGAAGTATTCAATGAATGGCCTGACACTGGGAAGTTCCGTGTTTATCCATAGATCTCTGAAGGCAGAAGGGCAGGTTAATGGGGTGGTGAAAAAGGCATATGGGACACTTGCCTTTATGAATTGAGGCATAGATTACAAAAGCAGGGAGGTCATGTTAGAGTTGTATAGAACTTTGGTGAGGCCACAGCTGGAGTACTGTGTGCAATTCTGGTCACCACATTATGGGAAGGATGTGATTGCACTGGAGACGGTGCAGAGGCGATTCACCAGGATGGTGCCTGGGATGGAACATTTAAGCTATGAAGAGAGGTTGGATAGGCTTGGGTTGTTTTCGCTGGAGCAGAGAAGACTGAGGGGTGACCTGATCGAGGTGTACAAGATTATGAGGGGCATGGACAGGGTGGATAGGGAGCAGCTGTTCCCCTTAGTTGAAGGGTCAGTTACGAGGGGTCACAAGTTTAAGGTGAGGGCCGGGAGGTTTAAGGGGGATTTGAGGAAGAACTTTTTTACCCAGAGGGTGGTGACGGTCTGGAATGCACTGCCTGGGAGGGTGGTAGAGACGGGTTTTAAAAAGTACCTGGATGAGCAGTTGGCATGACGTAACATTCAAGGCTATGGGCCATGTGTTGGCAAATGGGATTAGGTAGACAGGTCAGGTGTCTTAAATGCATCGGTGCAGACTCGATGGGCCGAAGGGCCTCTTCTGCACTGTATTATTCTGTGATTCTGTGATTATTATCCAAGTGTCCATTTATCACATTCTTTAGAATAGATTCTAGCATTTTCCCGACGATTGATGTAAGGCTAACAGGTCTGTAATTCCCTGTTTTCTTTCACCCTCCTTAAATAGTGGGGTGACATTTGCTACCTTCCAATCTGCAGGAACCGCTCCAGAATCTATAGAACTTTGGAAGATGATCAGCAATGCATCCACAATCTCCATAGCCACCTCTTTCAACACTCTTGGATGTAGAATATCAGGTCCCATTGACTTATTAGCTTTCAGCCCCATTCATTTCTCCAATACAACCTTCTTACTAAAACTAATTTCCTTCAATTCCTCATTCTGCCTAATCCCTTGGATCTGTAATTCTGGGAGATTTCTTGCATCTTTCTCAGTGAAGTCAGACACAAAGTATTCATTTATCTTCTCTGCCATTTCTCTATTCCCCATTATAAATTCTCCTGACTCTGTCTGGAATGGACCCACATTTGTCTTGGCCAAATGTTTCCTATTTACGTACCTATAGAAGCTTTTACAGTCCGTTTTTATGTTTTTTGCTAGTTTACATTCATATTCTATTCTCCGTTTCTTTATCAGTTTCTTCATCCTCCTTTGCTGTATTCTAAAATCCTCCAAATCCTCAGGTTTAGTTCTATTTCTGGCAACTTTATAGGCCTTTTCTTTTAATCTTATACAATCCTTAACTTTGTTATCCACAGTTGACTGACTTCTTTTGGGGGTTTTGTGCCTTGAAGGTATGTATAGTTGCTGTAAACTATGTAATAATTCTTTGAAGGTTATGTACTGTCATACCTTTTAATGTATTTTCCCAATCCACCTCAGCCAATTTGCCCCCATACCTTCATAATTCACTTTGTTGAAATTTAACACCCTGGCTTCAGATTGAACTACCTCACTTTCAAACATAATGTAAAATTCTAACATATTAAGGTCACTCATCCCTAACGATTCTTTTACAAGAAGATTATTAGTGAGCCCTTTCTCACTACATAATACTAGATCTGCCACGTTTCCCGCTCTTACAAGCCCCATAAGATACCCGAAATGCGGAAACAGCATCAAAGCCCCACATTGATGTGTTTTCCCTTTCTAGTTAAAAGAAAGACTTGCATTTCTATAGTGCCTTTCACTACCTCATGACATCCCAAAGCACTTTACAGCCAATAAAGTACTTTTGAAGTGCAGTCACTGTTGTAGGAAATGTGGCAGCCAATTTGTGCACAGCAAGCTCCCACAAACAGCAATATAATAATGAGCTGATCATCAGTTTTAGTGATGTGTGTTGGAGGGTCAATGTTGGCCCCAGGACACTGGGAAGAACCTACTGCTCTTCTTTAGCAGCCATGAGATCTTTTACGTCCACCTGAGAGGGCAGCTGGGGGCCTCGGCTTAAAGCCTGAGGGGGAGACGGTGGCTTAGTGGTAATGCCACTGGACTAGTAATCTAGAGGCCCAGGCCAATGCCCAGAGGCCAATGGTTCAAACCCATCATGGCAGCTGGTGGAATTTAAATTCAATTAATTAATAAATTCAATTAATTAATAAAAATCTGGAATTGAAAGCTAGTCCCAGTAATGGCAACATGAAACTATCCATTGTCGTAAAAACCCAGCTGCTTCACGAATGTCGTTTAGGGAAGGAAATCTGCCTTCCTTACCGGGTCTGGCCTACATGTGACTCCAGACCCACAACAATGTGGTTAACTTCATAAAGCTCTGATTAGGCCCCAACTGGAGTATTACGTCCAGTTCTGGTTGTTATATGAGGGTCCTTGAGAGGGTGCAGAGGAGATTTACCAGACTGGTTGCAGGGATGGAGGATTTTAATTTCAAGGTGAGGTTGGAGAAGCTGGGGTTGTTCTCCTTGGAGCAAAGCAGATTGAGGGGAGATTTGATAGAGTTGTACAAGATTATGACAGGCTTAGATAAGTTAGACAAGGTAAAACAGTTTCCATTAGCTGATGGTACAAGAACTAGGAGACACAGATTGAAGATTTTGGGCAAAAGGTGCCGAGGAGAATGTGAAGAATAACTTATATACACAGCGAGTGGTAATGATCTGGAACTCGCTGCCCATGAGGGTTGTGGAAGTGGAGACAATCAATGATTTCAAAAGGAAATTGGATGGACACTTGAAGGAAATAAACTTGCAGGGCTACGAGGATCGAGCAGGAGCAGTCGGACTGACTGGATAGCTCCATGGAGTGCCAGCATGGACTTGATGGGCTGAATGACCTCCTCCATAAATGACTCAATGATTCTGAACTACTAGAAAAGATTGGATGTCCACCAAAGCTACTAAGTATCATCACCTCATTCCATGACAATATGAAAGGCACAATTCAGCATAGCGGTGCCTCATCAGACCCCTTTCCCATCCTGAGTGGCGTGAAACAGGGCTGTGTTCTCGCACATACACTGTTTGGGATTTTCTTCTCCCTGCTGCTCTCACATGTGTTCAAGTCTTTAGAAGAAGGAATTTTCCTCCACACAAGATCAGGGGCAGGTTGTTCAACCTTGTCCATCTAAGAGCGAAGACCAAAGTACGGAAAGTCCTCATCAGGGAACTCCTCTTTGCTGACAATGCTGCTTTAACATCTCACACTGAAGAGTGTTTGCAGAGTCTCATCAACAGGTTTGCGGCTGCCTGCAATGAATTTGGCCTAACCATCAGCCTCAAGAAAACGAACATCATGGGACAGGATGTCAGAAATGCTCGATCCATCAATATCGGCGACCACACTCTGGAAGTGGTTCAAGAGTTCACCTACCTAGGCTCAACTATCACCAGTAACCTGTCTCCAGATGCAGAAATCAACAATTGCATGGGAAAGGCTTCCACTGCTATGTCCAGACTGGCCAAGAGAGTGTGGGAAAATGGTGCACTGACACGGAACACAAAAGTCCGAGTGTATCAAGCCTGTGTCCTCAGTACCTTGCTCTACGGCAGCGAGGCCTGGACAACGTATGTCAGCCAAGAGCGATGTCTCAATTCATTCCATCTTCGCTGCCTCCGGAGAATCCTTGGCATCAGGTGGCAGGACCATAACTCCAACACAGAAGTCCTCAAGGCGGCCAACATCCCCAGCATATACACTCTACTGAGCCAACAGCGCTTGAGATGGCTTGGCCATGTGAGCCGCATGGAAGATGGCAGGATCCCCAAGGACACATTATACAGCGAGCTCGCCACTGGTATCAGACCCACCGGCCATCCATGTCTCCGCTTCAAAGACGTCTGCAAACGTGACATGAAATCCTGTGACATTGACCACAAGTCGTGGGAGTCAGTTGCCAGTGATCGCCAGAGCTGGCGGGCAGTCATAAAGGCGGGGCTAAAGTGTGGCGAGTCGAAGAGACTTAGCAGTTGGCAGGAAAAAAGACAGAAGTGCAAGGGGAGAGCCAACTGTGTAACAGCCCCGACAACCAATTTTATCTGCAGCACCTGTGGAAGAGCCTGTCACTCTAGAATTGGCCTTTATAGCCACTCCAGGCCCTGCTTCACAAACCACTGACCACCTCCAGGTGCTTACCCATTGTCTCTCGAGACAAGGAGGCCAAAGATAGATAGAGATAGGTTCTTAACTGCCCTGAAGTGGCTAGCAAGCCACTCAGTTGTCATGGGCAATTAGGGATGGGCAACAAATGCTGGCCTTGCCAGCGTCACCCACATCCCATGAAAGGATTTTTTAAAAAATCCTCTGAAAGACGGCACCTCCAACAGTGTAACTCTTCCAGAACTGCTCCTCCGACAGTGCAGCACTCCCTCAGTACTGCCCCTCTGAACTGCAGCACTTCTTCAGTACTGACCCTCTGACAGTATAGCTCTCCGAGTACTGCCCCTCCAACTGTGCAGTGCTCCCTCAGTATTGCCCCTCTGACAGTGCAGCACTCCCTCTGTACTGCACTGAAGTGTCAGCCTAGTTTACGTGCTCATGTTTCTGACACCAGTTTCCCAAGAGTTGATGTCCTTTACTTGTAATTTAATCAAATCTCTTGTGATCACTGCCACCATTTTTTTTAATTTCCAAAATATACTTTATTCATAAAAATCTGTAAAAATTACATTGCCAAACAGTTTCCAAACAGCACCAAAAAATACAAACATTGCAAGGGAGATCAGTTTCCTTCACTACTGTCATGAGTTTCTTCCCAACCCTTCCGTTTCTCAATTGTCATGTCAATTACAGTTTTACATTTACAGCAATTCAGAATATTAACGATACAGTTCGAGGGGTTTCCCATTGATCCAGCCCCTCAGTTCAGCTTGGTGGGGGAACCTTACACTGTGGTCTTTCCCCATTGAGCCTTTGCTGCGGCTGCCCCAAGCTTTAGTGCGTCCCTCAGCACGTAGTCCTGGACCTTGGAATGTGCCAGTCTGCAACATTCGGTGGTGGACAACTCTTTGCCCTGGAAGACCAGCAAGTTTCGGGCAGACCAAAGGGCGTCTTTCACCGAATTGATAGTCCTCCAGCAGCAGTTGATGTTTGTCTCGGTGTGCGTCCCTGGGAACAGCCCGTAGAGCACAGACTCCTGTGTTACAGAGCTGCTTGGGATGAACCTTGACAAAAACCACTGCATCTCTTTCCACACCTGCTTTGCAAAGGCACATTCCAGGAGGAGGTGTGCGACCGTCTCTTCCCCACCACAGCCAACGCGGGGGCACTGTGCGGAGGGGGCGAAACTTCGGGTGTGCATGAAGGATCTGACGGGGAGGGCTCTTCTCACCACCAGCCAAGCTACGTCTTGGTGCTTGTTTGAAAGTTCTGGTGATGAGGCATTCCGCCAAATGACTTTGACGGTCTGCTCGGGGAACCATCCGACAGGATCCACCGTTTCCTTTTCCCGTAGGGCCTTGAGGACATTCCGTGCAGACCACTGCCTGATGGACCGGTGGTCAGAGGTGTTTTCCCGCAGAATCTGCTCCACGAAGGATAGGTGGTACGGCACCGCCCAACTGCATGGAGCGTTCCGCGGCAATGTGACCAGGCCCATCCTTCGCAACACCAGGGACAGATAGAACCTCAGCACGTAGTGACACTTGGAGTTTGCGTACTGGGGATCTACACACAGCTTGATGCAGCCGCACACGAAGGTGGTCATCAGGATGAGGGCCACGTTGGGTACATTTTTCCCGCCCTTGTCCAGAGATTTGAACATCGTGTCCCTCCGGACCCGGTCCATTTTAGATCCCCAGACGAAGCGGAAAATGGCTCGGGTGACTGCCACAGCGCAGGGGTGGGGTATGGGCCAGACCTGCGCCACGTACAGCAACAACGTGAGCGCCTCGCACCTGATGACCAGGTTCTTACCCACAATAGAGAGAGATCGCTGCCCCCACATGCCCAACTTTTGTCGTACCTTGGCTACTCGCTCCTCCCATGTTTTGGTGTACGCCCCGGCCCTTCCGAACCATATCCCCAGCACCTTCAGGTAATCTGACCTGACGGTGAAGGGGACAAAGGATCGGTCAGCCCAGTTGCCAAAGAACATGGCCTCGCTCTTGCCGTGGTTAACTTTGGCTCCCGAGGCCAGTTCGAACTGGTCGCAGATGCTCATCAGTCTGCGCACGGACAGCGGATCCGAGCAGAAAACGGCGACGTCATCCATGTACAGGGAGGTTTTGACCTGAGTGCCTCCGCTGCCTGGGATTGTCACCCCTCTTATGCTCGCATCCTTCCTAATAGACTCAGCAAAGGGTTCAATACAGCAAACAAACAAGACCGGGGACAGAGGACAGCCCTGTCTGACTCCAGATTTGATCGGGAAACTTTCCGATTCCCACCCGTTGATTGAGACTGCGCTACTGATGTTTGTGTAGAGCAGTTGGATCCAATTGCAGATTCCCTCCCCAAACCCCATTTTGGAAAGCACGTCCATCATGTAGGTGTGCGATATCCTGTCAAAAGCCTTCTCCTGGTCCAGGCTGATGAGGCAGGTGTCCACCCTCCTGTCCCGTACGTAGGCGATCGTATCCCTGAGTAGCGCGAGACTATCAGAGATCTTCCTGCCGGGTACAGTACAGGTCTGATCGGGGTGAATCACCAGCTCCAGAGCAGACTTGACTCGACTGGCTATGACTTTGGACAGAATCTTGTAATCAACATTAAGCAGTGAGATGGGCCGCCAATTTCTGATTTCTGCCCTCTCCCCCTTCTGCTTGTAAATGAGGGTGATGATGCCTTTTCTCATGGATTCTGACATGCTGCCGGCCAGGAGCATACTCTCGTATACTTCCAGCAGGTCCGGGCCGACCCAGTCCCACAGGGCCGAGTACAACTCGACCGGTAAGCCGTCGCTCCCGGGTGTTTTACTCGTCTCGAAAGACTCGACGGCCTTTGTCAGCTCGTCCAGAGTTAGCGGCTTGTCCAGTCCCTCCCTCCTGCTGTCATCTAAGACCTCTGTGATAGATGACAGGAAGGACTGGGAGGCTCTGCTGTCTGTGGGCTTCGCGTCATACAGCCCAGCATAAAAGTATTTGCTGATCCTTAGTATGTCGGACTGCGAAGACGTTACCGAGCCATCTTCTTCCTTCAGGCTGCTGATAACCGAGCTCTCTCTGTGTACCTTTTGGAAGAAGTAACGCGAGCACGTCTCATCCTGCTCGATGGAGCAGACTCTGGACCGGAAGATGATCTTGGAGGACTCCTTGGCAAAGAGCGAGGCCTGCTGGCTCTTCACCTCTTGGAGGTCCTCCTTAACCTCGACCCCCATTGACTGCAACCGGAGTAGATTTTGCATAATTTTCTGGAGTCGGGACACTTCCCTCTGTCTCTCTCTCGCCTTCTGAACACCTTTGTGGATGAAGAACCTCTTGATGTTCTCCTTAATCACTTCCCACCAGTGAACTGGAGACTCAAAGAGGGGTTTCACGGTCCTCCAACCTTTGTAATCCCTTTTGAGTTCCTCAACGTTCTCTGGGGTCAGCAGTGTCGCATTGAGCTTCCACGTCCCTCTGCCAACCCGCTGGTTGTCCTGTAAGTGACAGTATAGCTCTCCGAGTACTGCCCCTCCAACTGTGCAGTGCTCCCTCAGTATTGCCCCTCTGACAGTGCAGCACTCCCTCTGTACTGCACTGAAGTGTCAGCCTAGTTTGCGTGCTCATGTTTCTGACACCAGTTTCCCAAGAGTTGATGTCCTTTACTTGTAATTTAATCAAATCTCTTGTGATCACTGCCACCATTTATATTGGCTGCAATTTTATTTTCCCCTGTCTTATTGATAAACCTTTGCTTGACACAGGTAGCTAAGGTGAGCTGATTCCTCATCACAGTCATAGCAGAATGAATGATGCAGTGCCTGATATCGGCAGACATTTAAATCTTTAGCTCATTGTACATTTCGACAGTATAAGCTGCTCTTAAATGGTGTCCATGTCAGGAATTCCAATTACTGTAATGTAAGGCTGTGGCTGAGGTCACCATCAGCTCCTGTAAAATAATCTCTTAGGAAGAATATACGTCAAATGTGGAGCTTGTGTTTTCAGCAACATTTCTGCACAAGTAGAACAGATCATAAATTAGATCCAAACTTTTCGTTAGGTCACTGGGGTTTTCTGAATAAACAGACTGGAAGTTTCTTTGAGCTCAGAATTACAGAAATGTTACAGCACAGAAGGAGGCCATTCAGCCCATTGAGTCTGCACTGGATCACTTCAAGAGCAATTCTGCTAGACCCATTCTCCCCCACTTTCCTGGTAGCCCTCTACATTTTTTCTCTTCATTTGCCTATTCAATTCCCTTTTGTAAACCCCTATTGAATCTTCCTCCATCATCCCCTCAGTCAGTGTATTCCAGATCCTAACCACTAGCTTCATAAACAAATGTTTTCTCATGTCACCCTTGGATCTTTTGCCAGTCGCCCTAAATTGCTTGTAAATTCTTCAGTGTAGAAGATTCAGGGGTGATCTAATCAAGGTGTTTAAAATGATGTAAGGATTTGATAGGGTAGGTAGAGAGAAACTATTTGCTCTGGTGATAGTGCCCAGAACATGGGGGCAGAACCTTAAAATTACATCTAGACCATTTGGGGTGATCTTAGGAAACACTTTGTCACACAAAGGATAATGGAAATCTGGAACTCTCTCCCCCAAAAGGCAGTGGATTCTGGGGATCAATTGGAGCTTTCCAAACTGAGATTGATTTTTGTTTGTAAGGGTATCGAGGGATGTGGAGAAAAGGCAGGTAGATAAGGTTAAGATACTAATCCACATAAAGGGGGGTGATTGAATGATAGGACAGGCTCGAGAGGCTGAATTGCCTTCACCTGGTTCTATGTTTCTATGTCCCAGAGGCCTAGATATTGAACCTTGTGGATTTCCCCCCAGGAGGTAGAGTCAGGCTGAAGCAGCCACAATGGGGTAAGTCCATTAAACTTTTTCTTATTTTCCCTGTGGACTATGTCATGCGTTTCTCTGTGTTATCTTAAGCAACACAATGAGGTACATGGATTCCAGTTCCTTGAAAATCTCTAGAAGGTTTATTAACAGCTAGACTAATACATACAATACAGAGCAAACGATATACAGAATATTTGTCTAGGGTATTACAGTGCAGAGTGATTATGGTTTCTAGTCACATGACTAAATCCTGGTATTTAGCTCATTAGCATATTGAGTTCTTAAATGGACATCACTCTTAAAGTGAACATACAACATCTCCTTTCTTTCCAAAGATAAGTCTTGTACGTTACAAGTAAAAACACATAAAATTGGGCAATATCAAAATTAGTTCTGCAGGGATAGAGATAATAAAATTTACAAGTATAAAGATAGGGACTGTGAAATTTATGAATGCAGAAGCTCAAGAGTCCATATATCATTTTGGTGGTTTGACAATTCGTCCAGATCTTGTTACGGTATAACCTTCGGGGATGTGGATTTCACCCTTAGCTGTTTCTGGTTTGCAGAAATGTTGGCAATGTGTTGGTTGTTGTCCTGTTGTTCCGCCCCTGTATGGTGGTCATGCACCATCTTCATTCTCCATTGTTTTTCGAGCAGTGTCTCCTGCATCTCAGAGACTTTGTGTCTAAGCTGTTGTTTTTTTCTGAAGCTTCTTCCTCTCTGCATTCAGCTTCTGTTGCTCTGCCTTCAGCCTGCTAACATACTCTGTTGCTTTTCTCAGGATGACCACTTTTGAGGCCTTGTCATTCTTGGAAAGTTCTGGCACCTTATCTCGAAGAGCCAACAGCCAATGCTTCCACACATTCCTCCTCTGCCTCTCCAGGACCTTGTGTGTCCTTCACCTTGTCTCATCCTCTACGTCTGAAGGCCTTGGGCTCAAGGTTGAGGACTTTTTGGGGGAGGAGTATTGGCCTCACATGCTGTTGCTGGATTTCCAGACTGCACCGTTTGATGCTGGTCAGAGTCTGCAAGTGGGTTCCAGTCCTTAGAGATTGCCCCTTGGCAATGCTCCCCACTGGCCAGCCTTTGCTTCTCAATGGTTACATCAATCTCTTCTTCTGAGTCACTGTAGCATGAAGAGAGACTTGTTGACAAAGAACCATCTGAATTTGAATCTTCATTCTCTTGGCGTGGCATCTCTGAGAAGAGGCTGATACTCTCCAAGCCACAACTACTGAGATCCTGGAAGAACTGTGAGTCGATCTCAGACATCAGGGGGCTGGACACAGGGAGTGCATCCTCTCTGAGGCGCAGTACAGTATCGCCTTTGAAATCTCCCATGGCGTAAAATTCTGTCCGGGTACATTTGTTGTAGTTCATGGACTGACTCAATGTGGGTACCCTTGGTCTCTTCTGCTGTAATGGGTGCCTCGGTGATCTTGTGGATAGTTACAATGTTGAGGTCCTTACATGCTGGTAGTCCTGCCAGCACTGGTCCACTCATGTCTACCCGGTAAAATAGTTGCGGTTTCCATACCGACTTGCCATAGCTGTGTTGCATTGTTAGTGTGCCACTGTAAGGAATGCGTGACCCATTGCATGCAGATAACTTTGCAATTGTCAGTTGTAACATTAATTTCGAATGACCCAGATACATATCCTCCAGGATTCAGACTGGTAGGATATTTGCACTAGCTCCCGTGTCCATCTTAGTCCTGCGCGTGTATTTGCCAACTTTCTTTGGGCACATGATGCTAATAGTAGCAAAAGCTTCCAGTTGTTTAACTTCATCATACAATGTCTCAGGTTCACAATGTGGAACACCTGCTCATCTTCTGGCTGAGAATTGCTCCACTCTGAGTCTTGTCTCAAGTCTGTTTCACTGTGGACTTTGTGTATCGGCCTGTGTTTATGCAGGTCTCTTGCACCCTCCTTGCTGCTGTTGCCATGTTGCTGTGCCTGTCTTCTGTTTGTTTGTGTCTTATTGTGACTTCTGGCTGTACCTTTGGAGCCAGATTTCTTGCATAGGCGGGCCCAGTGTCATTTTGCACCACACGCCTTGCACAGGTCTTGAATTTCACAGTGAGTGGGACAAATCACACTTACCAAACAGCTTGCTTGCTTTTTGTGACTTGGTTACCGTGCCGATACTGTCAGCTGCACCTAGTACTTGCAGATGCTGTTGTCCAGCTACAATGGCTCCATATTTCCTGCCATCTTCTAGCAATGCATCAATGCTCTGACCTTTCTTTTTCCCCCAAGAGGTCTTTCTGAAATGCATCAATAGGTGTTGAGACAATCACCAGCTCCATTATGCACTCCGACAGCTCAGTTTCTGAAAAATTGCATTTGTTGCCCTTACTACAGCATCTACTGACAAATTGATCTATTGATTCCTGTGGCTGTTGCCTGTCGGACATCAATTCCAGGCGATGGATTCTAAAATTCACTCTTCTAGCACTTTCCATGTCTTTGTGCGATCTTTCTGGTCCTCTTCAGCTAAGCCAAAGATATTGATTCTGTATAAGCCCTCATTTCCAACTGCTATCAGTATTTTCACAGCCTGCTTCTCTGGTTCTGCAACCGCTTGGTCTATGAAGCATAACTGCACTCTTTGTTTAAAAAGTTTGAACTCAGATATGATATCAATGGCCTTCCAGTTCATGCTGGGAAATGTGATATCCATCCTTCTGTTGTTCTTTTGCTTTCTGCTCTATATTTAACTTTGTTCACTCTGTGTGTGCCTTCAGCACTGTACCTTTCTATTTGTGGCTTAAAACTTGCTTTAAAACTTGTTATATTAACTTTGTGCTGTTCCCCCTTTAAGAAATTCTTTTTTTTTCAGGCTAGCTGATTTGACAGAGTGTAACAGGTGCTTGAAAGTGTTATCTGTTTTTTCTCTTTCAACACTTTGCTTGTATGCTTAGCCAGCTATTTGATAGGCAGTTCAAGTGTTTCCCCTTTGCTTTTTTTGCGAGAGTTTGTTTATCTTCTTCACGCTTGACTGCTTTAATTGATACTTGTTCGGGGTTTCCGCACTTTTTTCACTCAGTCTTTTTTTAAAATTTTGGGCACTTTTCAGTGTTTTCCCCTTTTTTTCTCTTGCTGACATGGAGCCTTTAGAAAATTAATTTTTTTGAAATTCTTCAAAGGCTTTTTTTTTTAACCAGGATTTCTCAATCGTCAGCACAATCATCAATCGCTTGCTTTTCAGCCACACTGCCATTCTTTGGAGATTTTTTCAGCTTTCTAAGGTAGGGAGCTTTCTTTCACTCTTTTCAGATACTTGTTGTAAAGTTTCTTCACTTGTTTGCTGTTTGACCTGTGGTCTTCAAGCTTCCATCGTGTCTTTTCACCACTGCTGCTGCCATGTAATGAGTTTCTCTGTGTTATCTTAAGCAACACAATGAGGTACATGGATTCCAGTTCCTTGAAGATCTCTAGAAGGTTTATTAACAGCTAAACTAGTCTATATAATACAGAGCAAACTATATACAGAATCTTTGTCCAGGGTGTTACACTGCAGAGAGACTATGGCTTCTAGTTACATGACTACATCCTGGTATTTAGCTCATATCCATTCTTAAAGGGACATCACTCTTAAAGCAATCATACAAGAGACCCCACAGGAAAGCATTGGCCTACTCTGTCCTTCCTCCCCCGACCCCTGCTGCCCTTGGACCCCTCTCTCCCTAGGCCCCACTGGAATATTCCGCCATCTTCATGGCCATGCCCTCTCCAGGCTCTATCCCTCCTTATGGCCCCGCTTCCCCCCTGCTCTGGGCAGGGCAGAATACTCAGTGTTGGCCATGATGGGTGGAAATACAGGTTGGAATTTCTTTTTTTTTTGATTCATGGGATGTGGGCATCACTGGCCAGGCCAGTTTATTGCCCATCCGTAACCTCACTGTCCTTCATACCCTGCCCATCCACTCTCTAAAGTTCAGGACAATCAAAGAGGTGAATCCAGGACCTAATGTTCTTTTAAACAGATAAAAATATTTTATTTATTATGTCATGCTGGGGTCCCACCTGCCAAGAATGAGGCACATTAATTTTGTCATGAATGTTGATTTTAAACTGTTACTGGAGTGAAGAAAGGACTTGTTAAACAGATCAGCCATGGCTGGAAAGGACATTTGCATATTAACAGACGGTGCTTAGAAGGACAAAGGACCATTCCCCCACAATGGACCTTGATCACCAGTGCGTAAGAGGAGCATTCCAGAAACTGCGAAGGTGATACAATCCAAAACGTGGTCAGACCAGTTAGTCACATAATTAACCTGCTTGGCTACCTGGGGTTTTCTGAAATGTACAAACAGTTTGAACTGAGAGTAATTGTTTGCTCCTGGACTGAGAAGATCTCTCCTGTCTGCTCCCATCTCTTTCTCACAAGCCTCTGAATCCACTGAAGACACATGAACCCCAGGAGAGAAAAGTCTCCTACAGCGAACAAGGTTTAAGAAGAATACTGGGCTCCAATGAAAAGCAAGATCTACCTACAATCAAGGACCCTACAGTGAGCGCAAAGAACCATATCAAAAACTCTTCAGATATTTCATCAAACTTTTCCACTTTATTTTTCTTCTGCTCTTTTCTGTCTCTATTTGCATGTGTGTATCGCGTATTCATGCTAGCGTGGGCATGTCGTGTATCTGTAGGCATAAACCAAATTAGTGTTTAAGTTTAATAAATTTCAACTTTTCTTCTTTAAACCTAAGAAAGCCTGTTTGTGCTGGTTTCTTTGCCTCATAATTGGAAAGCGGTGAACAAGGATTGACCAAAGGGGGAGCTAAAACACGGTGTGTTTAAAATTAAACCCTGTTACAGTAAGACCAGGTGAAGGCTGAAAGGGACCCCTAGACATCTTTCTCACCTGGTCATAACAGAAATTTGGGTGCTAGCATCCGGAATTTTACCCGCAGGCAAACGAGAGAAATTGGAAGTGGGAAGCCAAATTGCTCCCAGTCAAAAAAAGAGCAAGATTTCAATACAGGTTTTCTTGTGATTGTGTGTGATTGTATACTAACATGTCTGCAACTGAAGCTAGTAGCTCTCCAAGCCAGGGTGAAGTAACTTGGGATAAGTTAAAAGCACTGTCTATGGAGGAGTTGAGGAAAATGGCTGAGCAGTGTGGGATTACTGTGCATGGCAAGGCTAGGAAGTCTGAACTCATAAGGTTAGTGGCCAACCATTTTCCCTTGAATCTGAAGATGCAGAAGCAGTGTTAGAAGCAGACCCAGACAGGGTACTGCTAGCAAAGATACAATTGGAACAAAGGAAACCTGAATTAGAGAGGGAGAAAAAGAGAGCCTTCCAGAAGGAACAGAAAGAAAATGAAAGACAGGAGAGGGAGAGAGAAAGAATATTCCAGAAGGAATGTGACGAAAGAGAGCTGAAGTGGCTTGGGTTAACTAGGGGGCGACAGAGTCACCCTAGTGAAAGCATGGCCAATATGGAGGAGCATAATTCAAGGCTGGGTACAGAATTGTTAAAACTAGCTCAACTAATTGCAAGATTCAATGAGGAAGATATAGAAGAATCTTTTGTGTCCTTCGAGAAACTGGCAAGGCAGCTAAAATGGCCAGCTGAGACCTGGTCTCTTTTACGACAAAGCAAGCTAACTGGAAAAGCCCATGAGGTTTATTCCCTGTTGCCAGATGAGAGTTCATCAAATTATGAACTGACAAAAAATGCTGTGCTCGGGGCATGTGAATTAGTACCCGAAGCCTATCGCCAAAAGTTTAGAACCCTGAAGAAGCAAGCTAATCAAACTTGTCTGGAGTTTGAAAGAAGTAAGCAGCTGGCTTTTCACCAGTGGCTGAGGGCTCTTAAAGTACAGCTCAGCTATGAGAATCTCAGAGAAGTAATTCTGTTATAGGAATTTAAAAACTTTCTCCCATTCTCCATAAAGACCCACGTAGAGGAGCAGTGGGTCCAGAGAGCCCGGCAAGCAGCTGTTTTGGCTGATGCGTTTGCTTTAATTTACAGGTTGGTTTCCCAGGGGAGAACCTTTCCTAATCACCCCCACAAATCTGAAAAGGACAAAGGGTGGGAAGGTGATAGAAGCCCAAGCAGTCCTGGGAGAGAAAGAAAAGCAGGAGACACAGGGGGCCCTCCTCCAGCCAAAAAGGAAGGTGCTGTGAGCAAGAGTGAGACCCGGAGACCTGTGTGCTTCCATTGTAATAAAGCAGGGCATTTAAAAGCTGAATGCTGCAAATTAAAAGGAAAATCTGTAGGGTTAATCAGGGCACACCCGCTCAGTGAAGACGGAACCTGACGGAAAGCACAGCAGAACAAGCTGTGGCTTTAACTGCAGTAAGAGTGAGACCCAGGAAGCTTAGGCTGCAAGTGCAGGAAAATGTAATCGGATTTCTGAAGGTTATCAGAGTTTTGTGTCTGAAGGGAAAGTAATCCCATACCCCTCGAGTGGGGTAAGCAAGCCAATAGTAATTCTCAGGGACACAGGGGCTACTAGATCCCTTTTACTGGGAAAAGGCCTGCCCTTTCCCCCAGAGAGTGCAGTGAACACCAGAATGGTGGTGAATGGTATTGGAGGGCAGTGTATGCCTGTACCTGTACACCAGGTGCACCTGGAGTGCAACCTAGTTTCGGGACTGGTGACTGTAGGGATTGTCCCTAGTTTGCCTGTGGATGGGGTTGACCTGCTCCTAGGTAATGATCTGGCGGGGTGAAGGTGGTAGCCCCCAACCCCCCAGTAGTGGAAGAGAGACCGCAGGAGGTCAGAGAGACAGGGCAGTGGCAGGAGACAGACCCCTGCAGAGTCCCTGAATGTGTAGTGGATCAGGCCATGATCAAACCAGCTCCCCCAGAGGAGACTGCATTGACACTGCAGGCAAATGACCATGAGGTCTGCCTGTCCGAGACTTTCTTTGGAAAGTTATGAGACCCAGGGAATGAATTAAATGGATTTTCCCCAGCTGAGGCTCAGTGAGCCGACACAGTATTGCAGAGTTAGCACAGGCTGCCCAGTCTGAAAGTGAAGCAGAGGGAGTCCCTGATTTCTACTATTTAAAGAATGAGGTACTGATGAGGAAATGGAGTTCTCCTCACAGACCTCAGGGCTAGGAGTGGGCAGTAGTTCACCAGCTAGTGGTGCCACAGAGGTACCGGACAGAAATATTCAGAAGGGTCCACGTGACTACAGTGGCTGTACATGCTGGTATACGAAAGACCAAAGCCCGCATAAGACAGCGGTTTGACTGGCCAAAACTCCACAAAGATGTGGTGGAGTACTGCAGGAGTTACCACATGTGCCAGGTTGAGGGAAAACCCCAACCTACAGTGAAATCTGCACCCCTAAGACCTGTACCAGTGTTAGGAGGACCCTCCAGCAGAGGGCTGGTGAACTGTAAGGGACCCCTGCCGAGAACAAAAGGGGACAGGCAGGCACAAGGCTAGTTTCCTGCACTTTAGAAAGAGAAGGGGAAAAAGTGACCAAGAGGGCAGGTTAAAGGAAGTCCGGGAGGAATCCCGGATGAAAACCCCACTGTCCAGTCAGCCAACCCCGGAAAATTTGAAAAGTTAGACCCACATCCTCCTGTGTAAATGCAGACACTAGAAGCACCCCATCAGAGTTTCTAACAGCATTTATAAGAACCTTCAGAGACAAAGAAAGGCCTCTAGTGGGCAGAGAAACCATGAAGGTGATGCCTCACCTAGACGAAGTGCCACTGGGGAGTGCAGTAGGGTCTGCACAAATACGTGCAGCAGGAGTGTCCTCTGGGACAAAGGGGGGATTAGCAAAGAATCCTCCCCCACAGTCAGAACCAAAGAGAACTACTCATTCCCTGAAGGCAAAATCCTTTGCATGACTCAGCAAAGCACAGAAAGAGAGTTCAGGATAGACCCGCCCACTACTGACTCTCCTGAAAAAAAATTACCTAAACAGGAACAAAGACGCTAGGCAGCCATGGAAATGGGCAAACGGAAGAGAAACTTCCCCAAGAAAGAATCACATTTTTACTGGGATGCCAAAAAGAAGGGGGGGGGCAGTGGGTGAGGGGGCAGTTTTAATAAGCTTTAGGATTTGTGAATGAATGAGAGAAATGCACGTTTTTTTTCTGTATCTTATTTTTTCTCCACCCTTTTAATGAAATGCGCTTTTCTCAAATCGCATTTCATTCTGCTGGGTGTGGGGGTGTCATGCTAGGCCCCCACCTGCCAAGAATGAGGCACATTAATTTTGTCATGAACATTGATTTTAAACTGTTACTGGAATGAAGAAAGGACTTTTTAAACAGATCAGCCATGGCTGGAAAAGACATTTTCATATTAACAGACGGTGACTGGAAGGACAAAGTTCCATTCCCTGACATATTCAACCTACAATGGACCTTGATCACCAGGTATTAAGTGTAAGAGGAGCATTCCAGAGACTGCTACGGTGATACAATCCAAGATGTGGTCAGACTAGCTAGTCACATGACTAACCTGCTTGGCAACCTGGGGTTTTCTGAATTGTACAAACAGTTTGAACTGAGAGTGATTGTTTGCTCCTGGACTGAGAAGATCTCTCCTGTCTGCTCCCATCTCTTTCTCACAAGCTTCTGAATCCACTGAAAACACATGAGCCCCAAGAGAGAAAAGTCTCCGACAGCAAACGAGGTTTAAGAAGAATACTGGGCCCTAACGAAAAGCACGATCTACCTACAATCAAGGACTCTACAGTGAGCTCGAAGAACCATAACAAAAACTCTTCCGATATTGCCTCAAACTTTTCCACTTTGTTTTTCTTCTGCTCTTTTCTGTCTGTGTATCGCGTATTCATGCTAGTGTGGGTGCGTCGTGTATCCGTAGGCAACGACAGAATTAGAGTTTAAGTTGAATAAATTTCAACTTTCCTTCTTTAAACCTAAGAAAGCCTGTTTGTGCTGGTTTCTTTGCCTTATAATTGGAAAGCAGTGAACAAGGTTTCACCAAGGGGGAGCTAAAAACACTGTGTGTTTAAAATAAAACCCTGTTACGGTAAGACCAGTTGAAGGCTGAAAGGGAACCCTAGACCTCTTTCTCACCTGTACATGTCAATTACATATTTCATAATGACATTACATTTTGCCACTAAATTGTTTTCTTTTAATGCCTTCCCCTTAAAGTTTGACTTTTGAGGCCTAGCGTCTTT
This sequence comes from Heterodontus francisci, assembly GCF_036365525.1. Taxonomy (NCBI): domain Eukaryota; kingdom Metazoa; phylum Chordata; class Chondrichthyes; order Heterodontiformes; family Heterodontidae; genus Heterodontus; species Heterodontus francisci. Next base: position 119,081,932 of record NC_090381.1, on the reverse strand, counting down.
CAAAAGCCTGAGCGTCACCAGAAAAGTTGAGGAGTTTTGAAACTTCTGAGCGTGTGCAGTTTGTTGATTTCCGAAACAGCCAAAGGTTTCTCCGAATGAAGAATGAGCTCACGTTGTGTGGATTCGCAAGTCGCTTTTTCCAGAAGCTTCTGAAGCGAACTGCGGATTTGATGGGTAAATTCTGTACCAGAATGACTCTGTGACTCTGAATCCCCGAAGCTCTTGTTTCTGGTAAATTTCTCAGTTAAAAGATTAGAAACTGTTCCTTTTCAATGATCAACAGCTTGGACAGCAAGTGCGATTAAAGTGCCTGCGTATCCTTTGTTGATGGAAGTGAAGTAAAGGCTTTTTGGTGTAAATGGATTTTCTTTTTCTTTGATTCAAATATTGGAGAGCTTTTCACTTTCTATTTCCAAGCTGCAAGATGGTTTTAAATTATCCTTATTAAATGGGATCCCTCCTGTTTGGCCAGCGCCTATTTAATCATGGTAAACTCCTCCCACATTTTATTGAATTGCATTGAATTTACAACACACAAAGAGGCCATTCGGCCCACTTGGTCTGTACTGGTATTGATACTCCACACGAGCCTCCTCCGTCTCTAGTTAGCTCATCCATTATCGCTCTAATCCCTTCTCCCTCGCGAGTTAAACATAGAAACATAGAAAATAGGAGCAGGAGTAGGCCATTCGGCCCTTTGGGCCTGCTCCGCCATTCAAAAAAGATCATGGCTGATTGTCTAATTCAGTTCCCTGTTCCCGCTTTATCCCCATATACCTTGATCCCTTTGGCATTAAGAAATATATCTATCTCCTTCTTGAATATGTTTAATGATTTGGCCTGCACTGCCTTCTGCGGTAGAGAATTCCACAGGTTCACCACCCTTTGGGTGAAGACATATTTCCTCATCTCGGTTCTAAATGGCATACCCCGTATCCTGAGTCTGTGACCCCTGGTTCTGAACTCCCCAGCCATTGGGAACATCCTCCCTGCATCTAGCCTGTCTAGTCTTGTTAGAAATTTGTGGGTTTCTATGAGATCCCCTCTCATTCTTCTAAACTCTGGTGAATATAGGCCTAGTCGACCCAATCACTCCCCATATGTCAATCTACCATCCCAGGAATCAGCCTAGTAAATCTTCTTTGCACTCCCTCCATGGCAAGAACATCCTTCCTAAGATAAGGAGACCAAAACTGCACACAATACTCCAGATGTGGTCTCACCAAGGCCCTGTATAACTGCAGTAAGACATCTTTGCTCCTGTACTCAAATCCTCTTGCAAAGAAGGCCAACATACCATTCGCCTTCCTAACTGCTTGCTGCACCTGAATGCTTGCTTTCAGCGACTGGTGTACAAGGACACCCAGGTCTCGTAGCACCCCTCCCCTCCTTTCCCAATCTCTCACCATTCAGATAATAATCTGCCTTTCTGTTTTTACAACCAAAGTGGATAACCTCACATTTATCCACGTTATATTGCATCTGCCATGTATTTGCCCTCCCCTTAAGTGCCTCAACACACTCTTCAAATACTCCATGTGGTAGCGTTCTCTCTGTGATGAGAATTCCATCAGAACTTTTCCTGCTCTCCACATTTTTTTGGGGGTGGGGTGGCATGAAGGTTTTTTAATATAAAAACATAGAAACTGCTTCAAAGATGAAACTTGAAATTTTCAAGAATTAAATTTTGTTTGTTCATGAACATTTGTGTTTATTAAGGATGTGCATAAGTTGCAAAAGTCACTGTTAGTGTAAGGAAGGACATTAATGACCCGCTGACAAAGAGGGAGGTTGACTGGAAAGAGCTGAATGGCAACACAGAAAGGGGCAGATATGCAAAGGAAGAGGCTAATGGGAAAACATGGGGTCAGTGGCTAATTCATGCTCCTAAAGGGGGTCAAAGGCAGTTCTGGTCTGAGTATCTGTGACCCCACCCACTGCACAGGACAGCTTGAGCATGTCCTCCCTAGCACTACCAGAACTCAACCCCTCATATTATGGCTGGACTCTATATCCTCCTCTTCCGACCTCCAGGAACCACCTTCACGATTACTCCTGCCATTCTCCTACTCTCGGATCTCAGGAGTGCCTGTCAATGCTCACAAAACCCTGTACTGTAGACCCAGTTCCTGGCTCCAGTTCATCCTCCTATACTCACATACCCCAGGATCGGTCTCTTTCCAACACCTCCAGTGCTCTCAGAACCTGTCTCGAATATTTGAATAGATGCAGGAACTCTTTGGTGTCTGTGTGGACAGACTAAATAAATTCAATAAGTTAGGGTGAATTGATGGACATATATATAGAAATAGATTAGATATTGGGAGGTTTGTCTTTTCCCACAAGGTCACTGACCTTTGCAATGGCTCGCTGGCTCATAGCAACTCCAGATTCACTGTAAATGTTTGAGAGGGAGTTGCTCGTGTTCCTGGAGGAGGACAATACACTGGCAGAAGGTAGGTGGGATATACCTCATGGTCACTGTCAATTCCTGGAACTAACTGTGGTCTCCTTCCAGGGCAGAGAGGAATTTGCCAGGATTCTTTTTCCTGGAATTGGCCTCGTGATTTTGCATCTCAGGAGAGGACAGCAGTGAAACACAAACTGTTTTAGCTCTTCACAATTCAACAAATCATCTTTTATAATCTGCTCTGTTTCATGATTACCCTGCACCCTAACAAGAGGAAAAACTTTACAACAATGCTGTTTCACTTTTATGGTACATGTTAGCTCAGACACTAGAGTCCACTCTCCCATTGTCCCAACAGATTTTGGCCATAAATGTCTGCCTTGCATTGCTAAAAGCTGTTGCCACATTCACATAGCCAGATTCTCAGGAGAATGCTACACATTGTCTCCTATAGCCCTGGCTGGTGGACCTTGTTATGTGTATTGCACCTCTCCTTGAAAACCCTCACTGCCAGACCAATCCACTCTGCCAGGGAGCAAGCTGCCTAAAACACAGCAGAGACACAAACCCTGACACCCATTAGATTTTCTGTCCAGTTCCTGGAGCTCAGCCTTAGTTTCACGCTGGGAGGGCTGGAATATATTACAGGAATAGTCCTCTCGTCCAAGAGTTTTTAAAGTAAACAATTTGATTTATGGCCTTTGTCACTGAAAAATTTTGAATGGCTATGGAATCATGCCCCTGACCCCAAATGATCCGAGGGGGGTTGACACGTGTCCGCCTGCTCAGGATCAGAGCCTGTTTTCTTATAGCAGTCAAATACCCTCTACACCACACACCCCCTGACTCACTCCAATACTATCCACACCAACAGGATTTAGAATCCCCAAACAATGGAGAGCTACAGGTTCTCTGCCTGATTACACAGAATGTACTCTGGGTAGGGGACTTCAATGTCCATCACCAAGAGTGGCTCGGTAGCACCACGACTGACCGAGCTGGCCGATTCCTAAAGGGCGTAGCTGCTAGACTGGGTATGCGGCAAGTGGTGAGGGAACCAACAAGAGGGAAAAACCTACTTGACTTCAACCTCACCAATCTACCTGTCACAGATGCATCTGTCCATGACAGTATTGGTAGGGGTGACCATCGCACAGTCCTTATGGAGACGAAGTCCTGTCTTCACATTCAGGATACATAGAAACATAGAAAATAGGAGCAGGAGTAGGCCATTCGGCCATTCGAGACTGCTCCGCCATTCATTATGATCATGGCTGATCATCGAACTCAGTAAACTGTTCCCGCTTACCCCACATCATGCTGTGTGACACTACCACTGTGCTAAATGGATAGATTTCGAACAGATCTAGCAACTCAAAACTGGACATCCATGAGACACTGTGGGCCATCAGCAGCAGCAGAATTGTATTCAACCACAATCTGTAACTTCATGACCTGGCATATCCCCACTCTACCATTACCATCAAGCCAGGGGACCAATCCTGTTTCAATGATGAGTGCAGGAGGGCATGCCAGGAGCAGCACCAGGCATATCTCAAAATGAAGCTACAACACAGGACTATCTTAGTGCCAAACCGCATAAGCAGTATGCAATAGACAGAGCTAAGCGATCCCATAACCAACAGATCAGATGTAAGCTCTGCAGTCCTGCCAGGTCCAGTCGTGAATGGTGGTGGACAATTAAACAAATAACAGGAGGAGGAGGCTCCACATATATCCCCATCCTCTACAATGGGGGAGCCCAGCAGATCAGTGCGAAAGATGATAAAATAAATAAAAAATAAGGCTGAAGCATTTGCATCCATCTTCAGCCAGAAGAGCTGAGTTGATGATCCATTTCGATCTCCTGAGATCCTCAGCATCACAGATGCCAGTCTTCAACCAAACCGATTCACTCCACATGATATCAAGAAATGACGGAAAGCACTGGATACTGCAAAGGCTATGGGCCCTGTGAAGACCTGTGCTCCAGAACTTGCCGCGCCACTAGCCAAGCTGTTCCAGTACAGCTTCAACACTGGCATTTACCCAGCAAAGTGGAAAATTGCCCAGGTCTGTCCTGTACACAAAAAGCAGGATAATTCCAACCCGGCCAATTACCGCCCTATCAGTCTACTCCCAATCATCAGCAAAGTGATGGAAGGGGTCACTCAGGACCCCAGGGCCACTCAGCTCCTGACCTCATTACAGCCTTGGTCCAAACATGGACAAAAGAGCTGAACTCCAGAGGTGAGGTGAGAGCGACGGCCCTTGGCATCAAGGCAGCATTTGACCGAATGTGGCATTAAGGAGCCCTCGCAAAACTGCAGTCAATGGGAATCAGGGGGAAAACCCTCCACTGTTTGGAGTCATACTGAGCACAAAGGAAGATTGTTGTGGTTGTTGGAGGTCAATCATCCCTGCCCCAGGACATCAATGCAGGAGTTCCAGGGTAGTGTCCTAGATCCAACCACAGAAAATATAGAAAATAGGAGCAGGAGTAGGCCATTCGGCCCTTCGAGCCTTCTCCACCATTCATTATGATCATGGCTGATCATCCAACTCAGTAACCTTTTCCCACTTTCACCCCATATCCTTTGATCCCTTTAGACCCAAGAGCTATATCTAACTCCTTCTTGAAAACATACAATGTTTTGGCCTCAACTGCTTTCTGTGGTAGTGAATTCCACAGGCTCACCACTCTCTGGGTGAAGAGATTTCTCCTCATCTCAGTCCTGAAAGGTTTACCCTGTATCCTTAGACTATGACCCCTGGTTCTGGACTCCCCCACCATCGGGAACATCCTTCCTGCATCTACCCTGTCAAGTCCTGTTAGAATTTTAAAGGTTTCTATGAGATCCCCCCTCACTCTTCTGAACTCCAGCAAATATAATCCTAACCGACTCAATCTCTCCTCATACGTCAGTCCCGCCTTCCCAGGAATCAGTCTGGTAAACCTTCGCTGCACTCCCTCTATAGCAAGAACATCCTTCCTCAGATAAGGAGACCAAAACTGCACACAATATTCCAGGTGTGGCCTCACCAAGGCCCTGTATAATTGCAGCAAGACATCCCTGCTCCTGTACTCGAATCCTCTCGCTATGAAGGCCAACATACCATTTGCCCTTTTTACTGCCTGTTGCACTTGCACTCTTACCTTCAGCGACTGGTATACGAGAGCACCCAGATCTCGCTGCATATCCCACTCTCTCAGTTTATAGCCATTCAGATAATAATCTGCCTTCCTGTTTTTTCTACCAAAGTGGATAACCTCACATTTATCCACATTATACTGCATCTGCCATGCATTTGCCCACTCTCTCAACTTGTCCAAATCACCCTGAAGCCTCTCTGCATCCTTCTTAATACTCACCCTCCCACCCAGTTTTGTGTCATCTGCAAATTTGGAGATATTACATTTAATTCCCTCATTTAAATCATTAATATATATTGTGAATAGCTGGGGACCCAGCACCGATCCCTGCGGTACCCCACTAGTCACTGCCTGCCACTCGGAAAAAGACCCGTTTATCCCTACTCTTTGTTTCCTGTCTGCCAACCAATTTTCTATCCATTGCAATACACTACCCCCAATCCCATGTGTTTTAATTTTACATGCTAATCTCTTTTGTGGGACTTTGTCAAAAGCCTTCTGAAAATCTAAATAAATCACATCCACTGGCTCCCCCTCATCAATTCTACTAGTTTATGGGTAGGCGGTGGCGTAGTGGTATTATCACGAGACTAGTAACCCAGAGACCCAGGGTATTTCTCTGGGGACATGGGTTCGAATCCGACCATGGCAGAAGGTGGAGTTTGAATTTAATTAATCTGGAATTTTAAAAAAAGCTAGTCTAATGATGGCCATGAAACCATTGTCGATTGTTGTAAAACCCCATCTGGTTCACTAATGTCCTTTAGGGAAGGAAATCTGCTGTCCTTACCTGGTCTGGCCTACATGTGACTCCAGACCCACAGCAATGTGGTTGACTCTTACATGCCCTCTGAAATGGCCTAGCAAGCCACTCAGTTGTACCTAACCGCTACGAAGTCAATAAAAAGGAATGAAACCGGACGGACCACCCGGCATCGACCGAGGCAGCAGAAACAACAACGGCAAACCCAGCCCTGTCGACCCTGCAAAGTCCTCCTTACTAACATCTGGGGGCTCGTGCCAAAGTTGGGAGAGCTGCCCCACAGACTAGTCAAGTAATAGCTTGACATAGTCATACTCACGGAATCATACCTGACAGACAATGTCCCAGACACTGCCATCACCATCCCCGGGTATGTCCTTCCCAACCGGCAGGACAGACCCAGCAGAGGTGGCGGCACAGTGGTATACAGGAGGGAGGGAGTTGCCCTGGGAGCCCTCAACATCGACTCTGGATCCCATGAAGTCTCATGGCATCAGGTCAAACATGATTACTGATTACCACTTACCGCCCTCCCTCAGCTGATGACTCAGTACTCCTCCATGTTGAACACCACTTGGAGGAAGCACTGAGGGTGGCAAGGGCACAAAATGTACTCTGGGTGGGAGACTTCAATGTCCATCACCAAGAGTGGCTCGGTATCACCACTACTGACCAAGCTGGCCGAGTCCTAAAGGACATAGCTGCTAGACTGGGTCTGCGGCAGGTGGTGGGGGAACCAACACGAGGGAAAAACATACTTGACCTCGTCCTCACCAATCTGCCTGCCGCAGATGCATCTGTACATGACAGTATTTATAGGAATGACCACTGCATAGTCCTCGTGGAGATGAAGTCCCGCCTTCACATTGAGGATACCGTCCGTCGTGTTGTGTGGCACTATCACTGTGGTAAATGGGATAGATTTCAAACAGATCTAGCAATACAAAACTGGGCATCCATGAGGCACTGTAGGCCATCAGCAGCAGCAGAATTGTACTCAACCACAATCTGTAACCTCATGGCCCGGCATATCCCCCACTCTACCATTACCATCAAGCCAGGAGACCAACCCTGGTTCAATGAAGAGTGCAGGAGAGCATGCCAGGAGCAGCACCAGGCATACCTCAAAATGAGGTGTCAACCTGGTGAAGCTACAACACAGGACTATCTGCGTGCCAAACTGCGTAAGCAGCATGCGATAGACAGAGCTAAGCGATCCCATAACCAACGGATCAGATCTAAGCTCTGCAGTCCTGCCGCATCCAGCCATGAATGGTGGTGGACAATTAAACAACTAACTGCAGGAGGTGGCTCCACAAATATCCCCATCCTCAATGATGGGGGAGCCCAGCACATCAGTGCGAAAGATAAGGCTGAAGCATTTGCAACAAACTTCAGCCAGAAGTGCCGAGTTGATGATCCATCTCGGCCTCCTCCTGAGGTCCCCAGCATCACAGATGCCAGACTTCAGCCAATTCGATTCACTCCGCGTCATATCAAGAAACGACTGAAGGCACTGGATACTGCAAAAGCTATGAGCCCTGATAATATTCCGGCAATAGTACTGAAGACCTGTGCTCCAGAACCTGCCGCGCCCCTAGCCAAGCTGTTCCAGTACAGCTACAACACTGGCATCTACCCTGCAATGTGGAAATTGCCCAGGTATGTCCTGTACACAAAAAGCAGGACCAGTCCAACCCGGCCAATTACCGCCCCCTCAGCCTACTCGCAATCATCAGTAAAGTGATGGAAGGTGTCATCGACAGTGCCATCAAGCGGCACTTGCTTAGCAATAACCTGCTCAGTGACGTCAGTTTGGGTTCCGCCAGGGCCACTCAGCTCCTGACCTCATTACAGCCTTGGTTCAAACATGGACAAAAGAGCTGAACTCAAGAGGTGAGGTGAGAGTGACTGCCCTTGACATCAAGGCAGCATTTGACCGAGTATGGCATCAGGGAGCCCCAGCAAAACTGAGGTCAATGGGAATCAGGGGGAAAACCCTCCGCTGGCTGGAGTCATACCTTGCACAAAGAAAGATGGTTGTGGTTGTTGGAGGTCAATTATCTGAGCTCCAGGACATCACTGCAGGAGTTCCTCAGGGTAGTGTCCTAGGCCCAACCATCTTCAGCTGCTTCATCAATGACCTTCATTCAATCATAAGGTCAGAAGTGGGGATGTTCGCTGATGATTGCACAATGTTCAGCACCATTCGTGACTCCTCAGATACTGAAGAGGTCCGTGTAGAAATGCAGCAAGACCTGGACAATATCCAGGCTTGGGCTGATAAATGGCAAGTAACATTCATGCCAGACAAGTGCCAGGCAATGACCATCTCCAACAAGAGAGAATCTAACCATCTCCCCTTGACATTCAGTGGCATTACCATCGCTGAATCCCCCACTATCAACATCCTAGGGGCTACCATTGACCAGAAACTGAACTGGAGTAGCCATATAAATACTGTGGCTACAAGAGCAGGTCAGAGGCTAGGAATCCTGAGGTGAGTAACTCACCACCTGACTCCCCAAAGCCTGTCCACCATCTACAAGGCACAAGTCAGGAGTGTGATGGAATACACTCCACTTGCCTGGATGGGTGCAGCTCCAGCAACACTCAAGAAGCTCGACACCATCCAGGACAAAGCAGCCCGCTTGATTGGCACCCCATCTACAAACATTCACTCCCTCCACCGATGCACAGTGGCAGCAGTGTGTACCATCTACAAGATGCACTGCAGCAATGCACCAAGACTCCTTAGACAGCACCTTCCAAGCCCGCGGCCTCTACCAACTAGAAGAACAAGGGCAGCAAATACATGGGAACACCACCACCTTCAAGTTCCCCTCCAAGTCACACACCATCCTGACTTGGAACTATATCTCCGTTCCTTCACTGTCGCTGGGTCAAAATCCTGGAACTCCCTTCCTAACGGCACTGTCGGTGTACCTACCCCACATGGACTGCAGCAGTTCAAGGCGGCAGCTCACCACCACCTTCTCAAGGGCAATTAGGGATGGGTAATAAATGCTGGCCTGGACAGCATCGCCCACATCCCATGAATGAATAAAAAAAAAGTTACACCCTCGAAGAATTCTAGTAGATTTGTCAAGCATGATTTCCCTTTCGTAAATCCATGCTGACTCTGTCCGATTCCACCACTGTTCTCCAAGTGCTCTGCTATAAAATCCTTCATAATGGACTCTAGAATTTTCCCCACTACCGACGTCAGGCTGAATGGTCTATAATTCCCTGTTTTCTCTCTACCTCCCTTTTTAAATAGTGGGGTTACATTATTTACCCTCCAATCTGTAGGAACTGTTCCAGAGTCTATAGAATCTTGGAAGATGACCACCATCTTCAGCTGCTTCATCAATGACCTTCCCTTCATCATAAGGTCAGAAGTGGGGATGTTCGCTGATGATTGCATAATGTTCAGTACCAATCGTGACTCCTCAGATACTGAAGCAACTCATGTCCATATGCAGCAAGACCTGGACAACATCCGGTCTTGGGATAAGTGGCAAGTAACATTCGCGCCACATAAGTGCCAGGCAATGACCATCTCCAACAAAAGAACCTAACCATCTCCCCTTGACATTCAACGTCATTACCATCGCTGAATCCCCCACTATCAACATCCTGGAGGTGCCCATTGACCAGAAACTGAACTGGAGTAGCCATATAAATACCGTGGCTACAACAGCAGGTCAGAGACTAGGAATCCTGAGGTGAGTAACTCACCTCCTGACTCCCCAAAGCCTGTCCACCATCTACAAGGCACAAGTCAGGAGTGTGATGGAATACTCTCCACTTGCCTGGATGGGTGCAGCTCCAACAACACTCAAGAAGCTCGACACCATGCAGGACAAAGCAGCCCGCTTGATTGGCACCCCATCTACAAACATTCACTCCCTCCACCACTGATGCACACAGTGGCAGCAGTGTGTACCATCTACAAGATGCACTGCAGCAACGCACCAAGGCTCCTTCGACAACACCTTCCAAACCCGCGACCTCTCCCACCTTGAAGGACAAGGGCAGCAGATTCATGGGACACCACCACCTGCAAGTTCCCCTCCAAGTCACACAACATCCTGACTTGGAACTATATCGCCGTTCCTTCACTGTCGCTGGGTCAAAATCCTGGAACTCCCTTCCTAACAGCACTGTGGGTGTACCTACCCCACATGGACTGCAGTGGTTCAAGAAGGCAGCTCACCACCACCTTCTCAAGGGCCATTAGGGATGGGTAATAAATGCTGGCCTAGCCAGCGACACCACATCCCCCGAATGAATAAAAACAAACACTCTGTTCTTACAGGCATCTCCACTTAGCACAATACAGGTTAATCACTGGATTAACTCCATGTGTGAACACAATTACTGCTGGAGTTTAACTAGCTCACCTAAGTATTGCTGGGACTCCCACTGCGATTCCAGCTAGGAGCACCCTACCTGTCAGAAACTTGTCCTGTAGCTGAGCGGGAGAATCCTAGTCCCAATGACAGGTCTTCTCCAGGTCCCATTAATACAGCAGCCACATCTATCCCTTTCCTTTGGCAGTGTTCAAAAGGAGCAGCGGCTCTTTAAGAGCTGCTGGAGTAGTTTGCATGCTTCTTGACCCTGTGGTGCTCCACCATGTGTCGTGTATGACGATCACTGCTAACTTACTCATCTGAGCTGCTCTTGTATTGCAACAGGGAATCAGTCCCAGGACGCCTGAGTCTCACCCATTCACTGCTCACCCAAATCTCACTCAATCTACTCCCACTTGATCTCCACTTGATCTCGTTTCCCCAATCTCCACTCGATCTTTCTGCCCGATCTCTCCTTGATCTCCTCCCACCCGATCTTTGCCTGTAGACTGATCCCTGTGTAAAAGGTGTTAGAGAAGGTTAAACTGCAGAATCTGGAGTGAGCAGGTTCATCGGATTCTCACTGGGGAATACGGAGATTAACCAGGACAGTTAGGGACATCCTGTCACTTCTGTGAGGATCAGAAAATGAAGATGTAAATGGAAAATAGTGAAAAGAAAATTTAGAAAATTCATGATGAGAGAGAGGAATGTTTGGAATCACCGGGCAGGATGATCGCAGAGAGAAACCTTTCGTGCATGGATGGAAGGATCGAGAAAGATGAGCTTCAATAAAACAAGTGACCTTTTTTCATCTCTGTGATCATTTGTACTTTCCAGAAAACTTCATGTTGAAAGATGGCAACCGTGAAAACTTCCAACTCAAAATAGTCCCTTAAATTAGGATCAAATCAAACCCATTTCTAGAAACTGTTCACTGCCCTGTCACGCTGATCAGCTCAGACACTCGACCTCTGTGTCAGAAGGTCCTGGGTTCAAATCCCAGTCCTGAGGCAGACACTGCCCCTGGTGTCCTGGTAGATCTTTCTCCCCTCTTGTGACACAATCAAAAATAGACCAACTGCCCATTCCTGTTGTGGGAACTAGCTGTGGGTTTATGTTATAAATAAATATGTATATATATCTGTCGTATAAATGTATTTATATCATTAAGCTTCAAAGATAGTCGCTGCAGGGGAGGTGTTGAAAACGACCTGAATGCAAGTCTTTCATTGCTCATTTTAAAGATTTAAAGGAATTATATTTTATTTACCAACTTAAATGTAGCGAATCAGATGCTACGCGAATAGAATGATGTGCAAAACAACTAGAGAAGGAAAATTCATGTGGAACAGCTCAGTGTTGATAGAGGCTGGGCAGACTTCCAGTTCAGAGCAGAGAGTTGTTAAATTTAGCCCTCAGCATTTCCAAACACACACACACACTGCTCTCTGCTCCTGTCTTGTGTGACAGTAACTGGAGAAGGTTCTGGCCTGATCCCAGAGAACATTGTGTTCTGGCAAAGGCTTGGACTGTGATGTCAATTCAGGCTGGGAAATAGAACCAGACAGAGGAGGCAGCCAGGGATTCAGAAGCAGACCAGAAACACACACACTCACACACTCACACTCGCACTCATACCCACAGACACACACTCACACACTCATATAATAAAAGCAAAATACTGCGGATGCTGGAAATCTGAAATAAAAACAAGAAATGCTGGAACCACTCAGCAGGTCTGGCAGCATCTGTGAAAAGAGAAGCAGAGTTAACGTTTCGGGTCAGTGACCCTTCTTCGAAGAAGGTTCCGAAGAAGGGTCACTGACCCGAAACGTTAACTCTGCTTCTCTTTTCACAGATGCTGCCAGACCTTCTGAGTGGTTCCAGCATTTCTTGTTTTTATCTCACACAATCATACTCGTACTCATACCCACAGACACACACTCACACACTTGCACTCATACCCACAGACACTCACACATACACTCATACTCGCACACACACACACACAAACATACAATCACACACTCGCACTTTAAGACACATTCATAGACACACTCAGACACAAGCACACACACACTCTCACACACGCATGCACTCATTCACACACGCTTGTGTACACTCATACACACTCACACAGACACACATTAACAGACGACACACACATATAAACTCACAACTGCCACACACACTCCCACACACACTTGCACTCTCACTCACTCACACATACACACTAAAACAGCAGGTCTGTTGGAAGACAGGCTCTGGGAAGTTTAAATTATCTGTTTAAAGCAAGCAGCCTTTAAATGGCTAATTTTAGTTCCTTCGAAAGTGCAGCTGTTCTGTAAAATATTCATGAAACATCATAAAGTAAGATTATTTGTGAAATATAAAAACCACATTAATAGGATTAGTGAGAGGAAGTTGAAAAAACCTGACAGCAATCAGTCCATTGAATGATGTGTGAACTTTACTGCTGAGCTTCTGAAAAGGGGATTAAGAGTTTGAGAGATCTTTACTGCGCAGCATTGCCAGAGGAGATGAGTGAACGGATTCAACGGTGAAATTCCATTCTGGATAGAGAGTAAAATGTGAGACAGTGAATGGGCAACATCTGTCAAACACGTCAAAATTGTGTCAGTGCCTGTAAAGTGGGCAGCAGATTCGCAATCGCTCACTTGACACCAGGACAGGATGTAATTCACCTGTTTTATGGTCCCGAACAGCGAAGAAGAAAGTGGAACAGAGAATGGAATCCATGGTCCAATAATCAGACAGGAGCTGTGCACGGAAACAGCTGATTGATCATTTCTTGCTCCCGGTGAGCGTCTGTTCCTTCCGGTATCAGCGGTGACACAGTGTGTAGCACTGACAGCTCCAGAACAGGCTGCAAACACACATAATCCAAGCTGGCATTCCCAGCACAGTACTGAGGGAGTGCTACACTGTCAGAGGGTCAGCACTGAGGGAGTGCCGCACTGTCGTAGGGTCAGTACTGAGGGAGTGCTGCACTGTCAGAGGGTCAGTACTGAGGGAGTGCCGCACTGTCGTAGGGTCAGTACTGAGGGAGTGCTGCACTGTCGTAGGGTCAGTACTGAGGGAGTGCTGCACTGTCAGAGGGTCAGTACTGAGGGAGTGCTGCACTGTCGGAGGGTCAGTACTGAGGGAGTGCTGCACTGTCGTAGGGTCAGTACTGAGGGAGTGCTGCACTGTCGGAGGGTCAGTACTGAGGGAGTGCTGCACCACTGGAGGGGCAGTTGTTCAGATGAGAATTGAAGCTGTGCTTTAGCTGAGTTCGGTGATGTTGTGGAAACATTTGTAGAACCATGTGTTTTTCCCATTTATCCATGATTGATTCATTTTCTCATTGTGTGATTTTAATATGTTCCAATTAGCATCCGATTTATCATCATTTGAGCAGTGAACAAACTCCTATGATATATTCCGCACTGGTTACAGCGGAGATGGTGTGAAACCGATTTTCCCGCTATTAGTAATGGATGCCAATACCAAAGAGTGAAGTAAGCAGTATATTTTAATAAAGAGGAAATCGCCACTCTGCCCCTTTGCTGAAACAATCTCATCACTCGGTACTCAGACTGGAAACAGGTGCCAACAGTAGATTGAATCTCTGACAAATTCCTGGATCCCCGAAATCAGCAGAGCTATTTAAATGGGTCACTACAGACTGAATATGTCCTGAACTGCCCAAAATACCTGCACAAACTAGTGGGGCTAAATGGCCTGTTTCTGGGCTGTAAAGATTCGTCAGTGGGATCGGCACATTGTAGAAGCAGAAATTTTTCAGTTGCTTCTTATGATGGTTGTCATTTCTCTGATGCAGGCAGCTGACTGGGATCAGTGTGGATGGTGTCAGCAGAGGGGATTGTAATTCACTGTAAGGTTATTCTGAGAGATGTGATCAGGTGACATATGAATGCAGGGCAATTCCGTCCTATCCCTTTCCAACTCGAGTAGAGCACGGGTCAGAAACAGAGTAAAGCTCCCTCTACACTGTCCCTACAATGGGTTACAGCCTCTCTGTGTCTGGCCTTTTATATTCTATCTCGCACGTAGTGTGCTGTACTGAAATCGAGACTGTTCCAGACCCTTACAGCCTGTCCCCAGTCTGGATTACATACATACCCAATTTTTTTAAAAAAAGAAAAAGAAAAAGGGTTGGCTGCTGGCTAATTGGAGGTGCTGAGTGCATCAACGAGGTGCAGCTGACAGTTGCTGTTTGCAGAGGCTGGAGGCTGGAAGTTGTGTGACTGCTGCAACAGGGAGAGACTGAGATTGAAACAAAGGATTTCCATCTGTCTTTTTGAAAGGAGAAAGCGGGAGGCTAGAAGAACTGATAGCTCTTTTGAGTTTGGGTTTTGTAGCCCTTTCATTGATTGTTGTGGGGAGGGGGAAAGGAAGAGACCGGAAGACTTTGGGTGGGGTTGCTTGTTTGAACAGGGAGCTCCCGTGTTTAACAGCATTGAATAGGAGCTCCCTCCCCACCCCAACGAGCTAGCCTGGGATAGCTGGAGCTGCCCAGGTGAAGAGATTTTCTCTTAACTGTGTAAAGCACATTGGAAGCGGAGTGTGCCTGGGCAGCTACAGCTGTCCCAGGTGAAGACATCGCACCCCCTCCCACCACCAACTGGAAGACCAGCAAAAGGACTGCCTGAATTAATGCCTGCAAATAGACTGATTCCTCTTGGCCCTCCCCTCGTTCAGCCTCTCTCCCTAGCCATACCCTCCAGTCTGTGCTTTTTGGGATAATTCATTATTTGCTATTCCTTTCTCTCTATTTCTATTTTTATTTTTTCTCTCAATGGTGGGTGACTCTTCTACCCCATGGCTTCACAGTCCTGTCCGGTGGCGGGGCCTTCCTATGCTGCAGCAGCTGCTCCTGTGGCCCCGTCACCATTTAGAATATTTACATTGAAGCATGGGGTGAAGAGTTACACCCACCCCAATATGTCTATAGAGGCCTGTGTGAAGGCAATGGCCGAGGTTGTCAGCCCCTCGGTCATTGTGGCAGCCTCAAAAATGTACGGGAAGGCTGTGTTCTTCCTGAAGACCGAGCGGGCCGTGTCCCTGGCCCTGAATAAAGGGCTCACTGTGGGTGGGACTTTCCTGCCAGTGGACCCTCTGGGGGCCACTGCGCGGCAGATAATATTATCAAATGTCTCGCCCTTCATTCCCAGTGAGCTCCTCCTCCCCCACCTGCACCATCTGGGGGAGGTAAGGTCAGGGATCACCCCAATCCCGCTCGATCTTTTGGAGCACAGCCTCCGACATGTGTACTCCTTCTGCCGCCAGCTATTTATGCAGCTGGCGCTGGAGGAGGTCTTGGAGGGCCAATTTGATGTCGAGTTCCAGGGGACGGCCTATCGCCTCTTCTGGACCTCAGACGGGGCGTGGTGCCACGTCTGCAAGGGGGTGGGGCATGTTCGTAAGAACTGCCCCAACCTCCCGGCCGCGAACTCCACCTCGGCTGCCCAGGGTGGCGCCACTGCACCTCCTCCCACTCCCACTCCACATCCTACAGACACCACTCAGTCGGTTCCGGAGGCTGTGATTTTAACGGCCTCCGGCAGGGAGTGGAGTGCCCGTCCGAGTGGAAGGAAGGCGCGGAGGAAAAGTAAACATCGAGAGGCTTGTCCCCTGGACACCATGACACAACCCGAGCCTGAGCTCAGCCCAAGGCCCGCTCCCAGGGAATCCAACTGTCCCAAGGCTGGGCTCAGGCCCAGAGTAACTAAAAAAAATGAGGGTGCGGAGGCAGAGCCTCTGATGACATGGAGGTCTCTGAGCCTCTGCGCCCAACTGGCAAAAAGAGGAGAAGGCACCCCTCCACAGAGGTAACACAGGGCCCTGATGTGCAGGGCCCATCTGTTGGAGGGGAGCCATTTCCTTTTTCGGGTCCCCAGGTTCCCCCTGCTACCACCATCATCAAGGCTGCAAAGTCTGGGTAGGAGTTCCCTACCCCTCAGGATGGAGGGGAGTGGAAGGCCCCTGTACATGAGGCCCCTCCTGAAGGAGTAAGTGGGGCCCTGCTTGTGTTGGGGAAGCCTGGGGATGCCGCCCATTCTGCCACTGCCACTGGGTCGGGTGCCCTGAGTGGAGGGGAGGGCGAGGCCCCAAAGGGTCGGCCCTCCAAGCCGGATTCCTCCACCGACAAGGAAACACCCGACCCGGTTGTAATTGGAAATTTTGTCCCATCTGCTGTGTCTGTGGGTGCTGGCGGAGCAGTAGATGGCCTCCTCTCTCCGCCTCCGGTCTCGGCTTCCGCTGAATTTCCGGAGTCGGCAACTTCCGTCTCCCCTGGATCGCTCATTGGCCTGGGGACGGAGGTGGAGGGGGGTCCTGAACTGCTGACCCATAGGCTCCAGTTTCACAGTAGAACCCAGTGAGGACTCCTCCCCCATCGATCCTGGGGATGGGATCGTGACGGAGGCGGGACCAGCTGGCGCGGCCGTGACGTCTGCCCCACAGTGTGTGGTGGGTGTGTCAGCTGCTGCCGGTGACGTCCCGGAGGAGGATGGGGATTCGGTGTGGGGCACGGAGGACGACCTTGATTCCATCGCCAGTGAGGTGGTGGAGTCCCTCGTGCCTCCCACCGAGTCTCTTCTCATCCCCACGGCGGAACTCCGGGATTTCCTCGCAGCATGCAGGGGTTGCCACAATAACGTTCAGCTGGCTCTCGGCCGTTGGTCGAGTCTGGCACTGATCATTCAGTCCATCCGTGCAGCCCTCAGGCAAGGGCGCGGGCGTGAAACTGGTTCAGAGGCACCGATTTAATGCGTTCCTCAATGGGTTGCTGGGGGCGTGGAGGGCCAGGTGCACTTCCACTCCCTCCTCACAGTGAGGTGTTGGTGACGGTTTTTAAGTACCTTTGACATGAAGATAACCATAGCCAGCCTCAACAACAACGGCTTTAGGGAGTCTCACCGCAGATTTCACAATCTGTCAGTCCTCAGGGAAGGGAGATATGCGGTGAGCTTTCTGCAGGAAACCCACACCGTTCTGGGAGACGAAACCACTTGGCTCCTGGAATGGCAGGGTGGGGTCTACATGAGTCACCTCATCCCTATTTCTAGTGGGGTGGCTATCTTGTTGGCCCCGATTTTTCAGCCGGAGATCTTGGGGGTCAAGGAGCTAGTGCCGGGCCGCTTGCTCCACCTCGCCGTTCGCCTGGGTAGCGTGCCGCTCCACTTTGTGAACGTGTATGCGCTCAGGCCCGGCGTGTTGCAAGCGTGGTTTTTGAAGAAGTGTCCGCTCTCTTGAGCTCCATCGATAGTGGCGAGTGCATCATCCTCGGGGGGGATTTTAACTGCACCCTCGAGGTGGGGGTTCGCTCCGGTCCCCAGCGCGGCCAAGCGTCGGTGGAGAAGTTGAGGGAACTGATCAGCTCCCTCAACTTGGTGGACGTCTGGAAGAATGTCCATCCCAACTCCAGCGCCTTCATGTGGAGGGATGGAGGAGGAGGGTCCTGAATCGACTGCCTCTACTTTTCGCAGGCGTACGTCTCCCGCATCTTGGCAGCCTCGGTGTGGGCGGAGTTCACTCCGCTCCGTACGCGGGCGGGGTCTGCGTACTGGCACTTTAACAAACGACTGCTGGAGGACGAGCTATTTCGGGACTCGTTCTGTCGATTCTGGTCCGACTGGAGCAGGAAGCAGGGGGGCTTTCCCTCCTTGAGGCTATGGTGGGATGTGGGCAAGACTCACATCCGCGTCTTCTGTCAGGAGTACGCGAAGGGGTCGACCAAGAGGCGGGAAGCTGAGATCGGGCACCTAGAGAGGGAGGTGCTCGACTTGGAGTCCCGCCTCGGTCATGCCGTCGTGGACCCGGCCCTGTGGCAGGCGTACAAAGAGAAGAAGGGCGCTCTGAGGGACCTGCAGCTCATTAGGGCCCTGAGGCGCGTACGTGAGGTTGCAGATCCAGATCCTGGAAGATTTGGACCGCGCCTCACCCTTCTACTCGCCAGAAAAATGGCGGGGGGTCCGTAAGCAGCTCATCGAGATGCTGGCCGATGATGGATCCTCCGTCACGGATCTGAAGGCAATGGGCCTCCTGGTCCGTACTTATTACAGTGCGTTGTGCTCTCCAGATCCATCCAGCGAGGACACGCGCTGAGTTTTGTGGGAGGTCCTGCCGCAGGTCAGCCCGGAGGGCGCCGAAGGATTGGAGGCTCCGCTCACATTGGCGGAGCTGACCGGCGCCCTCCACCAGCTCTGGAGGGGAAAATCCCTGGGGCTGGACGGGTTAACCATGGAGTTCCTCAGGGCGTTATGGGACGTCCTGGGGGACGATTACGCGCGGGTCCTGGGGAAAAGCCTGGCGACCGGGGAGATGCCCCTCTCGTGGCGCAGGGCGGTCATCGTCCTGCTGCCAAAGAGAGGCGATCTTTGCCTGCTTAAAAACTGGTGTCCGGTCTCCCTCCTCAGCACGGATTATAAGATCTTTGCCTGGGCCGTGTCTATCCGCCTGGGCTCCGTGCTGGCCCACATGATCCACCCTGACTAGTCCCTCACGGTCCCGGGCCGGTCCATCCAGGACAACATCCACCTGGTCCAGGACCTGATCCATCTTTCCCTGAGGACTGGTCAGTCGGTTGCCTTTCTCTCCTTCGATCAGGAGAAGGTGTTCAACAGGTTGGATCACGAATACCTTTTCAGGACTCTGCGCGTTTTCGGACTCGGGCCACATTTTGTTCTAGAGTTTTAGAGTTCTAGACCGGTAAGTATAAAAAAACTTACCTCTGGTAAAAAATCTGAAAAGAAAAACTAAAAAAAAAACCTGAAAAAGTGACGTCACAAGAAAGCTGTGACCTGATTGGCTGGTAGGGTATTTGTACTGAATTTGAAAATAAAACATTGATAAAAATTGATTAAAACCCTAATTAACTAATTAATTAATAAGTAGAGTAACTAAACCGGAGGGAGGCGATTACTGTGTTTCACATTTAATATTTATAGTAGAAATCTAGCACTAGGGACCATATAGTTAATTGTAACAGAATTTAGTAAGGATTTAATAAGTATTTATTTATTTTTAATTAATTTATTAATTAGTGCTAGAAATGTCAGTTAGAGGGGTGAAGTGCTTCACCTGTGAGATGTGGGAGGTCCGTGACGCTTCCAGCGTTCCGGACGACTACATCTGCAGGAAGTGTACCCAGTTGCAGCTCCTCACAGACCGCATGGATCGGTTGGAGCAGCAACTGGATGCACTTAGGAGCATGCAGGTGGCGGAAAGCGTCATAGACAGGAGTTTTAGAGAAGTGGTTACACCCAAGGTGCAGGCAGATAGATGGGTGACCGCTAGAAGGGGCAGGCAGTCAGTACAGGAATCCCCTGTGGCTATCCCCCTCTCTAACAAGTATACCATTTTGGATACTGTTGGGGGGGGGATGGCCTATCAGGGGAAAACAACAGCAGCAGCCAGAGCAGTGGCACCATGGCTGACACTGTTGTTCAGCAGGGAGGGACAAAGTGCAGAAGAGCAATAGTTATAGGGGACTCTATAGTCAGGGGCACAGATAGGCGCTTCTGTGGACGTGAAAGAGACTCCAGGATGGCATGTTGCCTCCCTGGTGCCAGGGTCAAGGATGTATCTGAATGGACAGGGGGCATTCTGAAGGGGGAGGGTGAACAGCCAGAGGTTGTGGTACACATCGGTACCAACAACATAGGCAGGAAGAGTGACGAGGTCCTGCAGGGGGAGTTTAGGGAGTTAGGTAGAAAGTTAAAAGACAGGACCTCGAGGGTTGGAATCTCGGGATTACTCCCTGTGCCACGTGCCAGTGAGGCTAGAAATAGGAAGATAGTGCAGCTAAACACGTGGCTGAACAGCAGGTGTAGGAGGGAGGGTTTCAGATATCTGGACCATTGGGATCTCTTCAGGGACAAGAAGGACGGGTTGCATCTAAACTGGAGGGGCACAAATATCCTGGCTGCGAGGTTTGCTAGCGTCACTCGGGAGGGTTTAAACTAGTGTGGCAGGGGGGTGGGAACCAGAGCAGTAGGACAGCAAGTGAAATAAATGAAAGGGAACTAGTAAATAAGGCCAGTAAGACTGAGAGGAAGAGCAGGCAGGGAGATGTTGCTGAGCACAGCGGGACTGGTGGTCTGAAGTGCATTTGTTTCAATGCGAGAAGTATAACAGGTAAGGCAGATGAACTTAGAGCTTGGATTAGTATTTGGAACTATGATGTTGTTGCTATTACTGAGACGTGGTTGAGGGAAGGACAGGATTGGCAGCCAAATGTTCCAGGATTTAGATGCTTCAGGCGGGCTAGAGGGGGATGTAAAAGGGGTGGGGGAGTTGCATTACTGGTTACGGAGAATATCACAGCTGTACTGCGGGAGGACACCTCGGAGGGGTCATGCAGCGAGGCAATATGGGTGGAGCTCAGGAATAGGAAGGGTGCAGTCACGATGTTGGGGGTTTACTACAGGCCTCCCAACAGCCAGCGGGAGGTAGAGGAGCGGATATGTAGACAGATTTTGGAAAGGTGTAAAGGTAACAGGGTTTTAGTGGTGGGTGATTTTAACTTCCCCGATATTGACTGGGACTCACTTAGTGCTAGGGGCTTCGATGGGGCAGAATTTGTAAGGAGCATCCAGGAGGGCTTCTTGAAACAATATGTAGATAGTCCAACTAGGGAAGGGGCCGTACTGGACCTGGTATTGGGGAATGAGCCCGGCCAGGTGGTCGAAGTTTCAGTAGGGGAGCATTTCGGGAACAGTGACCATAATTCCGTACGTTTTAAGGTACTTGTGGATAAGGATAAGAGTAGTCCTCGGGTGAAGGTGCTAAATTGGGGGAAGGCTAATGATAACAATATTAGGCAGGAACTGAAGAATTTAGATTGGGGGCGGCTGTTTGAGGGTAAATCAACATCTGACATGTGGGAGTCATTCAAACGTCAGTTGATTAGAATCCAGGACCGGCATGTTCCTGTGAGGAAGAAGGATAAGTTTGGCAAGTTTCTGGAACCTTGGATAACGAGGGATATTGTGAGCCTAGTCAAAAAGAAAAAGGAAGCATTCGTAAGGGCTAGAAGGATGGGAACAGACGAAGCCCTTGAGGAATATAACGACAGTAGGAAGGAACTTAAGTAAGGAGTCAGGAGGGCTAAAAGGGGTCATGAAAAGTCATTGGCAAACAGGATTAAGGAGAATCCCAAGGCTTTTTATACGTATATAAAGAGCAACAGGGTAACCAGGGAAAGGGTTGGCCCACTCAAGGACAGAGGAGGGAAACTATGTGTGGAGCCAGAGGAAATGGGCGAGGTACTAAATGAGTACTTTTTTTCAGTATTCACCAAAGAGAAGGACTTGGTGGATGATGAGTCTAGGGAAGGGAGTGTAGATAGTCTGGGTCATGTCATTATCAAAAAGGAGGAGGTGTTGGGTGTCTTGCAAAGCATTAAGGTAGATAAGTCCCCAGGGCCTGATGGGATCTACCCCAGAATACTGAGGGAGGCAAGGGAAGAAATTGCTGGGATCTTGACAGAAATCTTTGTATCCTCATTGGCTACAGGTGAGGTCCCAGAGGACTGGAGAATAGCCAATGTTGTTCCTTTGTTTAAGAAGGGTAGCAAGGATAATCCAGGAAATTATAGGCCGGTGAGCCTTATGTCAGTGGTAGGGAAATTATTAGAGAGGATTCTTCGGGACAGGATTTACTCCCATTCGGAAACAAATGAACTTATTAGCGAGAGACAGCATGGTTTTGTGAAGGGGAGGTCGTGTCTCACTAATTTGATTGAGTTTTTTGAGGAAGTGACGAAGATGATTGATGAAGGAAGGTCAGTGGATGTTATCTATATGGACTTCAGTAAAGCCTTTGACAAGGTCCCTCATGGCAGACTGGTACAAAAGGTGAAGTCACATGGGATCAGAGGGGAGCTGGCAAGATGGATACAGAACTGGCTCAGTCATAGAAGACAGAGGGTAGCGGTGGAAGGGTGCTTTTCTGAATGGAGGGATGTGACTAGTGGTGTTCCGCAGGGATCAGTGCTGGGACTTTTGCTGTTTGTAGTATATATAAATGATTTGGAGGAAAATGTAGCTGGTCTGATTAGTAAGTTTGCGGACGACACAAAGGTTGGTGGGGTTGCGGATAGTGATGAGGATTGTCAGAGGATACAGCAGGATATAGATCGGTTGGAGACTTGGGCGGAGAAATGGCAGATGGAGTTTAATCCGGACAAATGTGAGGTAATGCATTTTGGAAGGTCTAATGCAGGTGGGAAGTATACAGTAAATGGCAGAACCCTTAGGAGTATTGACAGGCAGAGAGATCTGGGCGTACAGGTCCACAGGTCACTGAAATTGGCAACGCAGGTGGATAAGGTAGTCAAGAAGGCATACGGCATGCTTGCCTTCATCAGTCGGGGCATAGAGTATAAAAATTGGCAAGTCATGTTGCAGCTGTACAGAACTTTAGTTAGGCCACACTTAGAATATTGCGTGCAATTCTGGTCGCCACACTACCAGAAGGACGTGGAGGCTTTGGAGAGGGTACAGAGGAGGTTTACCAGGATGTCGCCTGGTCTTGAGGGCATTAGCTATGAGGAGAGGTTGGATAAACTCGGATTGTTTTCACTGGAACGACGGAGGTAGAGGGGCGACATGATAGAGGTTTACAAAGTTATGAGCGGCATGGACAGAGTGGGTAGTCAGAAGATTTTTCCCAGGGTGGAAGAGTCAGTTACTAGGAGACAGAGGTTTAAGGTTAGAGGGGCAAAGTTTAGAGGGGATGTGCGAGGCAAGTTCTTTACACAGAGGGTGGTGAGTGCCTGGAACTTGCTGCCGGGGGAGGTGGTGGAAGCAGGTACGATAGCGACGTTTAAGAGGCATCTTGACAAATACATGAATAGGATGGGAATAGAGGGATACGGACCCTGGAAGTGCAGAAGATTTTAGTTTAGACAGGCATCAAGATCGGCGCAGGCTTGGAGGGCCGAATGGCCTGTTCCTGTGCTGTACTGTTCTTTGTTCTTTGTTCTTTGAGTGTGTCGGGGATGCCCCATGTCCGGCCAGTTGTATACCATCTGCGTGAAGCCGTTTCTGTGCCTGCTTCGCAGGAGGTTGACGGGATTGGCTCTGCACGAGCCGGCCATACGGGTCGTCCTCTCGACTTACACCAAAGACGTGCTCCTCGCGGTCACAGATCCCGTTGACTTGCGGAGGTTGACTTGCGGAGGATGCGCGACTGCCAGCAGACCTTTTCTGCCGCGTCCTCCGCGAGGATCAATTGGGAGAAATGTTCCGGTCTCCTGGTGGGTCAGTGGCGGGTGGACTCCCTGCCGGAGGAGTTGACACCTTTTGCATGGAGCGCCACGCACCTCCTCTATCTGGGAGTTCACCTTAGCCCCACTGAGGAAGCCTGGCTGGTAAACTGGCAGGAGTTGGAGGCGAAAGTCACCACTTGGCTGGAGTGTTGGACAGGACTGCTCCGAGTGCTTTCTTACAGGGCCCGAGCGCTGGTCGGAAACCAACTGGAGGCCTCGATGTTGTGGTACCGGTTGGTCACTTTGCTCCCGCCCCCTGCATTCGCCACCAAGATCCAGAAGAAACTCGTCGATTTCTTCTGGGGCAAGAGGAAACACTGGGTCTCTGCTGCGGTCCTGATTCTCCCGATTGAGGAGGGCGGCCAGTCGCTGGTGTGCGTCTGCACCCAGGCTGCGACTCTCCGCCTTCGGACCCTGCAGAGATACCTGTACGTCGAGCGTCCTCCTAGATGGTGTGCGCTGGCGACGTATTTTTTCTGGCAGCGTCACTGCCTTCAAGACGACACGCAGCTCCCGGCGCAGTCCGTTAGCCGCGCTTCTCTGAGGCAGTTGCCTGTCTTTTACTGGGATCTATTCCGAGTCTGGAACATGGTCGCCTCCAGTCAGGGTGCTCCCCCCCCGGCGGAGGAGAGCGCCTCGGCTGTCCGGGTGGCCAACTCCGGGGACGGACCGGCGGGCAGAGGAGTAGCCGAAGCCTCCGGGACGCCCCTCACTGCGGGTGGCGAGGGGGTTCGGGAGAGCGGAGCGCTCCCAGCCGAGCTGACCCCCTCTCGGCCAGAACTGCTCATCGGACCCAGGCCCCGAAACCCTCCTCGGGAGCCGGTCCCGCACAACCCGAGCCGCCTCTCGGAAATGCCCTCCGTGCCACTCCAAACGGCGCGGAGGGGTTTCCTGTACGGGCTGCTCCTGCACACTCTCCACTTCCTCGCCCTTGTCAGCCGACCGGACACGCCCTGGCGGTCCGCATTGCCATCTGGCGGCGAGGGGAAACCCCAATGGAGGTCTCTCTACGCGGGAGTCTTCCCCTTTACATCGGGGACCAGGGGTGGAGGGTGTTGCACAGGGCAGTCCCGTGCAAGAGACTTTCAAGTAGGTTCACGGAGTCCAAGGCCGCCTGTACTTTCTGCGGCCTGGACGAGTCCGTGTTCCACATTTATACAGAGTGTGCGAGGTTGCAGCCCCTCTTTGAGTATTTGAAGTGGCTGCTCCTCAAGTTCTGGCTGCACTGCAGTCCCACGCTCCTGATCTCTGGGCACCCGTTGCGGAGGGGCATGGGCCGGGAGGAGGATCTCCTCGTCGGTCTGCTCCTGGGCCTGGCCAAGGTGGCAATTCACAGGTCCAGGTTGCGGGCCATCGGGGGGTCCATCCTGCTTAATTGCCTGCCCCTCTTCTGTGGTTATGTTCGCACCCAGGTGTCCCTGGAGAAGGAGCATGCGGTGTCCGCCGACAGGCTTGAGGCCTTCCGCGACCGGTGGGCACCGCAGGGACTGGAGTGCATTGTCGACGCCGAGAATGGCATTTTAATTTGAGTTTTTTTTTGTTTATTTATCTGTTTTTAATAAAGTTATTTTAAAAATATAAATATGTATATTAAGGGGGCCTGAGGAATAAAGGCCCCCTTGACATAAAATATATTAAAGGGGCCTGGGGTATAAAGGCCACCTTAAGAAAAAAAAACAGGTTAGATACAAAGTAAAACTGTGAGAACAGCTGAAAGTCTGAGAGCACAGTGGCAATAAAGCAACAGCAGAGAGAGAGAGCACAGTGTGAGAAGAAACCAAGAAAAAAAATCAAAGTTTAACATACAGGAAAGCAGATAAATTATTGGTTGGTGAGTATTTCCCTTTGACTTTCTCTAAACGACAGAAGTTTTCCAAATTAGGAGCTAGGAAGTTAATAACCTCAATCAGGGTGAGTCTAACAGTGAGTGAATTAATAATGAGTATTAGGACAGAGCAAGTCTAGAGGCATTAATTAAAATTAATAGTTTAAACAAGGTACCAACTACATTCTAAAAGAGAGAATAAAGTTTTTTTTAGATTATGGATGGGGAGCTGCAACCTGTTGCTTGCAATTCCTGCACCATGTGGTAACTTCAGAATGCTTCATGTGTTTTGGGTAACCACTTGTGTAGAAAGTGTCTCCATCTGCTTCAGCTCGAGCTCAGGACTTCCGAGCATGAGAGGCAGCTGGAGTCACTGCGGAGCATCAGGGAAAATAAGAGTTTCCTGGATCATACATTCCAGGAGGTGGTTACCCCACAGGCAGTGGGAGTTCAGGATAGTAGATGGGTGGCCAGCTGGATGAATAGAAAGATGCAGAAGGTGCAGGAGTCTTCGGGGTGTGTGTCACTCTCAAACCGGTACCCAGCTTTGGCGACTGCTGGGAGTGATGACACCCTGAAGAAATGCAGTCTGGACCATGGCACCAATGGGCAATGGACTGCACAGGAGGGAACAGCAATGCAATGTAATGCAGTTGTTATAGGACCATCTATAATTAGAAGGACAGACCGGCATTTCTGTACCTGTCATCATGAGTCCCGCATGGTGTACCGCATCATGAGTCACGCCTCCCTAGTGCCAGAGTAAAGGACATCATAAAGAGGATGCAGGATATTCTGCAGGGGGAAGGGAGTGAGCCAGAGGTTGTGATAAGCATTGGTACCAATGACATAGAGAGAGCAGGTTTTGAGGTCCTATAGTCAGATTTTCAGGAGCTAGGGAGGATGTTAAAAAGTAGGACCTCGAAGGTAGTAATCTCTGAATTACTCCCAGTGCCAGGCGCTAGCGAGAGTAGAAATAGGAAGATAGGGTGGATCAATGTGGGATGGTGGAGGAGGGAGGGCTTCAGATTCTTGGGGCATTGGAACCAGTTCTGGGGCAGGAGGCACCTGGTCAAAAGGGATGGGTTGCACCTCAACAGGATTGGGACCAATGTCCTTGTGGGGAGGTTCACTAGTGTGATTGGGGAGGGTTTAAACTAAATTGAGGGATGGGTACCAGCATAGAGAAGTAGAAAAAAGGAATAAGGTGCATATGTAAGAGTGTTATACAGTACTAGAGAACGGAGTAGTTCCATATTAGATAGGAGCAGACTGAGAAGGACTACGAGTAATGCAAAGACAGGATTACAATGCATGTATTTAAACGTACAAAGTGTGGTGAATAAGGTTGGTGAGCTACAAGCACAAATAGCAGTGTGGGGATATAATGTAGAGGCAATAACAGAAATGTAGCTTACAAACCATGGTGAGGACGGGGTGCTTAATATACAAGGATATAAAATGTTCAGAAAAGATAGGGAAGGATGAAAGGGAGGTGGGGTGGCAGTACTGAGTAGGGAAGACATTGCAGCGTTGGAAAGGGAGAATATCCTTGAGGGGGCAAAGACAGAATCCATTTGGTTAGAGTTGGGAAGCAAAAAGGGTATGATCACGCTATTGGGGGCATTCTACAGGCCTCCAAATAGTGAGAGAGGGAGATGGAGGAGCAAATCTGCAGGGAAATCACAGAGATGTGCAAGAACTATAGAGTGATGATATTGGGGGACTTTAATTACCCAGATATCAATTGGGATAAATTTAAAGTAAAGGCTAAGGAGGAGGAGGAATTTCTGGATTGTGTTCCTATTTGATATGGAGAATTTCCTTGACCAGTCTGTTCTCGGCCCAACTAGAAAGGAAGCATTGCTGGATCTGCGGCTGGGAAATGAGGTGGGTCAAGTGGACCAAGTTTCTGTGGGGGTGCACTTGGGTAAGAGTGATCATTGTATTAAAAAGTTTAGACTCATAATGCAGGAAAGCAAGGAATGATATAAGGTAGTACAGCTAGATTGGAAGAGGGCTAATTTCAATGTGATAAGAAGGGATCTAGCCAGGATAAAATGGAACCAAAGACTGACAGGAAAAACTTCACCGGAACAATGGGTTATCTTTAAGGAAGGTATGCTTCAGGTACAGGCTAGGTACATTCCAACAAGGATGAAAGGTAGGGGAACCAAAAACAGGGCTCCTTGGATGGCAAAGGACATAAAGATTACAAAAAAAGATGGTGTATGATGCAGGTCAGGTGAATCCTTCAAATGAGAACCAGGCCAAATAAAATAAGTTGAGAGGGGAAGTGAAGAGGAAAATAAGTCTGGCAAAGAGAGAATATGAGAATAGAATGGCAGACAACATAAAGGGAATCCAAGAATCTTCTACCGGCATATAAATAGTAAGCGGGTAGTAAGAGGTGGAGTGGGGCCTATTAGGGACAAAGAGGGTAATGTATGCTTAGAGGCGCAGGACAAGGCAGAAATATTTAATGAGTACTTTGTATCAGTGTTCATTAAGGAAGAGAAATCTGACAAAATATCAGTCGAAGCAGAGATGGTAGAGGTAATGGATGGGGTGAAAATTGCTACTCAGGATGTACTGGAAAGGCTGGCTATGCTAAGAGTGGATAAGTCACATGATCCGGATGGCTTCCATCCCAGGTTGCTAAAGGAAGTGGGGGTGGAGATAGTGGAAGGGCTTTCCATAATCTTCCAATCTTCCCTGGATACAGGGGAGGTGCCAGAGGATTGGAGAGTGGCAAAAGTGACATCCTTATTCAAGAAAGGGTATAAGGACAGTCCTAGCAACTACAGATCAGTTAGTTTAACATCAGTAGTGGGTTAAGTTTCAGAAACAATAATCAGGGAAAAAAATCAACAGGCACTTGGAGAGGTTTGAGTTAATTAAGAATAGCCAGCATGGATTTGTAAAAGATAGATGATGTTTGAGTAATGTAATTGAATTTTTTGATAAAGTAGCAGAGATGGTTGCTGAAGGGAATGCGGAGGATGTTGTCTATATGGATTTTAAGAAAGCATTTGATAAAGTACCACATAAAAAACTGGTTAACAAAATTGAGGCACATGGAATAGGAGGGTCAGTGTCCAGCTGAATAAAAAATTGGCTTAAGAACAGAAACAGCGAGATATAGTAAATGGCTGTTTTTCAGACTGGAGGATGGTGTTCCCCAAGGATCAATGTTAGGACTACTGCTTTTTTTGCTATATATAAATGACTTGAATCTTGGAATGCAGAGTAGAATTTCAAAATTTGCAGATGATACCAAGCATGGAGGAATTGCAAACAGTGAGGATGATATGAACCACCTGCAACGGGACGTAGATAGACTAGCAGAATGGGCAGAGAGGTGGCAGATGGAGTTTAATACTGACAAGTGTGAGGTGATGCATTTTGGCAGAAGAGAGAGGGTGAGGTAATATAGACTTAGTGGCACAGTTTTAAAGAGTGTGCAGGAGCAGAGAGGCCTGGGGTACATGTGCATCGATCTTTGAAGGTGGCAGGACATATAGAGAGAGTGATTAGCAAAACATATGGGATCTTGGACTTCATAAAAAAAGGCATTGAGCACAAAAGCAGGGAAGTTATGCTGAACCTTTATAAAGCTCTGGTTCGGCCCAACTAGACTATTGCATCCGGTTTTGGTCACCACACTTTAGGAAGAATGTAAAGATCTTTGACAGGCTGCAGAGGAGATTTACCATAACAGTTCCAGGGATGGAGGATTTTAGTTACAAGGTTAGGCTGGAAAAGCTGGGGTTGTTCTCCTTGGAGCAAAGGAGATTGAGGGGAGATTTGATAGAGGTGTACAAGATTATGACAGGCTTAGATAAGGTAGACAAAGAGAAGCTGTTTCCATTAACTGATGGTACAAAAACTAAGGGACACAGATTGAAGGTTTTGGGAAAGAGATGCAGGCGGGATGTGAGAAAGAACTTTTTTATGTAGCGGATGGTAATGACCTGGAAGTCGCTGCCCATGAGGGTGGTGGAAGTGGAGACAATGAATGACTTCAAAGGGAAACTGGATGGGTATTTGAAGGAAATAAACTTGCAGGGCCACAGGGATCGAACGAGGAACTGGATACCTCCGTGGAGAGCCAGCATGGACTCGATGGGCCAAATGGCCTCCTTCTATGCTGTTAATAATTCTATGATTCTATGACTCCTAGGGCAGGCACAGCCTAGGTTGAATACAGAGTAAAGCTCCCTTTACACTGTTCCATCAAACTCAGAAGAGTGTCCCTACTGTGATAGTGACACTTTTCCATTCCCCCTATCAAGAATCTTGTCGTGAGTTTGCCAATTTAGTGGTGAGTGGGAGGTAATTTTGTGTCCATTAGGATCCAGGTTGAGAATGGTCCGACCTATTCTATAGGATCTCTGTAGCCAGTGGACAGGGGGGGTCTGGACCCAGGTCCATGGGGTGTGTCTAACTCACACTGATCATCGTTACTCAATGTTTGGTCAAGAGTGATTGCACGGAGTGTGCCAGGTTGTGGGCACGGATTGGAAGCTGCACTCACAGGCACATCTTTGGCTCTGCTTGTATCTAATGTGCTCTGTACCAGGAACAGAACCTCACCATTTTGCTCTGTGGTGTCATTCTCATCTCTCTGAATTATCAGGGGGTTTTGATCAAGTTTGATCTAGTTGTAGGAGGGTCAGTAACCAGAGGACACAGATTGAAGGTAATTGGAAAAAAACAGAGGGGGAGATGAAGAGAAATCCTTTTACACGGATCCAGTGAACTGGAATGTGCTGCCTGATAGGTTGGTAGAAGCAGATTGAATGAAACTTTCAGAAGAAGATTGGTTAATAAATGAAAGGGGATAAATTTGCCAGACTCGGGGAAAGAGTAATGGAGCGGGACTAATTGGATAGCTCTTTCAAAGAGCTGGCACTGGCACGATGGGTCGAATGGCCTCCTCCTGTCCTGTGTCATTCTATGATTCTACTTTCTGTTAAATGGATTTCTTTTCCTTGATTTTGAGGGAGTTTATCAACTGAATCCCAGCTGTTTGTGTTGTGCAGCAAAGGTGAGGGAACTTGCTGGAGGTGAGGTCTCCCCTTGATCCATGCTTCCCTCAGGTCAGTGTGTCTGAGATTGTGAGTGGGATTTGGAACCTGGGAACGTCTCCATCGCTCACTGCTCCTCCAGCCTACATCGCGTCCATGCCCAATTCAATTCTCATTGGACACTAGGTCCCAGCGGGACTCACTCATTGGTGACCAGGGGAAGACAGCTGGTCACAGAAATTGCAAAGTATTTTACTCACCATCTCAAACCACAGCTGCACGACTGCTAGGAAAAGACATTTATTTCACTGTGTAGCATGATAACAGATGAATCTGTGGCCACAGGGCACTGAGGGACAGTTTGCACTAACTGCTTGCTGCTCCTACGCTGCTGTTGTAATGTGTTCTGTTTGTCAGTGTCCATGTTTGATGCTGTCAGTCCTAGCACGATATATCCTGAGCCTCTACTTCCCTTGCTGGTTGATCAATTCCAACCATTGACTGATGTCTGTACACTGATGTCATGGCAACAGTCTGTCTGTGAGCAAAAACGACTGGGCCTGAGAGAAAGGTGGGAGCAGTCTGTCACTCAGAGTGCTGAGAGATCCAGGCTAACTCCAGTCTCTCCTGGCCTGTTACTTTTGATAGTTTTGAATTCACTTCCTTCATTTGCCTTTCTTATTATGGCTGTGCTGGCAGTTCATGTCAGCAGCTAGCCAGGAGAGTGCGCGATGGTCTGACAGATCAGACTGAGATGAGGAGAAATTTTTTCTCAGAGGGTTGTGAGTCTTTGGAATTCTCTTCCTCAAAATGCAGTGGAAGCAGAGTCTTTGAATATTTTGAAGGTAGAGGTAGATAGATTCTTTGATAAGCAAGGGGGTGGAAGGCTATCGGGGGTAGGCAGGAATGTGGAGTCGAGGTTACAATCAGATCAGCCATGATCCTGTTGAATGGCGGAACAGGCTCAAGGGGCTGAATGGCCTACTCCTGCTCCTAATTTGTATGTTCATATGCTGCACTGTCGGAGAGGCAGTACTGAGGGAATGCTGAAGGGGGCAGTACTAAGGGAGCGCTGCACTGTTGGAGGGTCAGTATTGAGGGAGCACTGCACTGCCGGAGGGTCAGTATTCAGGGAGTGCTGCACTGTCGGAGGGTCAGTACTAAGGGAGCGCTGCACTGCCGGAGGGTCAGTATTCAGGGAGTGCTGCACTGTCGGAGGGTCAGTACTGAGGGAGTGCTGCACTGTCGGAGGGTCAGTACTAAGGGAGCGCTGCACTGTTGGAGGGTCAGTATTGAGGGAGCACTGCACTGCCGGAGGGTCAGTATTCAGGGAGTGCTGCACTGTTGGAGGGTCAGTACTGAGGGAGTGCTGCACTGTCGGAGGGTCAGTACTAAGGGAGCGCTGCACTGCCGGAGGGTCAGTATTCAGGGAGTGCTGCACTGTCGGAGGGTCAGTACTGAGGGAGTGCTGCACTGTCGGAGGGTCAGTACTAAGGGAGCGCTGCACTGTTGGAGGGTCAGTATTGAGGGAGCACTGCACTGCCGGAGGGTCAGTATTCAGGGAGTGCTGCACTGTTGGAGGGTCAGTACTGAGGGAGCACTGCACTGCCGGAGGGTCAGTATTCAGGGAGTGCTGCACTGTCGGAGGGGCAGTACTGATGGAGCGCTGCACTTTCGGAGGGTCAGTACTGAGGGAGCACTGCACTGCCGGAGGGTCAGTATTCAGGGAGCACTGCACTATCAGAGGGGCAGTACTGAGGGAGTGCTGCACTGTCGGAGGGGCAGTACTGAGGGAGCGCTGCACTATCGGAGGGTCAGTATTCAGGGAGTGCTGCACTGTCGGAGGGGCAGTACTGAGGGAACGCTGCACTGTCGGAGGGTCAGTACTGAGGGAGTGCTGCACTGCCGGAGGGTCAGTATTCAGGGAGTGCTGCACTGCCGGAGGGTCAGTACTGAGGGAGCACTGCACTGCCGGAGGGTCAGTATTCAGGGAGTGCTGCACTGCCGGAGGGTCAGTACTGAGGGAGCACTGCACTGCCGGAGGGTCAGTATTCAGGGAGTGATGCACTGTCAGAGGGGCAGTACTGAGGGAGCGCTGCACTGTCGGTGGGTCAGTACTGAGGGAGTGCTGCTCTGTTGGAGCTGCCATCATTCAGGTGAGACGTTAAACTGAGTCTGGCCATCTCAAGTGGGAGTAAAAGATTCCATGAGATTATTGGAAGATGAGCAGGGGAGTTCTCCCCTGTGCCAAAAGATTATAAGATCATTAGAAATAGGAGCAGGAGAAAGCCCTTTGGACCCTCGAGCCTTCTTCGCCATTCGATAAGTTCTTGGATGATCTGATTGTGGCCTTAACTCCACTTTCCTATCTGCTCCCCATAAACCTCGACTTCCTTGTCAATCAAACATCGATGTAACAGATCCTGTCGAACATCACTGATGATCTGTTCATTATCACACTGGAGAAGATCCCTTACGATTGACTATCACAGACCTTGACCTGTTTATTGAGAGCAACAAACCTGCAGATATCAGGCTGCCAACCCTGCTATCATGGTCAGTCTGTGAGGGGATGGGCTCCTGATATGTGCTCAGTTGGCACCCAGACAAGCTGCCCATTAGCACATGGGAGCACTCGGAAGCTGACCCACCCTCCCAATGCCTGGGCTGCAATGACAAACAGCAGCTTCCTGTTCATCATTTCAGCGGAATTTTGTTTTGTCCTTGAGGTTCAGGTGCTGTATCACCAAGTCTCTTGCAGCTCTCTGTGTCCAAGTTTTGTTGAGTCAGAGATACTGATATTGAACCCAGCTTATTGCAATCCAGATTTATCCCACCGACAAATCCTCCACATGCTGCTTTCTGAATTAGACACCACAGAGTACTGCGTTCCAAAGCCAGTGCTCTAATCGGATGCATCAACAAACTAGTGTAAACTGGCAAAGGGGAAGTGGGGGTGACGCCTTACAGTAATTTTCAAAAGTGCACATCCAGCAGGGAAAAAACACCAATTAAAGAATTCTGAGAGTTACCGGAACACAAACTGCCTGAACAGCAGCTTCCCTCTGCTGCTGAATTTACCCACTCACCTCAAACCATCTCCCACCAACACTGACTGCGGGACGGTTCCTGAAGGTCTGACTCTCACTGGGATACAGTTCCTGAAGGTGCTGACTCTCACTGGGGGACAGTCCCTGAAGGTGCTGACTCTCACTGGGATACAGTTCCTGAAGGTGCTGACTCTCACTGGGATACAGTTCCTGAAGGTGCTGACACTCACTGGGATACAGTTCCTGAAGGTGCTGACTCTCACTGGGGGACAGTTTCCGAAGGTGCTGACTCTCACTGGGATACAGTTCCTGAAGGTGCTGACTCTCACTGGGATACAGTCCCTGAAGGTGCTGACTCTCACTGGGATACAGTTTCCGAAGGTGCTGACTCTCACTGGGATACAGTTCCTGAAGGTGCTGACTCTCACTGGGATACAGTCCCTGAAGGTGCTGACTCTCACTGGGATACAGTTTCCGAAGGTGCTGACTCTAACTGGGATACAGTTGCTTCAGGTGCTGACTCTCACTGGGATACAGTTCCCGAAGGTGCTGACTCACGGGGGGACAGTTCCTGAAGGTGCTGACTCTAACTGGGATACAGTTTCCGAAGGTGCTGACTCTCACTGGGATACAGTTCCTGAAGGTGCTGACTCTCACTGGGATACAGTCCCTGAAGGTGCTGACTCTCACTGGGATACAGTCCCTGAAGGTGCTGACTCTCACTGGGATACAGTCCCTGAAGGTGCTGACTCTCACTGGGATACAGTCCCTGAAGGTGCTGACTCTCACTGGGATACAGTTTCCGAAGGTGCTGACTCTCACTGGGATACAGTCCCTGAAGGTGCTGACTCTCACTGGGATACAGTCCCTGAAGGTGCTGACTCTCACTGGGGGACAGTTCCTGAAGGTGCTGACTCTCACTGGGATATAGTTCCTGAAGGTGCTGACTCTCACTGGGATACAGTCCCTGAAGGTCCTGACTCTCACTGGGACACAGTCCCTGAAGGTGCTGACTCTCACTGGGATACAGTCCCTGAAGGTGCTGACTCTCACTGGGATACAGTCCCTGAAGGTGCTGACTCTCACTGGGATACAGTCCCTGAAGGTCCTGACTCTCACTGGGATATAGTTCCCGAGGGTGCTGACTCTCACTGGGGGACAGTTGCTGAAGGTCCTGACTCTCACTGGGATATAGTTCCCGAGGGTGCTGACTCTCACTGGGGGACAGTTGCTGAAGGTCCTGACTCTCACTGGGATATAGTTCCCGAGGGTGCTGACTCTCACTGGGGGACAGTTGCTGAAGGTGCTGACTCTAACTGGGGGACAAGCCACCTCAGTTGACTGTAAATTCTGTATATTTGCCCGACAGACTGTTTTATTTCTTCGCAATGATCTGTTATCTGCACATAATTATTTCCTTCGCTATGGCTATCCATGGTTTACCACCTGTATGTAAAATCTTGAATTTTGGGGGATCATATATTGATTTCAACTCCTTAATTGAAAAGAAAATCCTTTCTAAAGGAGAAAGGAATAAAGATGAAGCATTTATTCAATGTTTGACTGGAATCCATCAAGATACAGAAAATCCTGTCCTTCGCACGGACATTTACAGTGATTATGTACACGAAAACACTGCTCGTGCAATTTTATATATTGACATCTGGACCGATCAAAAAAGAAAATCTGAGAATCCCCATAGCAACCCCTAGAATCCCCGTAGCAACCTCTGGAACCTCATAGCAACTCCCAGAATCTCCATAGCAACATCTAGAACCCCATAGCAACACCTAAAACCCCAAAGCAACCTTCAGACACCCCCATAGCAACTCCCAGTATCTCCACAGCAACACCCAGAACCCCATAGCAACACTGGAACCCCACAGCAACCACTAGAACCTCCCAGCAACTCCCAGAATCCCCACTGTGAGCCCCAGGATCTCACTGCTTGTGTCTGTACTTTTCCAATAGTTACATAGAATTTATAGCACAGAAACAGGCCATTCGGCCCAACTGCTCCGTGCTGGTGTTTATGCTCCAGGTGAGCCTCCTCCCATCCCATTTCATCTCACCCCATCAATATATCCTTCTTTTTCTTTTTCCCTCATATGTTTATCCAGTTTACCCTTAAATGAATCGATATTATTCACCTCAACCACTCCCTGTGGGAGCGAGTTCCACATTCTCACCACTCTCTGGGTAAAGAAGTTTCTCCTGAATTCCACATTGGATTTATTGGTGACTATTTTCTATTGATGGTCTCTAATTCTGGTCTTGCCCACTAGTGAAACTATCTTCTCTATGTCTACCCGATCAAACCCCTTGATAATCTTCAACACCTCTATCAAGTCACCTTTCAGTCTTCTCTTTCCCATTTGTCCCCAGTACTGACTGATCGTGAAACTGGCAGTTCGAAGGCTCTCAATCCTGTTACACAGGTACAGGAGGAGGCCATTCAGCTCCCTGTGCCTGTTCCAGCATTCTGTTGGATTATGACTAATTTGTATCTCAACTCTATTTACCAGTTTAGCTTCCGTCTCCCTTAATATCCCTACCCGACAAAAACCCATCCAACTCTGTGTTGAAATTTTCAACTGACCTGCGGACTCAACAGCATGTTGGGAAGAAAGTTCCAGATTTCCTCTCCCCTTTGTGTGAAGAAGTACTTCCTGACATGGGCGGTGCAGTGGCTAGCACCGCAGCCTCACAGTTCCAGTGACCCGGGTTCGGTCCTAGGTGCTGCCTGTGTGGAGTTTGCAAGTTCTACCTGTGACCGTGTGGGTTTCCGCCGGGTGCTCTGGTTTCCTCCCACAGCCAAAAACTTACAGGTTGATAAGTAAGTTGGCAATTGTAAATTGCCCCTCGTGTAGTTAGGTGGTAGGAGAATTGAGGGAAGGTGGGGATGTGGTAGGGAATATGGGATTAACGTAGGATTTGTATAAATGGATGGTTGTTGGTCAGCACAGACTCAATGGGCCGAAGGGCCTGTTTCACTACTGTATCTCTATGACATCACCTCTGAGTGGCCTGGCTCTAATTTTAAGATTCTGCCTCTTTGTTCTGCCCTCTTCCACCAGAGGAAATAGTTTCTCTCCAGGTACCATATTGAATCTTAAACACCTCGATCAGATCACCCTTAATCTTCTATACTCGAGTGAACACAAGCCCAGTCTGTGTAACCTGTCCTCGTAATTTAACCCTTTTAGCCCCAGTATCATTCTGCTGAATTTGCACTGCACGCCCCCCTTCCCATCCCCAGGGCCAGTATGTCCTTCCTGAGGTACAGAGTCCGGAACGGAATGCTGTTACTCCAGATGGAGTAAGGCTGTTTATAATTGAAGTATCATGTTCCCACTTTTGCACTCCAGCCATTTTGAGATAAAGGCCAACATTTCATTTGCCTTTTTAATTTTTTTTTGTGCCTGTCCATTAGCTTTTGTTGATTTCCAAATCTGACTGTTCTTCCACGGTTCCAGCTCCTCACCGTTTAGTGGGATCTGTCCTGACGGGAATGGACAGAACTGACTAGAGATCGGACTCAATCTGTTTACATCACTTTGACTCCAAGAATCCGACTCTGCAGATGGTAGCAGAATGAAGTCCGAGTGTAATATTGCAAGCAATGCTTCCCATTATTAATCTGCTACAATTTAATTCAAAGCAGTTGGAACTTTAGATCAGGTCAAATGAGCTTTGAGCTGCCTCCTTCCAAAAGTGGGATGTAAATAAGCTTTTTATTTCTCTCTCTGAACCTGAAGTTTGAGTTGCCATCTCTGGGTGGATGTACTCCTGGAGGTTTCAGCACTGCCTTCCTGCTCTCACCACCTGCCCCCAATACCAGACCACTGGAAATTAAATAAAAGCAAAATACTGCAGATGCTGGAAATCTAAAATATAAACAAAAGTGCTGGAAATATTCAGCAGGTCTGGCAGCATCTGTGGAGAGAGAAACAGAGTTAATGTTTTTCTGTTTCTCTCTCCATTGGTCAATTAGCTGTCCAACACGTCCGTCCTTGCAAGTCCCACCCCAACATTCCCGCTATTGGTCAATTGATCGTCTGACATGTTTGTTCTCATATGGCCTCAAACCCACAGCCAATTGGAAAGCAAACAGATTCTTTGTTACCTGATTGGATGAGTGACTGTCAGTCAAACAGCCTCTTTTCCTCCCCCAAACCCCCTCCCCCCCATCTGTAATAACTAAAAAACAAAAATATTCAAATGAAATGAAGGTAAAACATAGTATTTTTTTAACATCCTAATAAGTTTTCTCTGGGTTGCTTTCAGCAGCATCCAACAGATTAATCTTAAGAACATAAGAAACAGAAGCGGGATCAGACCATTCAGCCCCTCAAGACTGCTCTGCCATTCAATACCATCCTGGCTGATCCATGATCCACTCTCCATATTCCTTGATTCCCCGAGAGAGCAAAAATCTGTCTATTCCAGCCTCAATGATGGAGCATCCACAACCCTCTGGGGTAGAGAATTCCAAAGATTCACAACCTCCTGAGTGAAGACATTTCTCCTCAGCTCAGTCCTAAATAATTAGCCCCTTATCCTGAGACTGTGCCCCCGTGTTCTAGATTCCTCAGCTAGGGGATAC
Source organism: Heterodontus francisci (assembly GCF_036365525.1). Taxonomy (NCBI): domain Eukaryota; kingdom Metazoa; phylum Chordata; class Chondrichthyes; order Heterodontiformes; family Heterodontidae; genus Heterodontus; species Heterodontus francisci. Next base: position 119,043,436 of record NC_090381.1, on the reverse strand, counting down.
AATTTCTCAGTGTCTACCCTGTTAAACCCCTTCACAATCTCCAATCTCTGCAGACTCCAGGATTATCCTGGAGGGTTGGCAATGCTAACCTGAAACTAATTACATTTTGTGGAAGTTTTTTTTCCATTTGTTCATGGAGTACGGGTGTCGCTGGCCAGGCCAGCATTTATTGCCCATCCCTAATTGCTCTTGAGAAGGTGGTGGTGAGCTGCCTTCTTGAACTGCTGCAGTCCTTCGGGTGTAGGTACACCTACAGTGCTGTTAGGAAGGGAGTTCCAGGATTTTGACTCAGTGAAGGAACGGCGATATAGTTTCAAGTCAGGATGGCGTGTGCCTTGGAGGGGAACTTGCAGGTGGTGGTGTACCCTTACATCTGCTGCCCTTGTCCTTCTAGGTTGTAGATGTCGTGGGTCTGGAAGGTACTGTCTAAGGAGCCTTGGTGAGTTCTGCAGTGCAGCTTGTAGATTTATTTTATTTTTTATTTAGAGATACAGCACTGAAACAGGCCCTTCGGCCCACCGAGTCTGTGCTGACCAACAACCATCCATTTATACTAACCCTGCAGTAATCCCATATTCCCTACCACCTACCTACACTAGGGGCAATTTACAATGGCCAATTTACCTATCAACCTGCAAGTCTTTGGCTGTGGGAGAAACCTGGATCACCCGGCGAAAACCCACGTGGTCACAGGGAGAACTTGCAAACTTTGCACAGGCAGTACCCAGAATCGAACCCGGGTCCCTGGAGCTGTGAGGCTGTAGTGCTAACCACTGCACCACTGTGCCGCCCACAGTAGTGCACACTGCTGCCACTTTGCATCGGTGGTGGAGGGAGTGAATGTCGAAGGTGGTGAATGAGGTGCCAATCAAGTGGGCTGCTTTGTCCTGGATGGTGTCGAGCTTCTTGAGTGTTGAAGATGCACCCATACAGGCAAGTGGAGAGTATTCCATCACACTCCTGACTTGTGCCTTGTAGATGGTGGACAGGCACTGGGGAGACAGAAGGTGAGTTACTCACTGCAGAATTCCCAGCCTCTGACCTGCTCTTGTAGCCGCAGTATTTATGTGGCTTGTCCAGTTCAGCTCCTGTCAATGGTAACACCCAGGATGTTGATAGTGGAGGATTCAGCGATGGTAATGCCATTGAATGTCAAGGGGAGAGGTTAGATTCTCTCTTGCTTGAGATGGTCATTCCCTGGCGTGAATGTTATTTGCCACTTATCAGCCCAAGCCTGGATGTTGTCCAGGTCTTGCTGCAAATGGACATGTGCTTTTCAGTATCTGAGGAGTCACTAATGGAATGAACATTGTGCAATCATCAGCGAACATTCTCACTTCTGACCTTATGATGGAGGGAAGGTCATTGATGAAGCAGCTGAGGATGGTTGGGCCTAGGATACTATCCTGAGTAACTCCTGCAGTGATGTCCTGGGACTGAGATGATTGACCCCCAACAACCACAGCCATCTTCCTTTGCGCTAGGTATGACTCCAACCAGCGGAGAGTTTTCCCCCTGATTCCCATTGACTCCATTGGCTGAAAATGGTCAACACATCTGAACCCTGACCTCTGTCTGCTGGTACCCCTTCCACCTCTTCGTTTAAACCAGACTAATGAAGGGGTTTCCTCTCTCCAACTGAGCCAGCTCTAATTAAACAACCAACCTGAACCACTTCTCATTGCCTTCCTATGGATGTTGTCTTTCCAGCATTTTCTGTTTTTATTTAGGATTCATGTATCTCATTTGTTTTGACTTGAAATGCTGGTGGGATGTAAAGATAGACATTTGAACCCACTCTGTCAGCATCTTCCTCTGCCCTTCAAACCATCCGACCACACAGTAGGTATATCACAAGTGACCAGTAATGAGTGAGGTAGGAAAGGATTAAAATATTATCGTCCTCTTGAAGCATTGGGACATCCCCAAAACGCAGACAAGCAAAACCGTCCAATAAATGGCAAGAATTTGGGAAAATCTTAAAAGGAATAGAGGGTTCAATTGGCCCTGAGCATTAGCAGAGAGAATGTACATGTGAATCAGGAGCTGAGTTTATAGTCTGCCATGTTTCCTTGTCCAACAGCCCTTGAGTTACATTGACTGACTGATAATTTCACCTTGTCCCTGAGCCCTCCTCAGCCAGTGCTGTTGTTGTATGGCGTACCGACCTCTACCTTGCAGAAGCTCAACGCCAACTCACAGACACCTCTTCCTACCTCCCTCTGGACCATGACCCCACCACCGAACATCAAGCCACCGTCCAAAGGACTGTCACTGACCTCATCTCCTCTGGAGATCTTCCCTCTACAGCTTCCAACCTCACAGTCCCGCAACCCCGGACAGCCCGCTTCTACCTCCTTCCCAAAATCCACAAATGGGACTGTCCCGGCAGACCCATTGTGTCAGCCTGCTCCTGCCCCACTGAACTTATTTCTTCCTATCTAGACTCTATCTTTTCTCCGCTGGTCCAGTCTCTTCCCACCTACATCCGTGACTCTTCTGACGCCCTACGTCATTTTGACAATTTCCAGTTTCCTGGTCCCAACCGCCTCCTCTTCACGATGAACGTCCAATCGCTCTACACCTCCATCCCCCACCAGGATGGTTTGAGGGCTCTCCGCTTCTTCCTGGAACAGAGGCCCAACCAGTCCCCATCCACCAACACCCTCCTCCGCCTGGCTGAACTTGTTCTCACATTGAACAACTTCTCCTTCAACTCCATGCATTTCCTTCAAGTAAAAGGTGTTGCTATGGGTACCCGCATGGGTCCTAGTTATGCCTGTCTTTTTGTGGGATATGTCGAGCATTCTTTGTTCCAGTCCTACTCAGGCCCCCTCCCCCAACTCTTTTTCCGGTACATTGATGACTGTATCGGTGACGTTTCCTGCTCCCGCCCCGAACTAGAAAACTTTATCAACTTTGCTTCCAATTTCCACCCTTCTCTCACCTTTACATGGTCCATCTCTGACACTTCCCTTCCCTTCCTCGACTTCTCTGTCTCCATCTCTGGGGATAGGTTGTCTACCAATATCCATTCTAAGCCCACTGACTCCCACAGCTACCTCGACTACACTTCTTCACACCCTACCTCCTGTAAGGACTCCATTCCATTCTCCCAGTTTCTCCGTCTCCGACGCATCTGCTCTGATGATGCTACCTTCCATGACGGTGCTTCTGATATGACCTCCTTTTTCCTCAACCGAGGATTTCCCCCCACTGTGGTTGACAGGGCCCTCAACCGTGTCCGACCCATTCCCCGCACCTCTACCCTCACCCCTTCCCCTCCCTCCCAGAACCGTGACAGGGTTCCCCTTGTCCTCACTTTTCATCCCACCAGCCTCCATATCCAAAGGATCATCCTCCGCCATTTTCGCCACCTCCAGCGTGATGCCACTACCAGTCGCATCTTCCCCTCCCTTCCCCTGTCAGCATTCAGAAGGGATCGTTCCCTCCGCGACACCCTGGTCCACTCCTCCATTACCCCCACCACCTCGTCCCCGTCCCAGGGCACCTTCCCTTGCAATCGCAGGAGGTGTAATACCTGCCCATTTACCTCCTCTCTCCTCACTATCCCAGGCCCCAAACACTCCTTTCAGGTGAAGCAGCGATTTACTTGTACTTCTTTCAATGTAGTATACTGTATTCGCTGCTCACAGTGTGGTCTCCTCTACATTGGGGAGACCAAGCGCAGACTGGGTGACCGCTTTGCTGAACATCTCCGCTCAGTCCGCAAGCAGGACCCTGAGCTTCCGGTTGCTTGCCATTTCAACACTCCCCCTTGCTCTCATGCTCACATCTCTGTCCTGGGATTGCTGCAGTGTTCCAGTGAACATCAACGCAAGCTCGAGGAACAGCATCTCATCTACCGATTAGGCACACTACAGCCTGCCGGACTGAACATTGAGTTCAATAATTTCAGAGCATGACAGCCCCCCACTTTACTTTCACTTTTAGTCATTTTTAGTTATTTTTTCTTCCTTTTTTTTTACATTCCTTTTTACATTTTTTACAATCTTTTTTTGCATTTATTTCATTTCATCTTAGTTTGTTCAGTTTGCTCACCCACTGTTTTTTTCAGGTTGTTTTTCTTCAGGTTTGCACTTGCTGCTGTTCAATATTCAGTATATTCACACCTAATCTGTACTAATGCTTTGTCTTTCAACACACCATTAACATATTGTTTGCCTTTGCTCCGTGACCTTTTGGTCAGCTATGTGGCCTGGTCCAATCTGCACCTTCTCCTTTGTTATCTCTTGCCCAACCCCCACCTCACTTGTTTATAATCTGTGACTTTTCTAATATTTGTCAGTTCCGAAGAAGGGTCACTGACCCGAAACGTTAACTCTGCTTCTCTTTCCACAGATGCTGCCAGACCTGCTGAGTGAATCCAGCATTTCTTGTTTTTGTTTCAGCCAGTGACCTGTTGCTTTCACAATCTTTAATCTGTCTGGTCAATTTTCTTCCTTGATTTTCATTCTTGCTCTATTAGATTCTCCCCCTTTCCCCACCTTTTCCAGATTGAAGGTCGGATGTTGGCTCTTCATCCAGGTTTAAAATCAGCCTCTGGAAAGAGATTGGGAATAATCATCAGGAATAGTTTGCTTATGTTCTTTCTCTCTCTTCCCTCAAGTTCTGAAAGCTGCTTTTAGCTGCTTCTTGGCTCTTGCCATTAGTTGACTCAGGAAGGAGCAGCCTACCCATCAGGAGCTGGTGACTGAGGGAGCTCACCATTTCATGGTGCTTGGCAATTGCCAGAATTACTCCAGTTGCAGCCAGCATGTATACAAGGAGCTTTAGTTGGCACTTTCTAAAGAAACAGCCCAACACTCACCTGATCTCAGACCCACCCCTTTATCACACTCACCTCATCTCTCACTCCCCCCTTTATCACACTCACCTCATCTCTCACTCCCACCCCTTTATCACACTCACCTCATCTCTCACTCCCCCCCCCCCTTTATCACACTCGCCCCTTTATTAACATTCCTTCACTGTCACTGGGTCAAAATCCTGGAACTCCCTTCCTAACAGCACTGTGGGTGTACCTACCCCACATGGACTGCAGCGGTTCAAGAAGGCAGCTCACCACCACCTTCTCAAGGGCAATTAGGGATGGGCAATAAATGCTGGCCTGGCCAGCGACGCCCACATCCCAAGAAAGAATTAAAAAAACCTTCATCATACTCATCCCATGAGCACACATTTGCTCTGATGTTCCCCCTCCCTCCCCCACCTCTGACACACCCATCTTTCACCACAGCTGCAAAATGAATGCTGGACTATGGGTTCAAACCCCAGACAGGAGTTTGATGTACTGATATAGGCTGACATGCCTTTGTGATGCTGAGAGTGCGACACTATCAGAGCTCCAATCTTTCAGATTGGTCATTAAATTAAAATCCTGTCTGCTTGTTCTAATGGATTAGGGGCATTACTGGAAGTAGAGAGTGATTTCTCCCAGTCTCTGGGGCAGTATTGCACCATTACCAATACCATCCAAAACACATTAACTAGACATTCATCTCATTAGTGTTGATGGGATCTTGCTGTGCATAAAAATGGCTTCCAGCTGTGCTGAACTCTTCTCCAAAGTATCACACCCATGCAATCCGAACTTATGAACTGTAAAATGAACTTATGAAGTAAACCCAAAATGGACACTTTTCTTGTAAAGTCAGGTGACCTTTCCTTTCCTGTCAATACACATAGAACTACAAGAATGCTGAGCTAATTTTTATGTCTGCACAAGTCCTGGAGAAGTTAATAAAATACAAATTACCTTTCGGGATCTATTCCTGCGAAATCATTAAAATGCAAATGAGCCTTTCTGTGATAATGGCTGCTTCTCTCCAACTGATTGGGTTGACTTCTGGATTCCAAACTCAAATTCCAAAGAATGGGTGAGAAAAGCCCAACTTTTCAATGTGAGATGAGGATGAATGACACCCGGACTGCATTGTCTAACAATAGTCTCACCATCAGAGAACATTTATGAGGACAACGGAAAGAGAAACTATGGTTACATGATAGAAACTAGGTATCTGATAAGTAGCATTAATAAAGGTGTATTCTGGGCAGACAGAGGAGATCCATCTGCCATTGAAGAGAAAGGACCCCACCTAAGATGACCACTTTTGAAGTACCTGTAGGCAGAATAGGACTGTGTTGGCCTTGAACTCCCGACCTGAGAAATCATACCAGGACTTCTTCATTGACCTGTGGCTGGAATATAACAAGTGCAGTCTGCAACAGCACATCCATCTTCCTGAACATCCCAAGTCTTTCTTCAGTGAACAAGGGAAAAGATTACAGGTCTGCACCGTTTCAAATCTTCACCCTGGGGAAAAGCAAGTTTAACAAAGATCCCTTTAAAATTATTAGACCTAACACTTTATCTTTATAATCTCTATCTTTTCTTGAGTGTGTGTGTACCTGTATGCTTGTGAGAGTGGGTTTTGTTGCGTATATTTTGGGTGTTGTATAATAAACATTTTTCTTTCATTTAAACTTACGAGGAAACCTGTCATTGGTCTGTTCTTGATAATTATAGCACACAGGGGTTACAAAGCACCTTTTAAAAATAATTCTGTCTTCGGTCAGTCAAGAGATAAAAAGGGGGAACCATTGCAATCATCTCTCACCTGCCCCGTAACTAAAGTCACACTTTATGAAACACTTTCCTGTGTTTCTGAGGGTCATAATAAGGATAAGCAGGTTGGGCTATACCTTTCTCTGTGTCTTACCATGAGTTTGCTCTGTATCTAACCCCATTTTTTCCCTTTTTGTAATGGGTTGGGAGTGTTTGATGGGGACAGTGTAGAGGGAGCTTTACTCTGTATCTAACCCCATTTTTTAAAATAAGGTGGCCTTTATACCCCAGGCCCCTATTATATATTTTATGTCGAGGGGGCTTTTATCCTCAGACCCCCTTTAGCAAACAGGGTTAAGGAAAATCCCAAAGCCTTTTATTCATATATAAGGAGAAAGAGGGTAACTAGAGAAAGGATTGGCCCACTGAAGGACAAAGGAGGAAAGTTATGCTTGGACTCAGAGAAAATGGGTGAGATTCTAAACGAGTACTTTGCATCGGTATTCACCGAGGAGAGGGACATGACGGATGTTGAGGTTAGGAACAGATGTTTGATTACTCTAGGTCAAGTCGGCATAAGGAGGGAGGAAGTGTTGGGTATTCTAAAGGGCATTAAGGTGGACAAGTCCCCAGGTCCGGATGGGATCTATCCCAGGTTACTGAGGGAAGCAAGAGAGGAAATAGCTGGGGCCTTAACAGATATCTTTGCAGCATCCTTAAACACGGGTGAGGTCCCGGAGGACTGGAGAATTGCTAATGTTGTCCCTTTGTTTAAGAAGGGTAGCAGGGATAATCCAGGTAATTATAGACCAGTGAGCCTGACGTCAGTGGTAGGGAAGCTGCTGGAGAAGATACTGAGGGATAGGATCTATTCCCATTTGGAAGAAAATGGGCTCATCAGTGATAGGCAACATGGTTTTGTGCAGGGAAGGTCATGTCTTACCAACTTAATAGAATTCTTTGAGGAAGTGACAAAGTTGATTGATGAGGGAAGGGCTGTCGATGTCATATACATGGACTTCAGTAAGGCGTTTGATAAGGTTCCCCATGGCAGGCTGATGGAGAAAGTGAAGGCGCTTGGGGTCCAAGGTGTACTAGCTAGATGGATAAAGAACTGGCTGGGCAACAGGAGACAGAGAGTAGCAGTAGAAGGGAGTTTCTCAAAATGGAGACGTGTGACCAGTGGTGTTCCACAGGGATCCGTGCTGGGACCACTGTTGTTTGTGATATACATTAATGATTTGGAGGAAAGTATAGGTGGACTGATTAGCAAGTTTGCAGACGACACTAAGATTGGTGGAGTAGCAGATAGTGAAGGGGACTGTCAGAGAATACAGCAGAATATAGATAAATTGGAGAGTTGGGCAGAGAAATGGCAGATGGATTTCAATCAGGGCAAATGCGAGGTGATGCATTTTGGAAGATCCAATTCAAGAGTGAACTATACAGTAAATGGAAAAGTCCTGGGGAAAATTGATGTCCAGAGAGATTTGGGTGTTCAGGTCCACTGTTCCCTGAAGGTGGCAACGCAGGTAAATAGAGTGGTCAAGAAGGCATACGGCATGCTTTCCTTCATCGGACGGGGCATTGAGTACAAGAGTTGGCAGGTCATGTTACAGTTGTATAGGACTTTGGTTCGGCCACATTTGGAATACTGCGTACAGTTCTGGTCGCCACATTATCAAAAGGATGTGGATGCTTTGGAGAGGGTGCAGAGGAGGTTCACCAGGATGTTGCCTGGTATGGAGGGCGCTAGCTATGAAGAGAGGTTGAGCAGATTAGGATTATTTTCATTAGAAAGACGGAGGTTGAGGGGGGACCTGATTGAGGTGTACAAAATCATGAGAGGTATAGACAGGGTGGATAGCAAGAGGCTTTTTCCCAGAGTGGGGGTTTCAATTACTAGAGGACACGAGTTCAAAGTGAAAGGGGAAAGGTTTAGGGGGGACATGCGTGGAAAATTCTTTACGCAGAGGGTGGTGGGCACCTGGAACGCATTGCCAGCGGAGGTGGTAGATGCGGGCACGATGGAGTCTTTTAAGATGTATCTAGACAGATACATGAATGGGCAGGAAGAAAAGAGATACAGAACCTTAGAAAATAGGCGACATGTTTAGAGAGAGGATCTGGATCGGCGCAGGCTTGGAGGGCCGAAGGGCCTGTTCCTGTGCTGTAATTATCTTTGTTCTTTGTTCTTTGTATATACATTTTTAAAAAATAACTTTATTAAAAACAGATAACTAAACCAAAAACTCAAATTAGAAAGCCATTCTCGGTATCGGCAATGCACTCCAGTCCCTGTGGTGCCCACCAGTCGCGGAAGGCCTCAAGCATACCAGCGGACACCACATGCTGCTTCTCCAGGGACACCCGAGTGCGAACGTAACCACGGAAGAGGGGCAGGCAAGCAGGGAGGATGGATCCTCCGAAGGCCCGCAGCCTGGACCTGTGAATCGCTACCTTGGCCAGGCCCAGGAGCAGACCGACCAGGAGATCCTGCTCCCAGCCCACGCCCCTCTGCAATGGGTGGCCAAAGGTCAGGAGCGTTGGACTGGAGTGCAGCCAGAACTTGAGCAGCAGCCCCTTCAAATACTGAAAGTGGGGCGGCAACCTCGTACACTCCATAAATACGTGGAACACGGACTCGTCCAGGCAGCAGAAAGTACAGGCGGCCTGGGAGTCCGTTTACCTACTTTACAGACTATTGCACGGGACTGCCCTGTGCAACACCCACCTCCCCAGGTCCCCGAGGTAGGAGTCCTGTGTAGAGAGACCTCCATTGGGGATTCCCCACGCTGCAAGATGGCAACGTGGACTGCCAGAGCGTGACCGGCCAGCTGACGAGGGCGAGGAAGTGGAGAGAGTGCAGCAGCAGCACGTACAGGAAAACTTTCCGCGCCGATTGGAATGACAAGGAGGGCATTTCCAAGAGGCGGCTCGGGTTGAGCGGGACAAACACCCGAGGAGGGTTTTGGAGCCTGGGTCCGATGAGCAGTTGCGGCCGGCGGGGATCAGCTCGGCCGGGAGCGCTCCGCAATCCTGAGACCCCTCGCCACCCACAGTGAGGGGCGTCCCGGGGGCTTCGGCTACTCCTCCGCCCGCCAGTCCGTCCTCCTCTCTCTACTCACGGCAGTCACCTCTCTCCACTCACCGCAGTCCCCTCTCTCCACTCACCGCAGTCCCCTCTCTCCACTCACCGCAGTCCCCTCTCTCCACTCACCGCAGTCCCCTCTCTCCACTCACCGCAGTCCCCTCTCTCCACTCACCGCAGTCCCCTCTCTCCACTCACCGCAGTCTCCTCTCTCCACTCACCGCAGTCTCCTCTCTCCACTCACCGCAGTCTCCTCTCTCTGTTCTTCCCACAAAACTCTGCGCTTGTCATTGCTGGATGGATCTGGAGAGAGCAACGCAGTATAGTAGGTATGGACCAGGAGGCCCATAAGGTCATAAGAAGTATTTGCAGGAGTAGGCAGTTCAGCCCTTCGATCCTGCTCTGCCATTCAATACGATCATGGTTGATCTCATCTCGTCCTCAACTCCATGTTCCTGTCTGTTCTCCATAACCCTTCAACACTTTACTAATTAAAAATCTGTCTATCTCCTCCTTAAGGTTACTCAATGTCCCGGCATCCACCGCACTCTGGGGTAGTGAATTCCACAGACTCACGACCCTTTAAGAGAAGTAATTTCTCCACATCTCTGTTTTAAATCTGCTACCCCTTATCCTAAAACTATGACCTCTCGCTCTAAATGGGGGATCCATCGTTGGCCAGAAGCTCGACGAGCTGCTTATAGACCCCCCGCCATTCCTCAGCCAGTAGAAGGGTGAGGTGCGGTCCAACTCTTCCAGGATCTGGATCCGCGTTCTCACGTACGTGCCTCGAGACCCAATGAGCTGCAGGTCCCTCACTGTGCCCTTCTTCTCTTTGTACGCCTGCCACAGGGCCGGGTCCGCGACGACATGACTGAGGCGGGAAGTCATGTTGAGCACCTCCCTTTCTATGTGCCCGATCTCGGCTTCCCACCTCTTGGTCGACCTCTTCGCGTACTCCTGACAGAAGACACGGATGTCAGTCTTGCCCACATCACACCATAGCCTCAAGGAGGGGAAGCCCCCCTGCTTCCTTCTCCAGTTGGCCCAGAATCGACGGAACGAGTCCCGGAATCGCACGTCCCCCTGCAGCTGGTTGTTACAGCGCCAGTACCCACACCAGGTAGTGGTCCGAGCACAGCACCAGCTGCATGGAGACCGCCGAGACACGGGAGATGTACGCCTGCAAAATGTAGAGGCGGTTCATTTGGCACCCTCCTCCTCCAGACCTCCAGCTGAAGGCGCTGGAGTTGGGATGGAGATTTCATCAGATGTCCACCAAGTTGAGGGAGCTGAGTGCATCACCCTCAGGGGGGATTTTAACTGCACCCTCAAGGTGGGGGATCGCTCCGGTCCCCAGCGCGGCCAAGTGTCGGTGGAGAAGTTGAGGGAACTGATCAGCTCTCTCAACTTGGTGGACGGCTGGCGGAATCTCCATCCCGATTCCAGCGCCTTCACGCGAAGGTCTGGAGGAGGAGGGTCCCAAATCGACCGCCTCTACTTTTCGCAGGCGTTCGTCTCCCGCATCTCGGTGGCCTCCATGCGGCTGGTGCCGTGCTCGGAGCACCGCCTGGTGTGGGCGGAGTTCACTCCGCTCCGCACGCGGGCGGGTTCCACATACTGGCACTTTAACAACTGGCTGCTGGAGGATGAGCGATTCCGGGACTCGTTCCGTCGATTCTTGGCCGACTGGAGAAGGAAGCAGAGGGGCTTCCCCTCCTTGAGGCTACAGTGGGATGTGGGCAAGACTCACATCCACGTCTTCTGTCAGGAGTAGGCAATGGGGTCGACCAAGAGGCGGGAAACCGAGATCGGGTGCCTCGAGAGGGGGGTGCTCGACTTGGAGTCCCTCCTCGGTCATGCCGTCGTGGACCCGGCCCTGTGGCAGGCGTACAAAGAGAAGAAGGGTGCGCTGAGGGACCTGCAGCTCATAGGGTCCCGAGGCGCGTACGTGAGGTCGCGGATCCAGCTCCTGGAAGATTTGGACAGCGCCTCACCCTTCTTCTACTCGCTGGAAAAATGGCGGGGGGTCCGTAAGCAGATCGTTGAGCTGCTGGCCGACGACGGATCCTCCATCACGGATCCGGAGGGAATGGGCCTCCTGGTCCGTACTTATTACAGTGTGTTGTTGTCTCCGGATCCGTCCAGCGAGCACGTGCACAGAGTTTTGTGGGAGGACCTGCAGCAGGTCAGCCCGGAGGGCGCCGATGGATTGGAGGCTCTGCTCACGTTGGCGGAGCTGACCGGCGCCCTCCACCAGCTCTCGAGGGGCCAATCTCCAGGGCGGGATGGGGTGACCGTGGAGTTCCTCAGGGTGTTCTGGGATGTCCTGGGGGACGATTACGCGCGGGTCCTGGGGGAAAGCCTGGAGACCGGGGAGATGCCCCTCTCGTGGCGCAGGGCAGTCATCATCTTGCTGCCGAAGAGGGGCAATCTCCGCCTGCTTAAAAACTGGCGTCCGGTCTCCCTTCTCAGCACGGATTTTAAGATCTTTGCCCGGACTTTTATACGCCGCCGCAGAGTGTCTAGTCAAAGTTAACGGGTCTTGATGGCGCCCCTTCGCTTTGGGAGAGGAGTGCGTCAGGGGTGCCCCATGTCCGGCCAATTGTACACCATCTGCATGGAGCCTTTCCTGTGCCTGCTTCGCAGGAGGTTGACGGGATTGGCTATGTGCGGGTCGTCCTCTCGGCTTACGCCGACGACGTGCTCCTCGCGGTCACAGATCCCATTGACTTGTGGAGGATGCGCGACTGCCAGCAGACCTTTTCTGCTGCGTCCTCTGCAAGGATCAATTGGGAGAAATGTTTTGGGCTCCTGGTGGGTCAGTGGTGGCTGGACTCCCTGCCGGAGGAGTTGACACCTTTTGCGTGGAGCACCACGCACCTCCTCTATCTGGGAGTTCACCTTAGCCCCGCTGAGGAAGCCTGGCCGGCAAACTGGCAGGAGTTGGAGGCAAAAGTCACCGCTCGGCTGGGACGCTGGACAGGACTGCTCAGAGTGCTTTCCTACAGGGGCCGAGCGTTGGTCATAAACCAACTGGTGGCCTCCATGCTGTGGTACCGGTTGGTCACTTTGGCCCCACCCCCTGCATTTGCCACCAAGATCCAGAAGAAACCCGTCGATTTCTTCTGGGGCAAGAGGAAACACTGGGTCTTTGCGGTCCTGAGTCTCCCGATTGAGGGCGGCCAGTCGCTGGTGTGCGTCCGCACCCAGGCTTCGACTCTCCGCGTTCAGACCCTGCAGAGATACCTGTACGTCGAGCGTCCTCCCAGCTGGTGTGCGCTGGCGACGTATATTTTCCACCAGTGTCAGTGCCTTAAAGACGACACGCAGCTCCCGGTGGAGTCCGTTAGCCACGCCGCTCTGAGGAAGCTGCCTGTCTTTTACCGGGATCAATTCCGAGTCTGGAACATGGTCGCCTCCAGTCTGGGCGCTCCCCCACGGCGGAGGAGAGCGCCTCGGCTGTCCAGGCGGCCGACTCCGGAGATGGACCAGCGGGCGGAGGAGTAGCCGAAACCCCAGGGACGCCCCTCATTGCGGGTGGCGAGGGAGCTCGGGGGTGGCCTTTTTACCCCAAGCCCCTTTTATATTTTTCACATGGAGGGGGCCTTTATTCCTCAGGCCCCCTTTATATACATATTTATAGGTTTAAAATAACTTTATTAAAACCAGATAAATCAACAAAAAACTCAAATTAAAATGCCATTCTCGGCGTCAACGATGCACTCCAGTCCTTGTGGTGCCCACCGGTCACGGAAGGCCTCAAGCGTACCGGCGGACACCGCCTGTTTTTTCTCCAGGGACACCCGGGCACAAACGTAACCGCGGAAGAGGGGCAGGCAATCGGGGAGGACGGACCCCCCAACAGCCCGCAACCTGGACCTGTGATTTGCCACTTTGGCCAGGCCCAGGAGCAGACCGACGAGGAGATCCTCCTCCCCGCCCAAGCCCCTCCACACTGGGTGCCCAAAGATCAGGAGCGTGGGACTGAAGTGCAGCCAGAATTTGAGGAGCAGCCCCTTCAGATACTCAAATAGGGGCTGCAACCTCACACACTCCGTATAAACGTGGAACACTGACTCGTCCAGGCCGCAGAAAGTACAGGCGGCTTGGGAGTCCGTGAACCTACTTAAAAGCCTATTGCACGGGACTGCTCTGTGCAGCACCCTCCACCCCAGGTCCCCGATGTAAAGGGGGAAGACTCCCGCGTAGAGAGACCTCCATCGGGGTTTCCCCTCGCCGCCGATGGCAATGCGGACCGCCAGGGCGCGTCCGGCCGGCTGACGAGGGCGAGGAAGTGGAGAGTGTGCAGGAGCAGCCCATACAGGAAACCCCTCCGCACCGATTGGAATGGCACGGAGGGCCTTTCTGAGAGGCAGCTCGGGTTGTGCAGGACCGGCACCCGAGGAGGGTTTTGGGGCCTGGGTCCGATGAGCAGTTCCGGCCGAGCGGGTGTCAGCTCAGCCGGGATCGCTCCGCACTCCCGAGCCCCCTCAAGACCCGCAGTGAGGGGCGTCCCGGGGGTTTCGGTTACTCCTCCGCCCGCCTGGACAGCCGAGGAGCTCTCCTCTGCCGGCAGGGGAGCACCCTGACTGGAGGCGACCATGTTCCAGACTCGGAATAGATCCCGGTAAAAGACAGGCAACTCCCTCAAAGAGGCGTGGCTAACGACTCCACCGGGAGCTACGTGTCGTCTTGAAGGCACTGACACTGGCGGAAAAAATACATCGCCAGCGCACACCATCTGGGAGGACGCTCAACGTACAAGTATCTCTGCAGGGTCCGAAGGCGGAGAGTCGCAGCCTGGTTGCGGACGCACACCAGCGACTGGCTGCCCTCCTCAATCGGGAGACTCAGGACTGCGGCAGAGACCCAGTGTTTCCTCTTGCCCCAGAAGAAATCGATGAGTTTCTTCTGGATCTTGGTGGCAAACACAGGGGGTGGGGCCAAAGTGACCAACCGGTACCACAGCATGGAGGCCACCAGTTGGTTTATGACCAACGCTCAGCCCCTGTAGGAAAGCACTCGGAGCAGTCCTGTCCAGCGTCCCAGCCGAGCGGTGACTTTCGCCTCCAACTCCTGCCAGTTTGCTGGCCAGGCTTCCTCAGTGGGGCTAAGGTGGACTCCCAGATAAAGGAGGTGCGTGGTGCTCCACGCAAAAGGTGTCATCTCCTCCGGCAGGGAGTACACCCGCCACTGACACACCAGGAGTCCGGAACATTTCTCCCAATTGATCCTTGCGGAGGACGCGGCAGAAAAGGTCTGCTGGCAGTCGCGCATCCTCCGCAAGTCAACGGGATCTGTGACCGCGAGGAGCACGTCGTCGGCGTAAGCCGAGAGGACTACCCGCATGGCCGGCTCGCGCAGAGCCAATCCCATCAACCTCCTGCAAAGCAGGCACAGGAAGGGCTCCAGGCAGATTGTATACAATTGGCCGGACATGGGGCATCCCTGACGCACTCCTCTCCCAAAGCGAAGGGGCGCCGTCAAGGACAATTTAACTTTGACTAGACACTCTGCGGCGGCATATAAAAGTCGGACCCGGGCCACGAAATGCGGCCCGAGTCCGAAAGCGCGCAGAGTCCTGAAAAGGTATTCATGATCCACCCTGTCGGACGCCTTCTCCTGATCGTGGGAGAGAAAGGCGACCGACTGACCAGTCCTCTGGGAAAGATGGATCAGGTCCCGGACCAGGTGGATGTTGTCCTGGATGGACCGGCCCAGGACCGTGTAGGACTGGTCGGGGTGGATCATGTGGGCCAGCACGAAGCCCAGGCGGGTAGACATAGCCCGGGCAAAGATCTTATAATCCGTGCTGAGGAGGTAGACCGGACGCCAGTTTTTAAGCAGGCGGAGATCGCCCCTTCGGCAGCAGAATGATGACCGCCCAGCGCACGAGGGGGGAATCTCCACGGTCGCCAGGCTTTCCCCCAGGACCCACACGTAATCGTCCCCCAGGACATCCCAGAACGCCTTGAGGAACTCCACGGTCAACCCATCCAGCCCTGGGAATTTGCCCCTTGAGAGCTGGTGGAGGGCGCCGGTCAGCTCTGCCAACGTGAGCGGAGCCTCTAATCCTTCAGCGCCCTCCAGGCTGACCTGCTGCAGGTCCTCCCACAAAACTCTGCACGCATCCTCGCTGGACGGATCCGGAGAGAACAACGCACTGTAATAAGTACGGACCAGGAGGCCCATTCCCTCCGGATCCGTGATGGAGGATCCGTTGTCGGCCAGCAACTCGACGAGCTGCTTACAGACCCCCTACCATTTTTCCAGCGAGTAGAAGAAGGGTGAGGCGCGGTCCAAATCTTCCAGGGTCTGGATCCGCGACCTCACGTACGCGCCTCGGGACCCTATGAGCTGCAGGTCCCTCAGCGCACCCTTCTTCTCTTTATACGCCTGCCACAGGGCCGGGTCCACGACGGCATGAACGAGGCGGGACTCCAAGTCGAGCACCTCCCTCTCAAGGCGCCCGATCTCGGCTTCCCGCCACTTGGTCGACCCCTTCGCGTACTCCTGACAGAAGACGCGGATGTGAATCTTGCCCACATCCCACCATAGCCTCAAGGAGGGGAAGCCCCCCTGCTTCTTTCTCCAGTCGGCCCAGAATCGACAGAACGAGTCCCGAAATCACTCGTCCTCCAGCAGCCGGTTGTTAAAGTGCCAGTACGCGGACCCCGCCCACGTGCGGAGCGGAGTGAACTCCGCCCACACCAGGCGGTGGTCCGAGCACGGCACCAGCCGCATGGAGGCCGCCGAAACGCGGGAGACGTACGCCTGCGAAAAGTAGAGGTGGTCGATTTGCGACCCTCCTCCTCCAGATCTCCACGTGAAGGCGCTGGAGTCGGGATGGAGATTCCGCCAGACGTCCACCAGGTTAAGGGAGCTGATCAGTCCCCTCAACTTCTCCACCGACGCTGGCCGCGCTGGGGACCAGAGCGATCCCCCACCTCGAGGGTGCAGTTAAAATCCCCCCGAGGATGATGCACTCGCCGCTATCGATGGAGCTCAAGAGAGCGGGCACTTCTTCAAAGAAGCGCACTTGCAATGCGCCCGGCCTGGGTGCGTACACGTTCACAAAGTGGAGCGGCACGCTACCCAGGCAAACGGCAAGGTGGAGCAAGCAGCCCGGCACTAGCTCCTTGACCCCCAAGATCTCCGGCTGTAAAGTCGGGGCCAACAAGATAGCCACCCCACTAGAAATAGGGGTGAAGTGACTCATGTAGACCCCACCCTGCCACTCCAGGAGCCAGGTGGCTTCGTCTCCCGGAACGATGTGGGTTTCCTGCAGAAAGCTCACCGCGTATCTCCCTTCCCCGAGGACTGAGAGATTGTGAAATCTGCGGTGAGACCCCTTGCTGCCGTTGATGTTGAGGCTGGCTATGGTTATCTTCATGTCAAAGGTACTTAAAACCCGTCACCAACACCTCACTGTGAGGAGGGAGTGGAAGTGCACCAGGCCTTCTTCCACTCCCCGAGCAACCCATTGAGGAACACATTAAATCAGCGCCTCTCAACCAGTTTCACATCCGCGCCAGACTTGACCAATGGTCGAGGGCCAGCTGAACTTTATTGCGGCAACCCCTGCAAGTCGCGAGGAAATCCCGGAGTTCCGCCGTGGGGATGAGAGGAGACTCGGTGGGAGGCACAAGGGACTCCACCACCTCACTGGCGATGGAATTAAGGTCATCCTCCGTGCCCCACCCCGAATCCCCATCCTCCTCCGGGACGTCACTGGCAGCACCCGACACACCCACCACTCACTGTGGGGCAGACGTCCCAGCCTCGCCAGCTGGTCCCGCCTCCATCACGATCCCACCCCCAGGATTGATGGCGGAGGAGTGATCTGAGTTCTAAGATGGAGCTGGAGCCTGTGGGTACCAGCGGTTCAGGACCCCCTCCACCTCCGTCCCCAGGCAGAGTGGTCCAGGGGGGACAGAAGTTCCTGACTCCGGAAATCCAGCCAGAGCCGAGACCGGAATCGGAGAGAGGAGGCCATCTCCCGCTCCACCAGCACCCACAGGCCCAGCAGATGGGGCAGCATTTTCAGTTATAACCAGGTCGGGTGTCCCCTGGTTGTCAGTGGATTCTGGCTGGGAGGGCCGACCCGCTGGGGCCTCGCCCACCCCTCCACTCAGGGCACCCGACCCAGTGGCAGTGGCGGAATGAGCGGCATCCCCAGGCTCCCCCACCACAAGCAGGGCTCCACTTACTCCTTCAGGAGGGGCCTCATCCTCCCCTCCCCTCCATCATGAGGAATAGGGAGCTCCTGCCCAGACTTTGTAGCTTTGGTGGTGGTGGTGGTAGGGGAAACCTGGGGACCAAAAACAGGAGACAGCTCCCCTCAAACAGATGGGCCCCGCACCTCAGAGCCCTGTGTTACATGGGTGGAGGGGTGCCTTCTCCTCCTTTTCCCAGTTGGGTGCGAAGGCTCAGAGACCTCCATGCCATCAGAGGCCTCCGCACTCTTTTTTTATTTACCCTGGGTCTGAGCCCAGCCCTGGGGCAAGTCGGCTCCCCAAGATCGGGCTTTGGGCTGAGCTCAGACTCGGGTTGTGTCAATGTGTCCAGGGGAGGCGCCTCTGTTTATTTTTCCTCCGTGCCTTCCTTCCACTTGGATGGGCACTCCCCAACCCGCCGGAGGCCGTGAAGATCACAGCCTCCGGCACCGACTGAATGGTATCTGGTGGAGGTGTAGGGGGGGGGGTGGGAGGAGGTGCAGCGGCACCACCCTGGGCTGCCGAGGTGGCAACCATGCCCTGTCCAAGGTCCAGAAGACGCGGTAGGCCGTCCCCTGGAACTCTACATTGAAGTGGCCCTCTGTGACCTCCTCCCATGCCAGCTGCATGAATAGCTGGCGGTGGCGGGAGTACACATGCCGGAGGCCTTTCTCCCGAAGACCGAGCGGGACTGGAGTGAGCCCCGTCTTTACCTCCCCCAGATGGTGCAGGTGGGGAAGGAGGAGCTCACCAGGAATGAAGGGCGGGACATTAGAGAAAATGACCATTCGCGCAGTGGCCTCCAGGGGGTCCACTGGCAGAAAGGTCCGCCCACGGTGAGCCCCTTGCTCAGAGCCAGGAAAAACACTGCCTTCCCGTACATTTTAGAGGCTGCAACAATGGCCGAAGGGCCAACAACCTCGGCCATTGCCTTAACAAATGCCTCTATCGTCATGTTCGGATGGACGTAGCTCTTGACCCCATGCTTTGATGTTATTAGTGCAAACGGTGACGGGGCAACAGCTGCAGTAGCCACAGCAGCATACATGCGAGAAGGCCCCACCACTGGTGAGGAGGGACTTGCCATGGGGTCACAGAGCCACGCCCACCCTTAAGAAATAAACTAACAGCTTTTAAACTAAAGCAATATGATGGGAGGGGTGGGGATAGAGGGGAATAGGGGTGCAAAGGAAAGGAGAGGAGAGGAGAGGATAGATAGCTGAGTGATGGGAGCGAGAGATGAGCTGCGAGGATGTTGCTGTGGTTTGGTGGTTGGAGTACCTTACTTCAGAGTTCACAGTCCTGTCTTCCAGTTGGGGGAGAGTTCTTCGCCCGCGTCAGTTAGAGCCGCCCGGTTCTCCCCTTTTCCACTGTTCTGTAAAGACTGTGAAGACTTTCTTCACCCGGGCAGCTCCAGCCGCCCTGAGCCACACAGTTGGGGGGTGGGGAGGGAGCCTCTTTTGTGCAGGATGGCAGATAAACACAAGAGCAAATACAGGGGCTCCCTATAGAATTTGGCAGCACCACCCCTGGGACAGTCCAAACAACCAATAGTTCTCTGGTGCTCCAACACCCACCTCTCCAAAATTACTTGCAGTTCTCCTTTGTCTTTGAATAAAGTACAACAGTTCCACAGTAAATGCAGCTGTCTCCATTCTGCTGTCTCCTCTCCAGTTGCAGTTACAGCAACACAGGTGCAGCTGCTCCCCCTGATTGCAGGCAGGAAGTGCTTCCCAAATTGCCCAGCCAATCCCAGTGCTGTACCTGTCCTGGGAGTGTTTGATGGGGACAGTGTAGAGGGAGCTTTACTCCAAAAATCGGTGTCACGGTGCAGCAGACAGGAATAACATCACAGTGGTGTATTTTCTATAAATGTGTTTGATGTGCTTAAAGGTCTCGCTCACTCCTGGGTGGGGGGAAATGGCTCAGTTACCAAATCTCATTATCAAAAAGGAGGTGGTGTTGGGTGTCTTGCAAAGCATTAAGGTAGATAAGTCCCCAGGGCCTGATGGGATCTACCCAGAATACTGAGGGAGGCAAGGGAAGAAATCTTTGCATCCTCATCGGCTACAGGTGAGGTCCCAGAGGACTGGAGAATAGCCAATGTTGTTCCTTTGTTTAAGAAGGGTAGCAAGGATAATCCAGGAAATTATAGGCCGGTGAGCCTTACATCAGTGGTAGGGAAATTATTGGACAGGATTTACTCCCATTTGGAAACAAATGGACTTATCAGCGAGAGGCAGCATGGTTTTGTGAAGGGGAGGTCGTGTCTCACTAATTTGAGTTTTTTGAGGAAGTGACAAAGATGATTGATGAAGGAAGGTCAGTGGATGTTGTCTATATGGACTTCAGTAAAGCCTTTGACAAGGTCCCTCATGGCAGACTGATACAAAAGGTGAAGTCACATGGGATCAGAGGTGAGCTGGCAAGATGGATACAGAATTGGCTCGGTCATAGAAGACAGAGGGTAGCAATGGAAGGGTGCTTTTCTGAATGGAGAGATGTGACTAGTGGTGTTCCGCAGGGATCAGTGCTGGGACCTTTGCTGTTTGTAGTATATATAAATGATTTGGAGGAAAATGTAGCTGGTCTGATTAGTAAGTTTGCGGACGACACAAAGGTTGGTGGAGTTACGGACAGTGATGAGGATTGTCAGAGGATACAGCAGGATATAGATCGGTTGGAGACTTGGGCGGAGAAATGGCAGATGGAGTTTAATCCGGACAAATGTGACGTAATGCATTTTGGACGGTCTAATGCAGGTGGGAAGTATACAGTAAATGGCAGAACCCTTAGGAGTATTGACAGGCAGAGAGATCTGGGCGTACAGGTCCACAGGTCACTGAAAGTGGCAACGCAGGTGGATAAGGTAGTCAAGAAGGCATACGGCATGCTTGCCTTCATCGGTCGAGGCATAAAGTATAAAAATTGGAAAGTCCTGCTGCAGCTGTGGAGAACTTTAGTTAGGCCACACTTACAATATTGCGTGCAATTCTGGTCGCCACACGACCAGAAGGACATGGAAGCTTTGGAGAGGGTACAGAAGAGGTTCAGCAGGATGTTGCTTGGTCTGGAGAGCATTAGCGATGAGGAGAGGTTGGATAAACTCAGATTGTTTTCACTGAAACGACAGAGGTGGAGGGGAGACATGATAGAGGTTTACAAAGTTATAAGCGGCATGGACAGAGTGGATAGTCAGAAGCTTTTTCCCAGGGTGGAAGAGTCAGTTACCAGGGGACATAGGTTTAAGGTGAGAGGGGCAAAGTTTAGAGGGGATGTGCGAGGCAAGTTCTATGCACAGAGGGCGGTGAGTGCCTGGAACTTGTTGCCGGGGGAGGTGGTGGAAGCAGGTACCATAGAGACATTTAAGAGGCATCTTGACAAATACATGAATAGGATGGGAATAGAGGGATACGGACCCCAGAAGTGCAGAAGGTTTTAGTTTAGGCAGGCATCAAGATCGCCGCAGCCTTGGAAGGCCGAATGGCCTGTTCCTGTGCTGTACTGTTCTTTGTTCTCTTTCACATCTGAAATATTCAATAGTCAGGGGATCAGACAGGCATTTCTGTGGCAGTAAACGTGACTCCGGGATGGTGTTGCCTCCCTGGTACCAGGGTCAGGGATGTCACGGAGCGGCTGCAGGACATCCTTCTGGGGGAGGATGAACAGCCGGAGGTTGAGGTCCACATTGTCACCAATGACAGTAGGAAGAGGAATGAGGTCCTGAAAGCAGATTTCAGGGAGTTAAGATGGAAATTAAAAAGCAGGACCTCCAAAGCAGTGATCTCAGGATTACTCCCAGTGCCACGTGCTAGTGAGCATAGGAATAGGAGGATTGATCGATTGAACACGTGGCTGGAGAATTGGTGTAGAAGGGAGGGCATCAGATTTCTGAGGCATTGGGACTGGCTCTGGGGCAGGTGGGACCTGTACAAGATGGACGAGCTACACCTTACAGAATCACAGAATAATACAGTGCAGAAGAGGCCTTTCAGCCCAAGTCTGCACCGATGCATTAAGGACACCTGACCTGTCTACCGAATCCCATTTGCCAGCACTTGGCCCATAGCCTTGAATGTTATGATGTGCCAAGTGCTCATCCAGGTACTTTTTAAAGGATGTGAGGCAACCTGCCTCTACCACCCTCCCACTCAGGGCATTCCAGACTGTCACCACCCTCTGGGTAAAAAGGTTCTTCCTCAAGTCCCCCTTAAACCTCCTGCCCCTCGCCTTAAACTTGTGTCCCCTCGTAACTGACCCTTCAACTAAGGGGAACAGCTGCTCCCTATCCACGCCCCTCAATCTTGTACACCTTGATCAGGTCACCCCTCAGTCTTCTCTGCTCCAGCGAAAACAACCCAAGCCTATCCAACCTCTCCTCATAGCTTAAATGTTCTATCCCAGGCACCATCCTGGTGAATCGCCTCTGCACTCCCTGCAGTGCAATTACATCCTTCCTATAATGTGGCGACCAGAATTGCACACAGTACTCCAGATGTGGCCTTACCAAAGTTCTGTACAACTCCAACATGTCCTCCCTGCTTTTATAATCTATGCCTCGATTGATAAAGGCAAGTGTCCCATATGCCTTTGTCACCACCATATTAACCTGCCCTTCTGCCTTCAGGGATCTATGGACAAACACGCCAAGGTCCCTTTGTTCCTCGGAACTTCCCAGTGTCAGGCCATTCATTGAATACTTCCGTGTTACATTACTCCTTCCAAAGTGTATCACCTCACACTTTTCAGGGTCAAATTCCATCTGCCACTTTTCTGCCCATTTGACCATCCCGTCTATATCTTCCAGTAACCCAAGACACTCCACCTCACTGTTAACCACTTGGTCAATCTTTGTGTCATCCACGAACTTACTGATCCTACCCCCCACATAGTCATCTATGTCGTTTATATAAATGACAAACAATAGGGGACCCAGCACAGATCCCTGACAAAGCCATGCTGACTATTCCTAATCAAATTTTTCCTCTGCAAGTGGAGATAGATTTTATTCTTCAGACTTTTCTCCAATAGTTTCCCTACCACTGACGTGAGACTCACTGGTCTGTAGTTCCCTGGCTTATCTCTACAACCTTTCTTAAATAGTGAGACCACATTAGCTGTTCTCCAGTCTTCTGGCACCTCCCCCGTGGCCAGAGAGGAATTAAAAATTAGGGTCAGAGCCCCTGCAATCTCCACCCTCGCCTCCCACAGCATCCTGGGACACAAATCATCTGGAACTGGTGATTTGTCCACTTTTAAGCCTGCCAAAACCTCCAATACCTTGTCACTCCCTATGACAATTTGCTCAAGAACCTCAGTCTCTGAGATTGAAGACAGATGTGAAGTATTCATTCAACACCCTACCAATGTCCTCTGGCTCCACCCACAGATTTCCCCTTTGGTCCCTAATGGGTCCTACTCTTTCCCTGGTTATCCTCTTCCCATTGATATACTTATAGAATATCTTGGGATTTTCCCTACTTTTACCAGCCAGAGCTTTCTCATATCCCCTCTTTGCTCTCCTAATTGCTTTCTTAAGCTCCATCCTACACTTCCTGTACTCCACTAATGCTTCCGTTGATTTGCTCTCCTTGTATTTGCTAAAAGCCTCTCTTTTCCTTCTCATCGTACCCTGAATGTTTCTGGTCATCCATGGTTCTCTGGGCTTGTTGCTCCTACCTATTACACTCGAGTGAACATGTTGGACCTGTACCCTCCCCATTTCCTTTTTGAATGCCCCCCACTGCTCTTCTGTAGATTTCCCGACAAGTAACTCTTTCCAGTCTACCTTGGCCAGATCCTGCCTTATTTTACTAAAATTCGCTCTCCCCCAATCCTAAACCTTTTTTTGCAACTTGTCTATTTCTTTCTCCATAAATAGCTTAAATTGTACCATGTTGTGGTCGCTATCAACAAAATGCACCCCCCACCAACACATCAACCACCTGTCCAGTTTCATTCCCCAGAATTAGGTCCAGCACTGCACCCTCCCTTGTTGGATCTTCTACATATTGAGCTAAAATGTTCTCCTGGATACATTTTAAGAACTCCACTCCATCTAAGCCCTTAACATGATGACTATCCCAATTAATGTTGAGAAAGTTGAAATCACCTAATATAATTACCCTATTATTATTTTTACACACCTCTGCAAATTGCGCACATATTTGCTCCTCAATTTCCCGCTGACTATCTGGGGGTCTATAATAAACACCTAGCAATGTGGCTGTCCCTTTTTTATTCCTAAACTCTACCCATAAAGCTTCATTTGATGCCCCCTCCAAGATATCATCTCTCCTTACTGCAGTAACTGACTCCTTAACTAATATTGCAATGCCCCCTCCTCCTCTTTTTCCCCCTCCTCTGTCTCGCCTGAAGATTCTATATCCAGGGATATTGAGCTGCCAGTCCTGCCCCTCCCTCAACCACGTCTCCGTGATGGCTACTATATCACAATTCCACGTGTCAATCCTTGCCCTTAACTCATCCGTTTTACCTGTAATATTCCTGGCATTAAAGTAGAGACCATCCATCCTGGTCTTACTCCCTTGAAACTTACTTCCGCTGTATTCCCTCTGACTTGTTTGCTTTCCTGTGTTTAGCTGTGTCCCTATTCTGCTAGGAGTCTGCGTCCCCTCCCCCTGCCAAATTAGTTTAAACTCCTCCCAACAGCACTAGCAAACCCGCCAGCAAGGATGTTAGTCCCCCTCTGGTTCAGATGTAGACTGTCCCGCTTGTACAGGTCCCACCTTCCCCAGAAATGGTCCCAGTGGTCCAGGAATCTAAAACCCTCCCTCCTGCACCAACTCTTAAGCCACACATTCATCTGTGCTATTCTCCTATTTCTATACTCACTCGCTAGCATGTGGCACTGGGAGTAATCCAGAGATTACAACGCGAGAGGTCCTGCTTTTCAGTCTGCTGCCTAACTCCCTGAATTCTTGATGCAAGACCTCATCCCTCTTTCTACCTATGTCATTGGTACCAACATGTACCATGACCTCTGCCTTATCACCCTCCCCCTTCAGGATGCCCTGCAGCCGTTCAGTGGCATCCCGGTCCCTGGCACCAGGGAGGCAACACCATCCTGGAGTCACGTTGACGGCCACAGTCGCACCTATCTGTTCCTCTGACTATAGAATCCCCTTTTACTATTGCTCTTCCTCTCTTTCCCCCTTCCTGTACAGAGAGGCTGCTTGTGGTGCCAGAAGCTTGGCTCTGTCCACACTCCCTGGAGGAACCAGCCTCATCAGCCTCCAAAATGGAATACAGATTTGCAAGCGGGACCCCAGGGGACTCCTGAACTCCCCGCCTGTTTCTCTTGGTCTGCCTGGTGGTCACCCATTCCCTTCCTCCCTCAAGTCCCTTCAGCTGCGGTGTGACCACCTCTCTAAACATGCTAGCCATGATGCTGTCAGACTTGCAGATTCTCCAGTGTTTCCAGCCGACGTTCCAGCTCTGAAACCCGAGCTTCCAGGAGCTGCAGCTGGACACACTTCTTGCACACATGCTGGTCCTGGGGACTGGAAATGTTCCCGGATTCCCACATGCAGCAAGAGGAGCAAACCACAGCTTTAAGCTCTCCTGCCATGACTAAACCGTTTAAGTTAAAAACTTTAGAAGACTATTGTAATAAAAATCAATCAACTAAGTCTTGCTAAAACAATGACTTACAATTCAATCCAGTTTGAAAAATACCCACCAGTACTTACTCACCAGTCAGCTGTGCTCTTTGGAAACTCTTGGCTCCCCTCACACTCTGAGGTCAGGTAGGAAATGAAAGGAGCTCCTCGCTCCCACCTCACCGAACTCCCTCAGTCACAAAACTCCCACTTTAGCACTCTAATGCAGCCGCAAGTCAGCACTCCAATGCAAACGAAGTCAGCACTAAGATGGCCCACTTTTATACAGTCTGACTCTAGCCGCTGAAAACTGGATTAAGCCAGTTATCTAATTAACAAGGTGCAGCTGCAAGCAGAGCCTGAGTGAACCCTGTTTAAAGCTGGTCTAAAACTCACCTTCTCCAACCCAAACAGCAACTGTTAAGTTAATTTGCTAAATAAAAGACTAGCCTTTAGATAAAACTAACCCTTAATTACCCTCAGTCACAGAACTCCCACTTTAGCACTCCATTGCAGCCCTTAACAGGACCTCAACTAACATTGTCACAGGGAGATTTGCTAGTGCTGTTGGGGAGGGTTTAAACTATCTTGTCAGGGAGATGGGAACCTGAGGGGTAGCTCAAATTGGAAGGAAGTAAAGCTGGTAACAGGAGGTAGAAAAGTAGCAAGTGACATCAGAAGGCAGGCAAAACAAAGGCGAGCATCAAATGGGCTTAGAATGCAGCATGTCAAGAAGACAAGGTTAAGGGCACTCTACCTGAATGCACAAGGTAGATGATTTAAAGGCACAAATACAAGTAAATGGGTATGATCTAATTGACATAACGGAAATGTGGCTGCAGGGTGACCAAGACTGGGAACTAAATACTCAAGGATATTTGACATCTAGGAAGGACAGGCAAAAAGGAAAAGGAGGTGGTGTTGTACTGATAATAAGGGATGGGATCAGTACATTAGTAAGGGAGGATCTCAGATCGGAAGAACGAAAGGTGGAATCTGTTTGGGTGGAGCTAAGAAATAGCAAGGGACAGCAAACATTGGTAGGAGTAGTTTTGAGGCCACGAAACAGTAGTGGTAGAGTGGGGCATGGTATTAATCAGGAGATTAGAGAAGCATGTAGCATGGGTAATACAGTTATCATGGGTGACTTCAATCTGCATATAGACTGGGTAAACCTAATGAACACTAATGCTGTGGAGGATGTTTCTGGAGTGTGTTAGGGATGGTTTTCTCAAGCAGTATGTTGAGGAACTGACCAGCACATGGGATAGGAAGTAATATATTGGCATGGGTTAAGGATTGGTTAACAGACAGAAAACAGAGAGTAGGAATAAATGGGTCATTCTTGCGTTGGCAGGCTGTGACTCGAGGGGTACTGCAGGGACCAGCTGTTCACGGATGACACAAAACTAGGTGGGAATGTGTGTTGTGAGGAAGATGCAAAGCGGCTTCAAGGGGATTTGGATAGACCTAGTGAGTGGGCAAGAACGTGGCAGATGGAATATAATGTGGAAAAATGTGAGGTTATCCACTTTGGTAGGAGGAATAGATGTGCAGAGTATTTCTTAAATGATGAGGGATTAGAAAGTGTAGATGTACAAAGGGATCTGGGTGTTCTTGTCAATAAGTCACTGAAAGCTAACATACAGGTACAGCAGGCTAAGAAGGCTAATGGTATGTTAGCCTTTACCGCAAGAGGATTTGAATACAGGAGTAGCAGAGTCTTGCTTCAATTGTATAGAACCTTGGTTAGACCACACCTGGAGTACTGTGTACAGTTTTGATCCCCTTACGTTAGGAAGGATATTATTGCCATAGAGGGAGTGCAACGAAGGTTCACTGGACTTGTTCCCGGGATGGCGGGACTGTCCTATAGAGAGATTGGGGAAACTGGGCCTGTATTCTCCAGAGTTTCGAAGAATGAGAGGTGATCTCATTGAAACCTACAAAATACTTAAGGGGATAGACAGCAGCAGCAGCGGCGGCAGTGAGAGCAGGAACAGGCGAGAGGAGCCGGGAGATAAAAGAGCCGAGACCCGAGGCCTGAGACCAGAAGCAGTGGCGGTGATAGATGTTCTGTTCTGTGGACCTGCTTGACCAACAAAAATCAAAGTGTGACTTCACAGGAGAGCTGGTAAGTGATTGGTGGGTATTTCCTCCATGTCTCTCTTTGTTTTGTTTTGACCAAGTGATTTAAATCAGGTGACATCATTACAGGTTAAGAGTACACTTAAATAGTTCTTTTTTTTTTTTTTAAATACTGAGATCCAAATTAATTAATTAAATAGAATAGAGATGGCTGAGCAGGCAATGTGTTGCAGCTGTAGTATGTGGGAGCTGGTGGACGCCGATGCGATCCACAGTGACCACATCTGCAGCAAGTGTTGGCTGCTCGAGGAACTTTGGCTCAGAGTTGATGAGCTGGAGTCCAAGCTGCGGACACTGCGACACATCAGGGAGGGGGAGAGTCACCTGGACACTGCGTTTCAGGAGAGTCACAACCCTTAGATTATTTACATCCAATCTGGGCCATGGTCAGGGACAGGAGGTGTGACTGCCAGTGAGGCAGGTATGGGGATCCAGAATTTAGCTTTGGAGGAGCCTCAGCCAGTGCCCTTATCCAATAGGTACGAGGATCTTGTTCCCAGGGTGGACGAGGGCACAAACTGTAGGGAGGATGAGTGAACGGACCACAGCACCATGGTTCAGAGCGCTATTCAAGTGGGGGGAGAAAAGAGAAATGTAGTTGTAATTGGGGATAGCACAGTTAGGGGAATAGATACTGTTCTCTGCAGCAAAGATAGAGAGTCCCAAAGGCTGTGTTGCCTACCTGGTGCCAAGGTTAAGGACATCTCTTCTGGGCTGGAGAGGAACTTGGAGTGGGAGGGAAAATATCCAGTTGTCGTGGTCCACGTAGGTACCAACGACATAGGTAGGACTAGGAAAGAGGTTCTGCTGAGGAACTATGAGCAGCTCGGGGCGAAATTAAAAAGCAGAACCACAAAGGTCATAATCTCCGGATTACTACCTGAGCCACATGCAAATTGGCATCGGGTAAAGAAGATTAGAGAGGTTAATGCGTGGCTCAAAGATTGGTGTGGGAGAAATGGGTTCTGATTCATGGGACACTGGCACCAGTACTGGGGAAAGAGCTGTTCCGCTGGGATGGGCTACACTTGAACCATGCTGGGACCAGTGTCCTGGCGAATCGTATAACTAGGGTTGTCGATAAGGCTTTAAACTAAATAGTTGGGGGGAGGGTTCAATTGAAAGGAAGTTTAAAAAGTCGATAAATAATGAGAGAGCAGAGGTACAGGATAGTGAAGGAGCATACATCAATCAGGGTGTGACAGGAAGGGACAGAGAATACAAGCACAAGAGTACAGCAGAAATTAGAACCAGAGTAGGTAAAAATGGTAAAAAGTCAAAGCTTAAGGCTCTTTATCTGAATGCACGTAGCATTTGTAACAAGATCGATGAGCTGACGGCACAGATAGAAATAAATGAATATGATTTGATAACTATCACTAAGACGTAGTTACAGGATGACCAGGACTGGAAACTCAATGTTCAAGGATATTCGACGTTCCAGAGGAATAGGCAGAAAGGAAAAGGAGGTGGAGTCACTTTGTTAATAAAGGAAGGGATCAGTGCAGTTGTAAGTAATGATATAGGTGTAATAGATCGTAATGTAGAATCAGTTTGGGTGGAAATAAGGAATAGCAAGGGAAAGAAATCATGGGTGGGAGTGGTCTATAGGTCCCCAAGGAGTTGCCTCTCTGCAGGACAAAGTATTAATCAGGAAATAATGGAGGCATGTAAGAAGGGCACTGCAATTATCATGGGTGATTTTAATCTGCATATTGACTAGACAAATCAAATTGGCAAGGGTAGCATGGAAGACGAATTTGTAGAGTGCATCAGGGATTGTTTCTTAGAACAATATATTACAGAACCTACCCGGGAACAGGCTATTTTAGATTTGGTAATGTGTAATGGAAGATAGCAGGATCCCCAAGGACACATTGTACAGTGAGCTAGTCACTGGTATCAGACCCACTGGTCGTCCATGTCTCCACTTTAAAGACATCTGCCAATGCGACATGAAGTCCTGTGATATTGACCACAAGTCATGGGAGTCAGTTGCCAGTGATCGCCAGAGCTGGCGGACAGCCATAAAGGCAGGGCTAAAGAGTGGCGTGTCAAAGAGACTTAGCTGTTGGCAGGAAAAAAAGACAGAAGCGCAAGGGGAGAGCCAACTGTGTAACAGCCCCAACCAATTTTATCTGCAGCACCTGTGGAAGAGTCTGTCACTCTAGAATTGGCCTTTATAGCCACTGCAGGCGCTGCTTCACAAACCACTGACCACCTCCAGACGCTTACCCATTGTCTCTCGAGACAAGGAGGCCCAAGAAGAAGAAGAAGAGAATGTGTAATGAGGTAGGATTAATAAGGGATCTCGTAGTTAAGGATCCTCTAGGGGGAAGCGATCATAAAATGGCAGCATTTCAAATTCAGGTTGAGGGAGAGCAACTCGGGTCTCAAACCACTGTCTTCAACTTAAACAAGGGCAATTACAGAGGTATGAAGAAAGAGTTATCTGAAGCAGGATGGGAAGATAGACTACAGGGGAAGTCAGTAGATGAGCAGTGGCAGACTTTTAAGCAGATATTTCATAACACTCAGCAAACATTTATTCCGGTCAGAAGGAAGGACTCGAAGAAAACGATGAACCACCCGTGGATAACAAAGGAAGTTAAGGAGAATATCAAGTCAAAAACAAAGGCGTGCAAAGCGGTGAAAGCTAGTGGTAGGCCAGAGGATTGGGAATTTTTTAGAAACCAGCAGCGGATGACGAAAAAACTAAGAGGGAAAAAATTGATTGAGAGAGTAGATTGGCAAGAAATATAAAAACAAACAGTAAGAGCTTCTACGGTATATAAAAAGGAA
This sequence comes from Heterodontus francisci, assembly GCF_036365525.1. NCBI lineage: Eukaryota > Metazoa > Chordata > Chondrichthyes > Heterodontiformes > Heterodontidae > Heterodontus > Heterodontus francisci. Next base: position 119,012,965 of record NC_090381.1, on the reverse strand, counting down.
GAGAGTAGCTAACGTAAGTGTGGGACCCTTAGAGGATGAGACTGGGGTATTAATAACAGGGAACAGGGAAATGGCAGATAATTTAAACCAATATTTTGCATTGGTCTTCACGGTGGAGGACACTATAAACATCCCAACAATAATAGATGAACAAGGTGTAAATGGGAGGGAGGAACTTGTAACAATCTCTATCACAAGGGAAAAGGTGCTGGACAAACTGATGGGACTAAAGGCAGACAAGTCACCAGGACCTGATGGCCTGCACCCAAGGGTTTTAAAAGAAGTGGCTGCAGAGATAGGGGAGGAATTGGTCATAATATACCAAAACGCACTGGATTCCGGTAGGGTACCAGCGGATTGGAAAACCGCTAATGTGACACCCCTATTCAAGAAAGGAGGGAGACAGAAAGCAGGAAACTATAGACCAGTTAGCTTAACATCAGTCATTGGGAAAATGCCACAATTCATTAAGGAAAAAATAGCAGGATATTTAGAAAAACATAATGCAATCAGACAGTCAACATGGTTTTATGAAAGGGAAATCATGTTTGACAAATTTGTTAGAGTTCTTTGAGGATATAACAAGCAGAATGAATAAACGTGAACTAGTAGATGTAGTGTATTTGGATTTTCAGAAGGCATTCGATAAGGTGCCACATAAAAGGTTATTGCACAAAATAAGAGCTCAGGGTATTGGAGGAAATGTGTTGGCATGGATTGAGGATTGGCTAACACACAGAAGGCAGAGAGTCAGGATCAATGGGTCTTTTTCAGGTTGGAAAGCTGTAACTAGTGGGGTGCCACAAGGATCGGTCCTAGGACCTCAGCTATTTACTATCTATATTAATGACTTGGAGGAAGGGACAGAGGGTAGTGTATCCACATTTGCTGATGATACAAAAATAGGTGGGAAGGCATGTTGTGATGAGGACACAAAGAATCTGCAAAGGGATATAGATAGGTTAAGTGAGTGGGCAAAAACTTAGCAGATGGTGTTCAATGTGGGAAAGTGTGAGGTCATCCACTTTGGTAGGAAGAATAAAAATGCAGATTATTTAGATGGAGAAAGACTACAAAATACTGCAGTACAGAGAGATCTGGGTGTTCTTGTACAGGAAACACAATAAGGTAGCATGCAGGTGCAGCAAGTAATTAAGAAGGCAAATGGAATTTTGGCCTTTACTGCTAGGGGGTTAGAGTTTAAAAATAGGGAAGTCTTGTTACAACTGTACAGGGTGTTGGTGAGGCCACACCTAGAGTACTGTGTACAGTTTTGATCCCTGTATTTAAGGAAGGATATACTGGCATTGGAGGCAGTTCAGAAAAGGTTCACTAGGCTGATTCCTGGGATGAAGGGGTTGTCTTATCAAGAACGGCTAAACAGGTTAGGCCTTTATTCATTGGAGTTTAGAAGAATGAGAGGTGATCTGATTGAAACATATAAAATTTTAAGGGGGCTCGACAGGGTAGATGTTGAGAAGATGTTTCCACTAGTGGGGGAATCTTGAACTAGGGGGCATAGTCACAGAATAAGGGGGGCACATTTAAAACTGATACACGAAGGAATTTCTTCTCAGAGGGTGGTGAATCTCTGGAATTGTCTACCTCAGAGTTGTGGAGGGAACTAAATGTATTTAAGGAGAAGGTAGATAGATTTTTGAAATCTTGGGGAGTCGAGGGATACGTGGAGCAGGCCCAAAAGAGGAGTTGAGGCCTGGGACAGCCATGATCTTATTGAATGGCCTACTCCTGCTCCAATGTTCCTAAATAAGGTTCCGGGTTCAAGTTCCCTTCCAGGACTTGAGCGTTAAAATCCAGGCTGACACTCCAGTTCAGTACTGAGAGAATGCTGCACTGTCGGAGGTGCTATCTTTTAGCTGAGCTGTTAAAGCGAGGCCCCATTTTCCTGCTCTGGTGGATGTAAAATATCCCACAGTATCATTTTGAAGAACAGGGGAGCTCTCTGATGCCCTGGGCCAATATTTATCCCTCAATCAACATCACATTATCTAGTTATAATCACATTGCTCTTGTGGGATCTTGCTGTGTGCAAATTGGCGATCGTGTTTCCTACATTACAACCATGTCTACACTTCAAAAGTACTTCATTGGCTGTAAAACGTTTTGAGAGGTCTGATCATCTTGAAAAGTGCTATCTTAATGCAAGTGTTTCTTCGTAAAATAATGTGATAGGAATAAAATATTTGACAGCTGATAGGAATGTGTTTGTAAGATTTCTGACAAACTGCTACCAAAAGCCAAGATAACACCACAGGAATTGCTGGAATGACTTGGAACTTAGGAAAGGCAAACACAGTAATTATTTTGTGACTTATTATCCAATTAAACAGGATTGAATGCACATTTATTTTGCATAACTCATTTGAGGTTTTATTTGGGAAATCTACCAAGAAATTTACATGAAACCTCCTGGAATATTGCCTGTGGTAAATGTACAGTGCACCACATACTGCTCCCAATCCATATTCACCAATTTATTGATGACCAAACTCATCATTCATTCATTCCTCTCCGACAGTAGTATTGAACCTTTTCAGCTACAAACACTGGGATCTTTAGCAGCATTTAATCTGTTGGGCCCAACCCCACCGTCCGAGCATGGGATTGAAGGGTAAATTTGTCAATTTCGTACCCCCAATGTGGAGCCCATCCACTTGGAGAACAACTCAAGAAATCACAAGCAATCGGAAAATCTACCCTTTGATTCCCTCTCATAGCACGCTGGTTAGAATTCCCTTTAAACATGGTGCATTTAAATATCAGAGGGGAATGGTACATTGGTACGCAACACTCCTTTGACTGGATCCAAAAGTATTGCATAACATGGAAATTATTTCTTGGCTGATTCTTAGAGATTTGGCTCCAAGTTGATTCTCAGCGCATGGCCTGCCCAGACACTGCTCTGGGCTATCCCCAGAAACATGCAGCTTTATTTCATAAAAGCAGATGCTGGAAATCTGAAATAAAAACAGAAAGTGCTGGAAATACTCAGCAGGTCAGGCAGCATCTGTGGAGAGAGAAGCAGAGTTAACATTTCAGGTCTGTGACCTTTCATCAGAACTGGCAAAGGTTAGAAAATAATTAGGTTTAAAGCAAGTGAAGGGGGAGTGGGGGTTTTGGTGAGGAAGAGAACAAAATGGAAGGTGTTTGATAGGGCAGGAGAGGTTAAATAACAAAGCTGTCCTGGGACAAAGGCAACGAGTGTGTTAATATATGTGGTGAAAGACAAAGTATTAGTCCAGAGAGTGTAAATAGCGGAAAATGAGCTTTATTTCATGTTTGCTCTACTGTGTTTCCAGTTACTCACTGAATAAATCGTGCATGATCCATGTTCTGTCCTCTATACAGGCTGCCCCTACTTGCACAAATACTTCCTGCTCCGCCTGTCTCTCTGGCTCACCTTCCAAACCCATGACTTCTACCACCGAGAAGGACAAGGGCAGCAAATGCATGGGAACACCATCACCTGCAAGTTCTCCTCCAAGTCACACACCATCCTGACCTAGAACTATATCGCCATTCCTTCACTGTCGCTGCTTCAAAGTCCTGGAACTCCCTTCCTGACAGCACTGTGGGTGTACCTACCCCACAAGGACTGCAGTGATTCAAGAAGGCAGCTCACCATCACTTTCTCAAGGGAAATTAGGAATGGGCAATAAATGCTGGTCTTGCCAGAGCCACCCACATTCCAAAAATAAATCACTAAAGAGAATTATTTCCATCCTGGGTCAGCTTCTGTCAAATCTGTCCCTGCTGTAGATGCAGGGTCCTCTAATGTCCTCGTTGTTAATTTAATCTCCAGCTGTCAACTTAAATGATACCACTCTCTTAAAGTCAACCTCCAACTCTACAATCTGCAGTGCAAGCCAGGTTGTGAAATTGAGCTAAATAAATATGGTAATTTGTGGTCTGGTACAAGACAACCATAAAAGCTGCTGTTTCATTAAAAAACTCATCTGGTTCAGTTATGCCCTACAAGGAAGGGAACCTTCTTTCCTTACCCAGTCTGGACCTATACCAGATTCCAACACACACAGCAATGAACCATGTCATGTATAGACTCAGAATCACATCCTGTGATTTGTGCACTGCCATGTTCTGTACAATTCAAGGCCACAATTCTGTCAGTTGTGGCTCAGTGGTAGTACTTGTGGCTGTGAGTCAGAGGTGATGGGTTCCAGGTTTACTCCTGGACTTGAGCACAGAATCAGGGCTGTCCAGTACAATGGTATGCTGAGGTGCTGTCTTTCAGATGAGAGGTCAGAGGCTGGGAATCCTGCAGCGAGTAACTCACCTCCTGACTCCCCAAAGCCTGTCCACCATCTACAAGGCACAAGTCAGGAGTGTGACGGAATACTCTCCACTTGCCTGGATGGGTGCAGCTCCAACAACACTCAAGAAGCTCGACACCATGCAGGACAAAGCAGCCCGCTTGATTGGCACCCCATCCACAAACATTCACTCCCTCCACCACCGATGCAGTGGCAGCAGTGTGTACCATCTACAAGAGGCACTGCAGCAACACACCAAGGCTCCTTAGACAGCACCTTCCAAACCCGCGACCTCTACCAACTAGAAGGACAAGGGCAGCAAATGTATGGGAACACCACCACCTGCAAGTTCCCCTCCAAGTCACACACCATCCTGACTTGGAACTATATCTCCGTTCCTTGACTGTCGCTGGGTCAAAATCCTGGAACTCCCTTCCTAACAGCACTGTGGGTGTACCTACACACCAAGGACTGCAGCAGTTCAAGAAGGCAGCTCACCACCACCTTCTCAAGGGCAATTAGGAATGGGCAATAAATGTTGGCCTAGCCAACGATGCCCACATCCCATGAACAAATAATAATAAAAAATGTTAAACTGAGGCTTTAAATGCTCCTTCAGGGAGGATATAAAAGATCCCAAGGCACAATATCAAAGAAGAGCAGGAGAGCTCTCCCTGGTGTCCTGGGGCCAATATTTATCCCTCATCAATGTTACAAAAGACAGATTTTCTGGTCATTATCTCATTGCTATTTGTGGGATCTTGCTGTGCACAAATTGGCATGTTTCCTACATTACACCAGTGAGTACACTTCAAAACGACTTCATTGGTTGTGAAGTGTGGTGGTTGTGAACATTGCTATGTAAATGCAAGTTTTTTTTTTTCTAATTGACCTCTGTACACTACAGATTATTTCAACTACTTTATTGTTCTAACACTCTTTAATTTAGATAGTTTCAATGTTTATTCTCCTTCCCCAGTCTCATGGCAGATCTGTATCTTAACTCCATTCCACCTTGGTTCCCTAACCTTTCATGACAAACATCGATCAATCTGAGTTTTGAAATTTTCAATCAACCCCCAGCCTCAACAGCGTTTTTGGGGAGAAAGTTGCAGATTTCCACTCCACTTTGTGTGAAGAAGTGCTTCCTGACATCACCCCTGAGGGAATTTAAAACTGAGTTCTGATGAAGAGTCACTGACCTGAAACGTTAACTCTGTTTCTCTCTCCACAGATGCTGCCAGACCTGCTGAGTATTTCCAGCACTTTATGTTTTGATTTCAGACTTCCAGCATCTGTAGTATTTTGCTTTTGTTTAAGGTTGTGTTCCCTTGTTCTGGACCCTCTCCTCACCAGAGGAAATACTTTCTCTATTTATCCTATGAAATTCTTTCATCTTCAACATCTCAATTAAATCAGCTCTTAATCTTCAAACTCAAACAAACACAAGCCTTGTCTGTGTAACTTTCTTCATAATTTAACCCTTTCAGCCCAGGCATCATTCTGGTGAATCTGTACTGCAAACTCTTTAAGGCTGATATATCCTACCTGGGGTGTAGTGCCCTTTGCCCTGTTGATACCAGCGGTGAACCCAGTCTTTGGCGGTAGCACCAAGTGAGCAATAACCAGCTGGCTGACAATTTACACCTGCCAACTCATCCTTCAGTTCAATATCACCCACTCAGACCACTGCCCACTCCCCCTCCACCCACTCAGACCACTGCCCACTCCCCCTCCACCCACTCAGACCACTGCCCACTCCCCCTCCACCCACTCAGACCACTGCCCACTCCCCCTCCACCCACTCAGACCACTCAGACCACTGCCCACTCCCCCTCCACCCACTCAGGCTCATTGATTTCTGCATCCCTCCCCATATCTTTCTATCCTCGGCAACTTGTAACCATTTTGTTTCTATCCCCACTTCCAAATCACTGATATAGAACATGAACAGCAAAGGAACTGGATCAATATCTGCTCAGAATGGCCTAGCTTTTGAAGATATTAAGAGTAGTGTCCCCTAAAGTAGTGAGAAGATAGCTAGTAAAATAATAATCAGAAATGGACTCTAGGTGGAGAGGGGCCAAGAGGCCTCTATTTTCTTATTCTCATTCTCAAACTTTCTAACCACCTTCCCTTACTGGTACTGAATTAGAGTCATAGAGTTTTACAACACAGAAACAGGCCCTTCGGCCCAACGTGCCTGCGCTGACCATCAAGTACCCGTCCAATCTCATCTCATTTTCCCGCACTTGGCCCGTAGCCTTGTTTGCTATGGCGTTTCATACTGCCAGTCCAGCCAATATCTTTCTCCTCTAATGCATCCCCAACGTGGCCCATATTCTAACACCATGCTGAGCTGGTCCTCCTCATCTGTTTTTTCACTGAGTCTAACACCAGCCTCTGGAATAATCAACCCCCAATATCCTTTCATCTTTCCCAGCATAATGACTGTTGATAATTTCCTCCACACCCATTGGCCCCTCTCTGGAGTCTAGTTAACTTGCAGTAAGTTGAAAGGAGTTCCCACTTTGAGCTACTGAACTATGTGTACTGACCCCAGGTCTCGGTTTGATCTTGGGCCTGTGCTTAGTTGGTTAGGTATCAATCAGGGGAGTGATGAGGGGATTCGAATTGAGCTCAGTGCCCCAGGTTAGGAAGTGCCTGTTTCTGGCTCAGACTTGACCTTGGTTGCAATGAAGCCCAAAATTACAACAGGGCTGACCCTCAACGTCCAAGCTCTGAAGAGTGATTGTTGAGTAAGTGAGAGTGTCAGTGCCTTTCGATGAGCTTGGGACTGCCTATAAATACTTTGAGAGACTGTGTTGACTGTTTAATGTTTCGACTCATCCCCTGGAGAGCTCACAGGACAGGGAGAAAGCTGCCAAAGTTTACAGAGTTGGCAGGCAACACGCATGTTGATCCTGAACAAGTCCAAACAGGTGGGACTGTGTATAAAGATTCAAGGGAAATTTAGATGGCAGCATATCAGTAGGGAAAAAGGTTGCAAAATTTAAAGAGATATTTCAAATCCCAGTGTAACACTTTCCACTCCATTTAACATGATGTGATGACATCATATTGACCCTCCTCAAAAATCTAAATGGCCCCAAAAAACTAAGACAGCCCCCTGAAGAACCAAACAGAGGCTCGAAAACAGATATCGCCCCCCACAGAAAATTAAAATTGCCCTTGAAGAAAATTGATACAGCTATAAACTATATGGACCCCAATAAATAAGTTCAGACCCTTGCAAAATACAGGATTCCTAGCCTCTGACCTGCTCTTGTAGCCATGGTATTTATATGGCTATTCCAGTTCAGTTTCTGGTCAATGGTAACCCCCAGGATGTTGATAGTGGGGGATTCAGCGATGGTAATGCCATTGAATGTCAAGGGGAGATGGTTAGATTCTCCCTTGTTGGAGATGGTCATTGCCTGGCACTTGTGTGCTACAAATGCTACTCGCTACTTATTAGCCTATGTATTTTCATCATACATTATAACGAGGCTCACCCCATGATCAGAACTCCAGCAAAGAAAGGTAATAATGTTGTTGGTATTGTCTGGGCTTGCTTCCTCCTGAACTGAAACTGAACTTGTTTGCTGGATCCAAAAACTCGTTGTGTAGTTTGATTTATTAAGATGATCCCTGACCATTTCTCTCTGTTCAAAGTTTTAATCCCTACTCTGGATTCTGTCAGCTTCCCAGCACAAGCAATGATTGGAGAACGTGACTCTCAGATCTGTGAGCATTTCACCCAACTGACAGCAACATTCAACCGTTCTGTTTTGTACATCAGTGTTACACTGCCATCTCATGGAATCTCAGCTCACAGACTCGATCCCATCAGCACTCTGTATACAAGGAAGTAACATTTGACTTTGCATTACCTAACTGAAATTCTTACCTGTTTTCATTGCTACTGGTGACTGTGATCAGGAGCTCTACAATTTAATGGGCCAATGGGATTTTACAACAGTACAGTGCCACAGCAGACTGTCACACAGTTTTAACAAGAGATAGAGAGACATAGACAGAAAGATGTAAAAACAGAAAATGCTGCAAATACTCAGGTCTGCCAGCATCAGTGGAGAGAGAAACATAATCACTGAGTCAGGTCTGTTGTGTGTTGTTGTAGTTGTAACATAGCTAGTGCATTGTTGATAAAGTCTTGGAGTCTGGATAAGGTCAACTAATAACTCATTATTTACACATCTCTATTTACACTCTCCACAAATCTCTCTAGCTAGCATCCTTTGTGCTGCTACTCTCTTCTTCCCCAAAGCCCATTACTACGTGACTGTTACATCATCACTATAGTGGGAGGGGTTGCTCTCACTGGCTCCAGCATTAACCCTTTCAGGCCCTTCTACTACAAGAAGTATTACCTTCCAACAAAACTTGAAGTTCGAGATCGAACAGCTTATAAGCATACATTTCAGATTTCCAGCATCTACAGTATTTTGTTTTAGTTGTGATAGATACATAGATAAATATGTAGAAAGACAGAGAGAGAGAGGGAGAGAGAGATATACACAAAGAATCAGATGCACACAGAGATACAAACATCAAGTTGCATGGAGTCTACAGCACAGAAACAGGCCATTCGGCCCAATATGCTGACATTTAGGCTCCACATGAGGCTTCTCCCACCCTTCGTCATCTCAACCCTTCACCATAACCTACTTCTTTCTCCCTCATGTGTTTATCCACCTTCCCCTTACATGAATCTATACTATTCACCTCAACCATTCCCTGTGGTACAGAGTTCCACATTCACACCACTCTCTGGGTAAAGAGGTTTCTCCTGAATTCCCCAATGGATTTATTAGTGACTATCTTATATTTATGTCCTCTAATTCTGATCTCAACGGGAAGTGAATCATCTTCTCTACATCAATCTATCAAACCCCTTTATAAGCTGAACGACCTTGAATCAAAGAATAGTTACAGCACAGAAACATAGAAAATAGGAGTAGTAGGCCATTCAGCCCTTCGGGCCTGCTCCGCCATTCAAAAAAGATCATGGCTGTGTCTAATTCAGTACCCTGTTCCCACTTTCTCCCCATATCCCTTGATCCCTTTGGCATTAAGAAATATATCTATCTCTTTCTTGAATATATTTAATGACTTGGCCTCCACTGCCTTCTGCGGTAGAGAATTCCACAGGTTCACCACCCTCCGAGTGAAGAAATTTCTCCTCATCTCAGTTCTAAATGGCATTTCCCGTATCCTGAGACTGTGACCCCTGGTTCTGGACTCCCCAGTCATCAGGAACATCCTCCCTGCATCTAGCCTGTCAAGTCCTGTTAGAATTTTATAGGTTTCTATGAGATCCCCTCTCATTCTTCTAAACTCTTCAACTCTGTTACCTCATCAAAAATCTAATCAAATTAGCTAAACACGATTCGTCCTCAACAAATCCATACTGGCTTTCCTTAATTAATCCACATTTCTCCAAGTAACTGTTAGTTTTGTCCCCGATTTCCCCCAGTTGAAGTTAAACTGACTGGACTGTAGTTGCTGGGCTTATCTTTACACCCTTTTTTGAACAATTGTACATTTGCAATTCTCCAGTCCTCTGGATTGGGAGATTATGGCCAGTGCCTCCGTAATTTCCCCCTTACTTCCCTTGGTGTCCTTGGAAGCATCTCATTTGGTCCTTGCGACTCATCAACTTTAAGTACAGCCACTCTAATACCTCCTACTTATCAAGTTTTAGTCCATCCAGTGTCTCAACTACCTCCTCTTTCACTATGAGGAAGTGCAAAAGGCTGAAAGGGGGCAGAATTCTTAAAATGCATACAGGAGAGATTTTTGAGCCAGTATGCAGAAAGTCCTACAAGAGAAGGAGCAGTACTGGACCTAATCCTGGGGAATGAAGCTGGACAAGTCTTAGAAGTGTCAGTGGGGGACATTTCGGGGATAGTGACGATTACTCTAAGATTTGAGGTGGTTATGGAAAAGGACAAAGATAGACCGGAAATAAAGATGCTAAATTGGGGGAAGGCCGATTTCAGTGTGATAAAACAGGATCTGGCCAAGTGGACTGGGAGCAGCTACTTGTAGGAAAGTCTACATCAGACCAGCAGGAATCAAAGAGGAAATAGTGAGAGTTCAGAGCCGACATGGACCCATTAAGGTGAAGGATAGGACCAACAAGTCCAGGGAACCCTGGATGTCAAAGGATATAGAGGATTGCATCAGGAAAAAAAAAAGAGGCTTATGGCAGATTCAGAGCACTGAAAACAGCAGAGGCAGTAGAGTATAGAAAGTGTAGGGGGTTACTTAAAAAAGTAATTAGGAGAGAGAAGAGGGGACATGAAAAAACACTAGCTGGCAAGATAAAGGAAAATCCTAAGGCATTTTATAAGTATATTAAGGGCAAGAGGATAACCAGGGAAAGAGTAGGGCCCATTAGGGACCAAAGTGGCAATCTGTGTGTGGAGCTGGAGGATATAGGTGAGGTTTTAAATGATTACTTTTCATCTGTTTTCACTATGGAGAAGGACGATGTAGGTGTAGAGATCAGGGAGGGGGATTGTGATATACTTGAACACATTAGCTTTGAAAGGGAGGAAGTATTCACTGTTTTAGCAGGCTTAATAGTCCATAAATCCCCAGCCCCAGATGAGATGTATCCCAGGTTGTTATGTGAGGCAAGGAAGGATTGCACGGGCTGTGACACAAATTTTCAAATCCTCTCTGGCCGCAGGAGGTACCAGAGGACGGGAGGACAGCGAATGTAGTACCATTATTCAAGAAGGGTAGCAAGGATAAACCAGGTAATTACAGGCCGGTGAGTCTAACATCAGTGGTTGGGAAACTACTGGAAAAAAGTCTGAGGGATAGGATTAATCTCCATTTGGAGAGGCAGTGATTAATCAGGGATATTCAGCATGGCTTTGTCAGGGGGAGATCGTGTCTAACTAACTTGATTCAATTTTTTGAGATGACTAGATGTGTAGATGAGGGTAAAGCAGTTGATGTAGTCTACATGGACATCAGTAAGGCTTTTGATAAGGTCCCGCATGAGAGATTGGTTAAGGTGGTAAGAGCCCATGTGATCCAGGGCAATTTGGCAAATTGGATCCAAAATTGGCTGAGTGGCAGGAGGTAGAGGGTGATGGTCAAGGGTTGTTTCTGCGAATGGAAGCCTGTGACTAGTGGTGTACCGCAGGGATTGGTGCTGGGACCCTTGCTGTTTGTAGTGTACATTAATGATTTAGACGTGAATATAGGAGGTATGATCAGTAAGTTCACAGATGACACGAAAATTGGTGGTGTCGTAAATAGTGAGGAGGAAATCCTTAGATCACAGGACGCTATAGATGGGCTGGTAAGATGGGCGGAGCAGTGGCAAATGGAATTTAATCCTGAGAAGTGTGAGGTGATGCATTTTGGGAGCAGTAACAAGGCGAGGGAATATACAATGGACGATTAGGACCCTGGGAAGTAGAGGGTCAGAGGGACCTCGGTGTACTTGTCCATAGATCGGTGACGGCAGCAACACAGGTAGATAAGATGGTTAGGAAGGCATATGGGATACTTGCCTTTATTAGCCGAGGCATAGAATATAAGAGCAGGGAGGTTATGATGGAGCTGTATAAAACGCTAGTTGGGCCACAGCTGGAGTACTGTGTACAGTTTTGGGCACCACACTATAGGAAGGATGTGATTGCAATGGAGAGGGTGCAGAGGAGATACACCAGGATATTGCCTGGGCTGAAGCATTTCAGCTATGAAGAGACTGAAAAGGCTAGGGTTGTTTTCATTAGAGCAGAGAAGGCTGAAGGGGGACATGATTGAGGTATACAAAATTATGAGTGGCATTGATAGATTTGATACGAAGAAACCTTTTCCCTTAGCAGAGGGATCAATAACCAGGGCGCATAGATTTAAGGTAAGGGGCAGGAGGTTTAGAGGGGATTTGAGGAAAAAAACTTTCACCCAGAGGGTGGTTGGAATCTGGAACACTGCCTGAAGAGGTCATAGAGGCAGGAACCCTCACAACATTTAAGTAGTATTTAAATGAGCACTTGAAACGCCATAGCATACAAGGCTACGGGCCAAGTGCTGGAAGATGGGATTAGAATAGTTAGGTGCTTGATGACCGGCACAGACACGATGGGCCAAAGGGCCTGTTTCTGTGCTGTACGACTCTATGACTATGATTCTATGACTTGGGCAGTACCTTCCTCCTTGGTAAAGATAGATGCAAACTACTCATTTAAATACCTCAGCCATGTCCCCCACGTCCCTGTGTCAATCCCCTTTTAGGTCCCAAATAGTCTCCACTCCTCATTTTACCATCCTTTTACTATTTATATGCCTATAGAAGACATTTTTATACCTTTTTATGTTAGCTGCCAGTCTCTTTTCATGCTCTCTTTGCTTCTAATTTGTTTTTCACTTTCCCTCTGAACCTTCAATATTAAGCCTGGTTCTCCATTATATTTGTCAGGTACATCCTTTTTCAGCTTCACCTTGCTCTCTATCTCTTTTGTCATCCAGGGAGTTCTGGATTTGTTTGCCCTACTGCTCCCCCTATGGGAATGTACCTTGACTATACCCGAGCTATTTCTGCTTTAAAAGCAGCTATTCCAGTTCCATTACAGTTTTACTGCAAATCTTTGATTCCAATTTACCTGGGACAGATCCGTTCTCACTCCATTGAAGTTGGCCCTCTCCCAATTATCTTCACTCTGCATTGGTCCTTGTCCTTTTTCATACCTAATAGGAACACCTGTCTATTCACATAACTATGCAATCCTCTATCACTATTGCTTTCTTAATCTTCCTCCTGTCCCCTGTACAGCTGAGCCATCTGTCTAAAGTCTGGCTGCACTCCCCTGAAGAACCATCGCTCTCACCATTATTCAGAAGCGAATACTGGTTGGAGAGTGAGATGCTCTCAGGGCACTCCTGCACTACCTGCCTAATTCTTCTTGACTGGCTGGCGATCACTGATTACCTCTCTGCCTGCACACCCTTAAACTGTGGGGTGACCACATCTATAAACGTGCTATCCACAAAACTCTCAGCCTCACAGGTGCACCGCAGTGACGCCAATGCTGCTTAAGATCCAAAACCCCGAGCTTGAGCTGCTGCAGCTGGCCACACTTCCTGCACGAGAAATGTCCTAGAGTTCCCACATGGAATAGGATGTGTACTCCGGGAATGAGCTGCCCTGCCAAACCTCTATTTAGTAGACTTTTAAACTTACTAACTCAGTAAAGACTCACAACTACTCAACCATCAGCTGCTTCTCCTGTGCTGATGCCATTTTATTTTATAGGGAGCTAAATTTAAATGTTTTGACATCCCTTATCAAAAACTCTTAGATTTTAATTTACTAAAAAATTCAGACTTCTTTCGTGTTATTATTCCCTATTATTTAATTTTATCTTTATCCCCTAGATCTGATTGATTAATTGAGCACTGATTTTAATTATATGATAAATCAAATTGACTTGAGTTATTTGTTTTTATACTAACTAATTGATCAAGTCTTACTTTATAGCCGATTCATTTTAATTAAATTAAAGGCTTACCAGAAAACTCACCCCATGTGACTCCTTGTCTCTGATGTCACTTTGCAATTTTACCCTCCTCCTATTTGGTTCAGACTCACTGTCAGAGAGACTGAGACTGTACCACTCCCGGCCTGCTAAATACTGCTCCCCTTCCATCCCGGCCTGCTAAATACTGCTCCCCTTCCATCCCGGCCTGCTAAATACTGCTCCCCTTCCATCCCGGCCTGCTAAACACTGCTCCCCTTCCATCCCGGCCTGCTAAACACTGCTCCCCTTCCATCCCGGCCTGCTAAACACTGCTCCCCTTCCATCCCGGCCTGCTAAACACTGCTCCCCTTCCATCCCGGCCTGCTAAACACTGCTCCCCTTCCATCCCGGCCTGCTAAACACTGCTCCCCTTCCATCCCGGCCTGCTAAACACTGCTCCCCTTCCATCCCGGCCTGCTAAACACTGCTCCCCTTCCATCCCGGCCTGCTAAATACTGCTCCCCTTCCATCCCGGCCTGCTAAATTTCTAGCACTTTACAGATAGTGTAACAATATATAACACCCTGCCTGTTATGCTGCTGTGCTCCGATCCCGGTCTGCTTTCGGTTTCCCCGCTCCGATCCCGGTCTGCTTTCGGTTTCCCCGCTCCGATCCCGGTCTGCTTTCGGTTTCATATAATGGAAAGCAGCATATTTCCACTTTGAATAAAATTGTCAGAAATTTACATATAAAACTGAAAGAATGCCTGTTGTCTTTGTGTTTTCATAACAGATATTATAAAAATTGATTTATTACAATCATTTTGTCAGTAAATTCATCTTTAAAATATATTTTATGTTAAATACGTAGAATTTAGAAATTTTTTTCCTCTATTGATTCTCGTGATTAAAAAGGACTTCAAATATCAGATGCAGTATAATTTATCATCTCAGTTATATTAGAAACAACAATGGTCGCAACCATCAAACCTGTTCCTTGAAGCAAAGGCATTATTTAACACCATGGTGTAACTATACCATTCAAACAGGTTTACTCAGAGCAACAATGATGTTTTTCGTTAAAATAATAATCTGAAACTGCAGTGCAGCGTTACGATTAGCCTTTTAACCCCATGATAAAAACACAGCTCTTACTCCTTGAGCAAGTGAGGCAAATCCCCTGTGTGATCTTTCTCCTAATAACATTTCTATACTTTAGTAAATTCTAGCATTAAATAATTGTGAAGGCTAAATTCTTTAACATCTATGAATTGAATCAGGAGGTAAACTGTTAATGAGGTGACGGTACTGTTAAGGGCAGTTTGAACTTGTAATTTATCTTTAAGACCACAATTACCATATATTTTCCAAAATAATCCCTAAAAATGCTATTTTGAAGCCTATCAGCATAGAAACTAACTCCTTGATTATGCAAATGAGTTACTCAATAAGGAAAATTGAGTTGCCAGCTAGTTTTTGGATTTGTTATTTTCTTGACAACTTTTTTTAGGTTTTTTTCATGTTGCAATCCAACTGGAAAAGGTTGGGAGCTGCAAATGAGATGTTAAAAACCTTTGTTATTTCTCCAAAATGTTCCATTGGGTTGGTGAAGCATGACCTTCCCTTTTGGAATCCATGCTGATTACTCTTGATGACATTTTCAGTTTTTAGATGTTTTTCTATTAACTGTTTGTGTAAAGATTTTATTATCTTTCCTACCACTGACAATCTAATTGGTTTATCGTTCTAGACTTATTCTATCTCCCTTTTTAATAACATTAGCAGTCTGCCAGTCACCTGGCACTGCTCCTAAATAGCTGATGCCCGAATTCTGAGACAATGTCCCCACATTCTAGAGACTCCAGCCAGGCGAACAGCCTCTTAGCAACTAACCTTTTAAACCTTCTCAGAATCTTGTATGTTTCAATGAGATCACCTCTCATTCTTTTAAACTCCAGAGAATATAGACCCATCCTACTCAATGTCTCTTCATCAGACATCAGATAGATTTCAAACAGATCTAGCAATGCAAAACTGGACACCCATGAGGTGCTGTGGGCCATCAGCAGCAGCAGAATCGTATTCAACCACAATCTGTAACCTCATGGCCCAGCATATCCCCCACTCTACCATTACCATCAAGCCAGGAGACCAACCCTGGTTCAAAGAAGAGTGCTGGAGGGCATGCCAGGAGCAGCACCAGGCATGCCCAAAAATGAGGTGTCAACCTGGTGAAGTTACAACCCAGGACGACTTGCATACCAAACAGCAGAAGCAACATGCAATGGACAAGAATTAGAATTAGAACATTACAGCGCAGTACAGGCCCTTCGGCCCTCGATGTTGCACCGACCTGTGAAACCATCTGACCTACACTATTCCATTTTCATCCATATGTCTATCCAATGACCACTTAAATGCCCTTAAAGTTGGCGAGTCTACTACTGTTGCAGGCAGGGCCCTACTACTCTCTGCGTAAAGAAACTACCTCTGACATCTGTCCTATATCTATCACCCCTCAACTTAAAGTTATGTCCCCTCGTGTTTGCCATCACCATCCGAGGAAAAAGACTCACTATCCACCCTATCTAACCCTCTGATTATCTTATGTCTCTATTAAGTCACCTCTCCTCCTCCTTCTCTCCAACGAAAACAACCTCAAGTCCCTCAGCCTTTCCTCGTAAGACCTTCCCTCCATACCAGGCAACATCCTAGTAAATCTCCTCTGCACCCTTTCCATAGCTTCCACATCCTTCCTATAATGCGGTGACCAGAACTGCACGCAGTACTCCAGGTGCGGTCTCACCAGAGTTTTGTACAGCTGCAGCATGACCTAGTGGCTCCGAAACTCTATCCTCCTACTAATAAAAGCTAACACACCATATGCCTTCTTAACAGCCCTATTAACCTGGGTAGAAACTTTCAGGGATTTATGCACCTGGACACCAAGATTTCTCTGTTCATCTACACTACCAAGAATCTTCCCATTAGCCCAGTACTCTGCATTCCTGTTACTCCTTCCAAAGTTAATCACCTCACACTTTTCCACATTAAACTCCATTTGCCATCTCAGCCCAGCTCTGCAGCCAATGTCCCTCTGTACCCTACAACATCCTTCGGCACTATCCACAACTCCACCGACCTTCGTGTCATCCGCAAATTTACTAACCCACCCTTCTACACCCTCATCCAGGTCATTTATAAAAATGACAAACAGCACTGGCCCCAAAACAGAACCTTGCGGTACACCACTAGTAACTAAACTCCAGGATGAACATTTGCCATCAACCACCCTCTGTCTTCTTTCAGCTAGCCAATTTCTGATCCAAAGCTCTAAATCACCTTCAACCCCATACTTGCATATTTTCTGCAATAGCCTACTGTGGGGAACCTTATCAAACGCCTTACTGAAATCCATATACACCACATCCACTGCTTTACCCTCATCCACCTGTTTGGTCACCTTCTCGAAAAACTCAATAAGGTTTGTGAGGCACGACCTACCCTTCACAAAACCGTGCTGACTATCGCTAATGAACTTATTCTTTTCAAGATGATTATAAATCCTGTCTCTTATAACCTTTTCCAACATTTTACCCACAACCAAAGCTAAGTGATCCCATAACCAACGGATCAGATCTAAACTCTGCAGTCCTGCCAGGTCCTGTCATGAATGGTGGTGGACAATTAAACAACTGACAGGAGGAGGAGGCTCCACATATATCCCCATCCTCAATGATGGGGGAGCCCAGCACATCAGTGCGAAAGACAAAGCTGAAGCATTGGCATCCATCTTCAGCCAGAAGTGCCGAGTTGATGATCCATTTCGGCCTCCTCCTGAAGTCTCCAGCATCAGAGATGCCAGTCTTCAGCCAATTCGATTCACTCCGCATGATATCATTAAATGGCTAAAGGCACTGGGTATCGATATAAGCTCCTGAGGGGTCTTGACAGGGTGGATGTGGAAAGGATGTTTCCCCTTGTGGGAGAATCTAGAACTAGGGGTCACTGTTTAAAAATAAGGGGTCACCAATTTAAGACAGAGATGAGGAGAAATTCTGAGGGTTGTGAGTTTTTGGAATTCTCTTCTTCAAAAGGAGGTGGAAGCAGAGTCTTTGAATATTTTTAAGGCAGAGGTAGATAGATTCTTTATAAGCAAGGGGGTGAAAGGTTATCAGGGGTAGGTGGAAATGTGGAGTTATCAGTTCAGCCATGAACCTATTGAATGGGGGAGCAGGCTGGAAGGGCTGAGTGGTCTACTCCTGCTCCTAATTCGTATGTTTGCACATATATGTTCGTGAACTGCAAAGACTAGGGGCCCTGACAACATTCCAGCAATAGTACTGAAGACCTGTGCTCCAGAAGTTGCCGCATGCCGAGCCAAGCTGTTCCAGAACAGCTACAACACTGGCATCTAACCGGCAGTGTGGAAAATTGCCCAGGTCTGTCCTGTACGCAAAATGCAGGACAAGTCCAACCCGGCCAATTACTGCCCTATCAGTCTACTCCCGATCATCAGTAAAGGGATGGAAGGAGTCGTCGACAGTGCTATCAAGTGGCACTTGTTTAGCAATAACCTGCTCGCTGACTCTCAGTTTGGGTTCCCCCAGGGCCACTCAGCTCCTGACCTCACTACAGCCTTTGTCCAAACATGAATAAAAGAGCTGAACTCAAGAGGGGAGGTGAGAGTGACTACCCTTGACATCAAGGCAGCATTTGACCGAGTATGGCATCAAGGAGCCCTAGCAAAACTGAAGTCAATAGGAGTCAGGGAGAAATCCCTCCGCAGGTTGGGTCATGCCTGGCACAAAGGAAGATGGTTGTGGTAGTTGGAGGTCAATCATCTCGGCCCCATGACATCACTGCAGGAGTTCCTCAGGTTAGAGTCCTCGGTCCAACCATCTTCAGCTGCTTCATCAATGGCCTTCCTTCAATCATAAGGTCAGAAGTGGGGACGTTCACTGATTGCACAATGTTCAGCACCATTCGTGGCTCCTCAGATACTGATGCAGTCCATGTCCAAATGCAGCAGCTTTTTCAGGAGCAGAGAGTGCGAGCGAGTGAGCAGCTGGGAAGGTCAGTTTAAAGTAAACTTAATTTCTCTTTGTTTTCGGCGGAGACCAGGGGGCTGCTGGGTAAGTAAAACCCTATATATTTGGGCCGTTTCTGAACCCGAGACACTACACGGGTAGTGTCTCCCACCCGCCCTCCTCCTCTAACCAAAAAAAAGGACTCTGTGGTGTGTAGATAAGGTAAGGCTTTTTCTATTTCTCTTTTCTTTTAAATCATGTGATTGGTTAAAAACATTTCGTTCCTTTTTCATTTAACTAAGTTTAAGCTTAAGATTAAAAATGGCAGGAGATCTCAGACCCGTGTTATGCTCCTCTTGCTCAATGTGGGAGCTCAGGGACATGGCTGATGTCCCTGACTCCTTCACGTGCAGGAAGTGTCCATCTGCAGCTCTTGTAAGACCGCTTGACGGCTCTGGAGCTGCGGATGGACTCACTTTGGAGCATCCGCAATGCTGAGGAGGTCGTGGATAGCACGTTTAGCGAATTGGTCACACCGCAGATTAGGATTGCTGAGGGAGAAAGGGAATGGGTGACCAAAAGGCAGAGAAAGAGCAGGAAGGCAGCACAGGTGTCCCCTGCGGTCATCTCCCTCCACAACAGGTATACCGTTTTGGATACTGTTGAGGGAGATGGCTCACCAGGGGAAGGCAGCAGTCGCCAGGTTCATGGCACCGTGGCTGGCTCTGCTGTTCAGAAGGGCGGCAAAAAGAGTGGAAGGGCTATAGTCATAGGGGATTCGATTGTAAGGGGAGTAGATAGGCTGTTCTGTGGTCGAAAACGAGACTCCCGAATGGTATGTTGCCTCCCAGGTGCACGGGTCAGGGATGTCTCAGATCGGCTGCAGAACATTCTGAAGGGGGAGGGTGAACAGCCAGTTGTCGTTGTGCACATAGGCACCAATGATACAGGTAAAAAACGGGATGAGGTCCTACAAGCAGAATTTACGGAGTTAGGAGCCAAGTTAAAAAGTAGGACCTCAGAGGTAGTAATCTCCGGATTGCTACCAGTGCCACGTGATAGTCAGAGTAGAAATGAAAGAATAGTCAGGATGAATGCGTGGCTTGAGAGATGGTGCAGGAGGGAGGGGTTCAGATTTTTGGGACATTGGGACCAGTTCTGGGGGAGGTGGGACTATTACAAATTGGACAGTCTACACCTGGGCCAGACTGGAGCCAATGTCCTTGGGGGTGCCTTTGCTAACGCTGTTGGGGAGGGTTTAAACTAATGTGGCAGGGGGATGGGAACCAAATGAGGTCAGTAGAGAGTAAGGAGGTAGTAACTAAAGCCTGTAAGGAACTAGATAATGAAGTCAGCGTGACTAAGGGAAAGAGTAGGCAGGGAGCAGATGATGAAAGCAAAGGGACTGGTGGTCTGAGGTGTATTTGTTTTAATGCAAGAAGTGTAGTAGGTAAGGCAGATGAACTTAGGGCTTGGATTAGTACCTGGGAGTATGATGTTATTGCTATTACTGAAACTTGGTTGAGGGAAGGGCATGATTGGCAACTAAATATCCCAGGATACCGATGCTTCAGGCAGGACAGAGAAGGAGGTAAAAGGGGTGGAGGAGTTGCATTACTGGTCAAAGAGGATATCACAGCTGTGCTGAAGGAAGGCACTATGGAGGACTCGAGCAGTGAGGCAATATGGGCAGAACTCAGAAATAGGAAGGGTGCAGTAACAATGTTGGGGCTGTACTACAGGCCTCCCAACAGCGAGCGTGAGATAGAGGTACAAATATGTAAACAGATTATGGAAAGCCATAGGAGCAACAGGGTGGTGGTGATAGGAGATTTTCATTTTCCCAACATTGACTGGGATTCACTTAGTGTTAGAGGTCTAGATGGAGCAGAATTTGTAAGGAGCATCCAGGAGGGTTTTCTAGAGCAGTATGTAAATAGTCCAACTCGGGAAGGGGCCATACTGGACCTGGTGTTGGGAAATGAGCCAGGCCAGGTGGTTGACGTTTCAGTAGGGGACTACTTTGGGAATAGTGATCACAATTCCGTAAGTTTTAGAATACTCATGGACAAAGACGAGAGTGGTCCTAAAGGAAGAGTGCTAAATTGGGGGAAGGCCAACTGTACCAAAATTCAGCAGGAGCTGGGGAATGTAGATTGGGAGCAGCTGTTTGAAGGTAAATCCACATTTGATATGTGGGAGGCTTTTAAAGAGAGGTTGATTAGCGTGCAGGAGAGACATGTTCCTGTGAAAATGAGGGATAGAAATGGCAAGATTAGGGAACCATGGATGACAGGTGAAATTGTGAGACTAGCTAAGAGGAAAAAGGAAGCATACATAAGGTCTCGGCGGCTGAAGAAAGACGAAGCTTTGAAAGAATATCGGGATTGTAGGCACAATCTGAAACGAGGAATTAAGAGGGCTAAAAGGGGTCATGAAATATCTTTAGCAAACAGGGTTAAGGAAAATCCCAAAGCCTTTTATTCATATATAAGGAGCAAGAGGGTAACTAGAGAAAGGATTGGCCCACTCAAGGACAAAGGAGGAAAGTTATGCGTGGAGTCAGAGAAAATGGGTGAGATTCTAAACGAGTACTTTGCATCGGTATTCACCGAGGAGAGGGACATGACGGATGTTGAGGTTAGGGACAGATGTTTGATTACTCTAGGTCAAGTCGGCATAAGGAGAGAGGAAGTGTTGGGTATTCTAAAAGGCATTAAGGTGGTCAAGTCCCCAGGTCCGGATGGAATCTATCCCAGGTTACTGTGGGAAGCGAGAGAGGAAATAGTTGGGGCCTTAACAGATATCTTTGCAACATCCTTAAACACGGGTGAGGTCCCAGAGGACTGGAGAATTGCTAATGTTGTCCCCTTGTTTAAGAAGGGTAGCAGGGATAATCCAGGTAATTATAGACCGGTGAGCCTGATGTCAGTGGTAGGGAAGCTGCTGGAGAAGATACTGAGGGATAGGATCTATTCCCATTTGGAAGAAAATGGGCTTATCAGTGATAGGCAACATGGTTTTGTGCAGGGAAGGTCATGTCTTACCAACTTAATAGAATTCTTTGAGGAAGTGACAAAGTTGATTGATGAGGGAAGGGCTGTAGATGTCGTATACATGGACTTCAGTAAGGCGTTTGATAAGGTTCCCCATGGTAGGCTGATGGAAAAAGTGAAGGCGCATGGGGTCCAAGGTGTACTAGCTAGATGGATAAAGAACTGGCTGGGCAACAGGAGACAGAGTAGCAGTGGAAGGGAGTTTCTCAAAATGGAGACGTGTGACCAGTGGTGTTCCACAGGGATCCGTGCTGGGACCACTGTTGTTTGTGATATACATAAATGATTTGGAGGAAAGTATAGGTGGTCTGATTAGCAAGTTTGCAGACGACACTAAGATTGGTGGAGTAGCAGATAGTGAAGGGGACTGTCAGAGAATACAGCAGAATATAGATAGACTGGAGAGTTGGGCAGAGAAATGGCAGATGGAGTTCAATCAGGGCAAATGCGAGGTGATGCATTTTGGATGATCCAATTCAAGAGTGAACTATACAGTAAATGGAAGAGTCCTGGGGAAAATTGATGTACAGAGAGATTTGGGTGTTCAGGTCCATTGTTCCCTGAAGGTGGCATACGGCATGCTTTCCTTCATCGGACGGGGTATTGAGTACAAGAGTTGACAGGTCATGTTACAGTTGTATAGGACTTTGGTTCGGCCACATTTGGAATACTGCGTGCAGTTCTGGTCGCCACATTACCAAAAGAATGTGGATGCTTTGGAGAGGGTGCAGAGGAGGATGTTGCCTGGTATGGAGAGCGCTAGCTATGAAGAGAGGTTGAGTAGATTAGGATTATTTTCATTAGAAAGGCGGAGGTTGAGGGGGGACCTGATTGAGGTGTACAAAATCATGAGTTATAGACAGAGTGGATAGCAAGAAGCTTTTTCTCTCTCTCCCCCCCCCCCCCCACAGAGTGGGGGATTCAATTACAAGGGGACACGAGTTCAAAGTGAAAGGGGAAAAGTTTAGGGGGGGGATATGCGTGGAAATTTCTTTACGCAGAGGGTGGTGGGTGCATGGAACGCTTTGCCAGCGGAGGTGGTAGACGCGGGCAGAATAGCTTCTTTTAAGATGCATCTAGACAGATACATGAAAGGGCAGGAAGTAAAGAGATACAGACCCTTAGAAAATAGGCGACATGTTTAGATAGAGGATCTGGATCGGCGTAGGCTTGGAGGGCCGAAGGGCCTGTTCCTGTGCTGTAATTTTCTTTGTTCTTTGTTCAGCAAGACCTGGACAATATCCAGGCTTGGACTGTTAAGTGGCAAACAAGTGCCAGGCAATGACCATCTCCAACAAGATAGAATCCAACCATCACCCCTTGACATTCAATGGCATTACCTTCACTGAATCCCCCACTATCAACATCCTGGGGGTTACCATTGACCAGAAACTGAACTGAAGTAGCCATATAAATACTGAGGCTGCAAGAGCAGGTCAGAGGCTAGGAATCCTGTGGCGAGTAACTCACCTCCTGACTCCCCAATGTCTGGCCAACATCCACAAGTCAGAAGTGTAATGGAATACTCTCCACTTGCCTGGATGGGTGCAGCTCCAACACTCAAGAAGTTTGCAACCATCCACAAACATTCACGCCCTCTACCACCGATGCACAGTGGCAGCAGTGTGTACCATCTACAAGATGCACTGCAGCAATGCACCAAGGCTCCTTCGACAGCACCTTCCAAACCCGCAACCTCTATCACCTGGAAGGACAAGGGCAGCAGATACATGGGAACACCACCATCTGAAAGTTCCCCTCCAAGTCACAGACCATCCTGACTTGGAACTATATCATCGTTCCTTCACTGTCGCTGGGTCAAAATCCTGGAACTCTCATGTTAACAGCACTGTGGGTGTACCTACACCCGAAGGACTGCAGTGGTTCAAGAAGGCAGCTCACCACCTTCTCAAGAAGAATTAGGGATGGGTAATAAATGCTGGCCTAAATGTGATGCCCACATCCCATGAATGAAAAAAAAATGCTCTAAGGGCTGTGGGATTCGCTTCCTTTGCTGGATTCCCTCAGATGCAGATGATCATTGATTGCACCCCTGTGGCCATCAGGCACTGACTGACCAGCCAGGGAGATTCCTCGATATGAAGGAATTCCACTCCTTAAACTTTCAGCTGGTGTGCAACTACAGCAAGCACTTTATGCAGGTGTGCGCACGCTATCCTGGAGGCTGCCATGATGCCTTCATCCTCCGGCAATCGCAGGTGCTGCAGCTCTTCTTGGAGCCATCAGAAATCTGTGGAAGGCTGTCAGCGGATAGATCTTATCCCATTAGGAGATGGCTGATGACTCTGTTGCATCACCCTACCACGGAGGCTGAGAGACACTACAACCAATGCTACCTTAGCAGGGATAGGCACTGACATGTTGCACCATAGACATTTGACAAAATTATTGACTCAGCCATGGAGATGGGGCAATGAATCCGTATTTGAAGTGTATAGCCAATTTAATGCCATCAAAACACAATCAGATTTTATTTCACCCTATAAATAAATTCCTAAGCATGCAAACATCAATGGAGAGCAACACAACTGTATTAGTGAGCTGGCAAGCAAATTGGTATGCAATGTCGATGCAAATTACTTTTGTTGTCAGAATAGAGCATGTTACCATATCATGGGTGGTAGATGGACCTTATCAGAGTGACTGCTGTAGATTCACACCGTCAGGACTGCAAATTCATCCAATAAACCATCAAACCCAAGGACAGCATTGTTATTGTGGTTATTGAGGTGAGGCAGTAGAAAAATCAATAGGAAGACAGACCATTTCTCACACTGTTATGGTCACACGACAATTTAATCCGTGATGGTCAATGTTTGTGCAACTTCTCCACCTGCTTATAATATGTTGTCTGAAGACAGGGAAGCCAAGAGGGCAGTGATCTCCAAATCAGGAGAATTTTATAGGATGGAGCAAATAGTACTTCAGAAGAGTCATGTAAAACAGAAAAGCAGAGTGGGACAGGAAGGGACAGAGATTAACGGTAGGTAGCCAAGACTAGTTTATTCACCCTGACAGGTTGTTAAACCAAGTCCTGAATTCTAAAATACAGAAAAAACAGAATCTCTCATGGACAGAATGTCATTTGCTCACCAAAATTAGTGACAAATTAGATAAACACAATTATAAATAAAGAGCGCCCTTCAGTTCCTCCAATAAAGTTCATATCCCAGTCTATCACTGTCAATTCCGAAGCAGCTCTGACAAGATAATTATTAACAAAAGGCTTTTCTGCAAAAAAGATGAGCAGTTGTTACTGCATGTATTATTCAGTTAAAAAAATACTGAGTCACTATCTGGAAGATTACACTCCAGACTGATTTATTTTCAAGCCAAATCCTGTAGCAACAGTGCATTTTAATGTAATGTAATTATATGATACAGACAACGTTCAAATGACATTGGCCGCTCAGGTTATCTGCCCTCAAACAGGATAGTAAATGGTGCATATTACAGTTAGTAATCTTTGACATACTTGTAAAACTTGTCCTTAAATCCAATTTGCAGCAGATAATTCTGTTAATGACTATTTATAACATGGTCATTGAAACATAATGGTCGGAATTTTATGTCGGGACAGAGGCTCTACCCACCAGCTTAAAAGTCAGGGGTGAGCCTGCCTTCACTGGGCCTGGGAACCATGCAGAGTATTTAAGGGGCCCAGGCCCTTAACTGACCTCGGGTGGGACTTCTGCTCTGCTGAGGAGGGAAGTCCCGTCTCTAAGAGCTGTCGGCCAATCAGGGGCTGGCAAGTTCTCAGTCCCAACAGTGCCACCGGGAGTGGTGGTCACTGCTGGGACTGCACCCAACTTCAGGAGGATTGTGGATGCTGGAACTGAAAAAGGTAAGTGGGGTTTTGGGCCCCACCGGGGACAATCGGTCAGGCCCTGGCAAGGCAAGGGTGGGGGTGGGGGGTGGGTCAGTTGGGAAGTGGGGGGAATGTCGTGCAGTGGGGGCGGTTTGTGCCATGGGTGGACCCTCCATGGGCCACAGGGTTCCCATTCAGGAGGGCCCCTGCAGCTCACAAGGAGGTCACCAGGTTTTACTGGGTGGCCTCCTGAGGGCCCTGAGCCACTCACCTGCTGTTGGTAAAATATCAGCAGCAGTGGGAGGAGGCCCTTAACTGGAAGTTAATTGGCCACTTAAGGGCCTTAATTGGCCTGGGGTGGCAGGCCATTTCTCACTTCTGTTCATAAAATTGCAGCAGGGGCAGGAAAGCGATGGGAACAGAACCCCCTTCTCCCACTCAATTTTATGCCCCCCACCTCCAGCCTACTCCTGTGGGGGGCGCAAAATTCTGACCAATAAAGTTTTACCGTGTCTTCAACAGTTTTTAAAACTACAAATGCAGCATGGATTTTGTTAAGAAATTGTAGACAGTTTATCATAGATTACAGTTTATTAAGCTATTGTTACATTGTATTTACTAACTATTGTATATGGGTCAGCAGCATTCTGTTTTTGCCAATATGATTCAGCCCCCTTACACCATACTCTTGTATTCATGAGGAACTTACAGTTCTGACTTCTGGAGATTCCTTGGAATTTCTTGCCTGTTTTCCCCTCAAAACAAGTTCTGGAACAAGGTGATTCCAAATAGATAGCAGTGGAATTGTGACATTTATATAGAAGTAAAGGTCCAGCAACTTTTAATATATCACTGAGTTTGTGTCCCTGGTGAAAGTAATGTGTGCCAGAGCACAGAAATTGAGACATTCCCTAAGTGACTTTTGCCATTTTAAAATGAGTTTACATAACACAAGCCTTTAAACTTGTGTTTTAAAATAACTTAGCTGCTAGGGAGTGGGGGAGAGAGACAGAGAGAGGGGACAGAGAGAGAGAGAGATAGAGGCAGATAAAGGCATTAAAAATTCAGCTTTCTATTAATCAAAACAACAAATGTGCATTTCTTTGAACAAGCTTTAAAAACTAATTTATTGACCTACTTTCTCATCACTATGGACACTGACTTAATGAGATGCCTAGAAATTTTAGACTGCACAAGTAGTCAAATGTCTGACTGTACAATTGTTAGTGATAGAGTTTTCTGGATAGATGTTCATCTATCAGGAGTGATCTTGATCGCTTTCTCTCCCTCCTCTCTCTCCACCTCTATCCCACTGCCCTGCTGTGTCCAGCCTCTCCATGTACCCCCTCTCTGTGCTTACCCGCTGTGTTATCCCCCGTCTCCGTAATACTAACTTCCCTCTGTCATTCCCCCTTCTCCGTCTTGAACCCCCCTCTCCCGCCCCCCACTCTGTTATTCCTGCTTTCTCAGTATTGTTCCCTCTGTACCCCCCTCTCTTTTACTGCCCTCTCTGTCCCTCTCCTATTTCTCCATCTCGAACATCCCAGTGGCTTGATACTGGGGCCAGATCAAGGTCCAGCTCCCTGAAATGTGTTAGTGACACGAATTGGGGGACCCCACTATCCAAGCGTGCCCTCTCGCTTGCCCAGGTGTTGTTCGCACATTTGGCAATTAACATACTATTAGGACAATGCCTCTCCCTCTCACTGGTTAACATACTATGAGGACAATGCCTCTCCCACTCACTGGTTAACATGCTATTAGGGCAATGTCTCTCCCCCTCACTGGTTAACATACTATGAGGACAATGCCTCTCCCACTCACCACTTGAAGCTGTTCATTTGCATAGGATGTTTCAGACTTCCCCATAGTCCACATTCCAATAGAATCACAGAATCATGCAGTGCAGAAGAGGCCCTTCGGCCCATCGAGTCTGCACCGATGCATTAAGGACACCTGACCTGTCTACCTAATGCCATTTGCCAGCACTTGGCCCATAGCCTTGAATGTTATGACGTGCCAAGTGTTCATCCAGGTACTTTTTAAAGGATGTGTGGCTAACTGCCTCGACCACCCTCCCAGGCAGTGCATTCCAGACCGTCACCACCCTCTGGGTAAAAAAGTTCTTAGTCAAATCCCCCTTAAACCTCCTGCCCCTCACCGTAAACTTGTGTCCCCTCTTAACTGACCCTTCAACTAAGGGGAACAGCTGCTCCCTATCCACCCTTTCCATGCCCCTCATAATCTTGTACACCTCGATCAGATCACCCCTCAGACTTCTCTGCTCCAGTGAAAACAACCCAAGCCTATCCAACCTCTCTTCATAGCTTAAATGTTCCATCCCAGGCAACATCCTGGTGAATCGCCTCTGCACCCCCTCCAATGCAATCACATCCTTCCTATAATGTGGTGACCAGAATTTATTTATTTTATTTATATTTATTTAGAGATACAGCACTGAAACCGGCCCTTCGGCCCACCGAGTCTGTGCCGACCAACAACCACCCATTTTATACTAACCCTACAGTAATCCCATATTCCTCCTTTCAGGTGAAGCAGCGATTTACTTGTACTTCTTTCAATGTCGTATACTGTATTCGCTGCTCACAATGTGGTCTCCTCTGCATTGATGAGACCAAACGCAGACTTGGTGACCGCTTTGCGGAACACATCTGCTCAGTCCGCAAGCATGACCCTGAGCTTCCAGTTGCTTGCCATTTCAACACTCCCCCCTGCTCTCATGCTCACATCTGTCCTGGGATTGCTGCAGTGTTCCAGTGAACATCAACGCAAGCTCGAGGAACAGCATCTTATCTGCTGATTAGGCACACTACAGCCTGCCGGACTGAACATTGAGTTCAATAATTTCAGAGCATGACAGCCCCCCACTTTACTTTCATTTTTAGTCATTTTTTCTTTTTATCTTTGACATTTTTGACAATCTTTTTTTGCATTTATTTCATTTCATCTTAGTTTGTTCAGTTTGCTTACCTACTGTTTTTTTTCAGGTTTGCACTTGCTGCTGTTCAATATTCAGTCCGTTAACAACTAATCTGTACTAATGCTTTGTCTTTCAACACACTATTAACATATTGTTTGCCTTTGCTCCATGACCTTTTGGTCAGCTATGAGGTCTTGTCCAATCTGCACCTTCTCCTTTGTTATCTCTTGCCCCACCCCCACCTCAGTTGCTTATAACCTGTGACGTTTCTAATATTTGTCAGTTCCGAAAAAGGGTCACTGACCCGAAACGTTAACTCTGCTTCTCTTTCCACAGATGCTGCCAGACCTGCTGAGTGGTTCCAGCATTTCTTGTTTTTATTTCAGATTTCCAGCATCCGCAGTATTTTGCTTTTATCCAACATGACCTCCCTGCTTTGGTAATCTATGCCTCGATTGATGAAGGCAAGTGTCCCAAATGCCTTTTTCACCACCCTATTAACCTGCCCTTCTGCCTTCAGAGATCTATGGACAAACACGCCAAGGTCCCTTTGTTCCTCGGAACTTCCCAGTGTCAGGCCATTCACTGAATACTTCTGTGTCACATTACTCCTTCCAAAGTGTATCACCTCACACTTTTCAGGGTTAAATTCCATCTGCCACTTTTCTGCCCATTTGACTATCCTGTCTATATCTTCCTGTAACCTAAGACACTCCACTTCACTGTTAACCACTCGGCCAATCTTTGTGTCATCCGTGAACTTACTGATCCTACCCCCCACATAGTCATCTATGTCATTTATATAAATGACAAACAATAGGGGACCCAGCACAGGTCCCTGTGGTACGCCACTGGACACTGGCTTCCAGTCACTAAAACAGCCGTCTGTCATCACTCTGTCTCCTACAGCTAAGCCAATTTTGAATCCACCTTATCAAGTTACCCTATATCCCATGTGCATTTGCTTTCTTGATAAGTCTCCCATGTTGGACCTTGTCAAAGGCTTTGCTGAAATCAATGTAAACGATATAAACTGCACTACCTTCATCGACACACCTCTTTACATGCTCAAAAACTTCAATCATATTTGGTAGGCATGACCTCCCTCTGACAAAGCCATTCTGACTATTCCTAATCAAATTTTGCCTCTCCAAGTGGTGATAGATTCTCTCCTTCAGAATTTTCTCCAATAGTTTCCCTACCACTGACGTGAGACTCACTGGTCTGTAGTTCCCTAGCTTATCTCTACAACCTTTCTTAAATAGTGGGACCACATTTGCTGTTCTCCAGTCCTCTGGCACCTCCCCCATGGCCAGAGAGGAATTAAAACTTTCGGTCAGAGCCCCTGCAATCTCCACCCTCACCTCCCACAGCATCCTGGGGCACAAATCGTCCAGACCTGGAGATTTGTCCACTTTTAAGCCTTCCAAAACCTCCAATACCTTGTCACTCCCTATGACAATTTGCTCAAGAACCTCACAGTCTCTCTCTCCAAGTTCCATATCTACATCCTCATTCTCTTGGGTGAAGACAGATGTGAAGTATTCATTCAACACCCTACCAATGTCCTCTGGCTCCACCCACAAATTTCCCCCTTGGTCCCTAATGGGTCCTACTCTTTCCCTGGTTATCCTCTTCCCATTGATATACTTATAGAATATCTTGGGATTTTCCCTACTTTTACCAGCCAGAGCTTTCTCATGTCCCCTCTTTGCTCTCCTAATTGCTTTCTTAAGCTCCATCCTACACTTTCTGTACTCCACTAATGCTTCCATTGATTTGCTCTCCTTGTATTTGCTAAAAGCCTCTCTTTTCCTTCTCATCATACCCTGAATGTTTCTGGTCATCCATGGTTCTCTGGGCTTGTTGCTCCTACCTATTACCCTAGAGGGAACATGTTGGGCCTGTACCCTCCCCATTTCCTTTTTGAATGCCCCCCACTGCTCTTACGTAGATTTCCCGACAAGTAACTCTTTCCAGTCTACCTTGGCCAGATCCTGCCTTATTTTACTAAAATTCGCTCTCCCCCAATCCATAACTTTTTTTGCAACTTGTCTGTTTCTTTCTCCATAACAAGCTTAAATTGTACCATCTGTGGAAAGAGAAGCAGAGTTAACGTTTCGGGTCAGTGACCCTTCTTCGGAACTGACAAATATTAGAAAAGTCACAGATTATAAACAAGTGAGGTGGGGGTTGGGCAAGAGATAACAAAGGAGAAGGTGCAGATTGGACCAGGCCACATAGCTGACCAAAAGGTCACGGAGCAAAGGCAAACAATATGTTAATGGTGTGTTGAAAGACAAAGCATTAGTACAGATTAGGTGCAAATATACTGAATATTGAACAGCAGCAAGTGCAAACCTGAAGAAAAACAACCTGAAAAAAAGTGGGTAAGCAAACTGAACAAACTAAGATGAAATGAAATAAATGCAAAAAAAAAGATTGTAAAAAATGTAAAAAGGAATGTAAAAAAAGGAATGCAATCGCAGGAGGTGTAATACCTGCCCATTTACCTCCTCTCTCCTCACTATCCCAGGCCCCAAACACTCCTTTCAGGTGAAGCAGCGATTTACTTGTACTTCTTCCAATGTAGTATACTGTATTCGCTGCACAGTGTGGTCTCCTCTACATTGGGGAGACCAAGCGCAGACTGGGTGACTGCTTTGCGGAACATCTCCGCTCAGTCCGCAAGCAGGACCCTGAGCTTCCAGTTGCTTGCCATTTCAACACTCCCCCCTGCTCTCATGCTCACATCTCTGTCCTGGGATTGCTGCAGTGTTCCAGTGAACATCAACGCAAGCTCGAGGAACAGCATCTCATCTACCGATTAGGCACACTACAGCCTGCCGGACTGAACATTGAGTTCAATAATTTCAGAGCATGACAGCCCCCCACTTTACTTTCATTTTTAGTCATTTTTAGTTATTTTTTCTTCCTTTTTTTTTAACATTCCTTTTTACATTTTTTACAATTATTTCATTTCATCTTAGTTTGTTCAGTTTGCTTACCCACTGTTTTTTTCAGGTTGTTTTTCTTCAGGTTTGCACTTGCTGCTGTTCAATATTCAGTATATTCACACCTAATCTGTACTAATGCTTTGTCTTTCAACACACCATTAACATATTGTTTGCCTTTGCTCCGTGACCTTTTGGTCAGCTATGTGGCCTGGTCCAATCTGCACCTTCTCCTTTGTTATCTCTTGCCCAACCCCCACCTCACTTGTTTATAATCGGTGACTTTTCTAATATTTGTCAGTTCCGAAGGGTCACTGACCCGAAACATTAACTCTGCTTCTCTTTCCACAGATGCTGCCAGACCTGCTGAGTGAATCCAGCATTTCTTGTTTTTGTTAGATTTCCAGCATCTGCAGTATTTTGCTTTTATTAAATTGTACCATGTTGTGGTCGCTATCACCAAAATGTTCCCCCACCAACACATCAACCACCTGTCCAACTTCATTCCCCAGAATTAGGTCCAGCACTGCACCCTCCCTTGTTGGATCCTCACACAAACATCAGTAGCGCAGTGTCAATCAACGGGTGGGAATCTGAAAGTTTCCCGATCAAATCTGGAGTCAGACAGGGCTGTCCTCTGTCCCCGGTCTTGTTTGTTTGCTGTATTGAACCCTTTGCTGAGTCTATTAGGAAGGATGCGAGCATAAGAGGGGTGACAATCCCAGGCAGCGGAGGCACTCAGGTCAAAACCTCCCTGTACATGGATGACGTCGCCATCTTCTGCTCGGATCCGCTGTCCGTGCGCAGACTGATGAGCATCTGCGACCAGTTCGAACTGGCCTCGGGAGCCAAAGTTAACCACGGCAAGAGCGAGGCCATGTTCTTTGGGAACTGGGCTGACCGATCCTTTGTCCCCTTCACCGTCAGGTCAGATTACCTGAAGGTGCTGGGGATATGGTTCGGAAGGGCCGGGGCGTGCACCAAAACATGGGAGGAGCGAGTAGCCAAGGTACGACAAAAGTTGGGCATGTGGGGGCAGCGATCTCTCTCCATTGTGGGTAAGAACCTGGTCATCAGGTGCGAGGCGCTCACGTTGTTGCTCTACGTGGCGCAGGTCTGGCCCATACCCCATTCCTGCGCCGTGGCAGTCACCCGAGCCATTTTCCGCTTCGTCTGGGGATCTAAAATGGACCGGGTCCGGAGGGACACGATGTTCAAATCTCTGGACATGGGCGGGAAAAATGTACCCAACGTGGCCCTCATCCTGATGACCACCTTCGTGTGCGGCTGCATCAAGCTATGTGTAGATCCCCAGTACGCAAACTCCAAGTGTCACTACGTGCTGAGGTTCTATCTGTCCCCGGTGTTGCGAAGGATGGGCCTGGTCACATTGCCGCGGAACGCACCATGCAGTTGGGCGGCGCCGTACCACCTATCCTTCGTGGAGCAGTTTCTGCGGAAAAACACCTTTGACCACCGGTCCATCAGGCAGTGGTCTGCACGGAATGTCCTCAAGGCCCTACGGGAAAAGGAAACGGTGGATCTTGTCGGATGGTTCCCCGAGCAGACCGTCAAAGTCATTTGGCGGAATGCCTCATCACCAGAACTTTCAAACAAGCACCAAGACGTAGCTTGGCTGGTGGTGAGAAGGGCCCTCCCCGTCAGATCCTTCATGCACACCCGAAGTCTCGCCCCCTCCGCACAGTGCCCCCGCGTTGGCTGTGGTGGGGAAGAGAGGGTCGCCCACCTCCTCCTGGAATGTGCCTTTGCAAAGCAGGTGTGGAAAGAGATGCAGTGGTTTTTGTCAAGGTTCATCCCAAGCAGCTCTAACACAGGAGTCTGTGCTCTACGGGCTGTTCCCAGGGACACACACCGAGACAAACATCAACTGCTGCTGGAGGACTATCAATTCGGTGAAAGACGCCCTTTGGTCTGCCCGAAACTTGCTGGTCTTCCAGCGCAAAGAGTTGTCCACCACCGAATGTTGCAGACTGGCACATTCCAAGGTCCAGGACTACGTGCTGAGGGACGCACTAAAGCTTGGGGCAGCCGCAGCAAAGGCTCAATGGGGAAAGACCACAGTGTAAGGTTCCCCCACCAAGCTGGACTGAGGGGCTGGATCAATGGGAAACCCCTCGAACTGTATCGTTAATATTCTCAATTGCTGTAAATGTAAAACTGTAATTGACATGACAATTGTGAAACGGAAGGGTTGGGAAGAAACACATGACAGTATTGAAGGAAACTGATCTCCCTTGCTATGTTTGTATTTTTTGGTGCTGTTTGGAAACTGTTTGGCAATGTAATTTTTACAGATTTTTATGAATAAAGTATATTTTGGAAAAAAAAAATCCTCTACATATTGAGCTAAAAAGTTCTCCTCTATACATTTTAAGAACTCCACTCCATCTAAGCCCTTAACATGATGACTATCCCAATTAATGTTTGGAAAGTTGAAATCACCTAATATAATTACATTATTATTTTTACACACCTCTGCACATTGCGCACATATTTGCTCCTCAATTTCCCGCTGACTATCTGGGGGTCTATAATAAACATCTAGCAATGTGGCTGTCCCCTTTTTTATTCCTAAACCCTATGCATAAAGCTTCATTTGATGACCCTCCAAGATATCATCTCTCCTTACTGCAGTAAC
This sequence comes from Heterodontus francisci, assembly GCF_036365525.1. Taxonomy (NCBI): domain Eukaryota; kingdom Metazoa; phylum Chordata; class Chondrichthyes; order Heterodontiformes; family Heterodontidae; genus Heterodontus; species Heterodontus francisci. The sequence continues at coordinate 118,978,699 of NC_090381.1, read as the reverse complement.
TGACTCCTTAACATATATTGCAATGCCCCCTCCTCTTTTACCCCCTCCTCTGTCTCGCCTGAAGATTCTATATCCTGGGATATTGAGCTGCCAATCCTGCCCCTCCCTCAACTATGCCTCCGTGATGGCTACTATATCACAATTCCACGTGTCAATCCTTGCCCTTAACTCATCCGTTTTACCTGTAATACTCATGGCATTAAAGTAGAGACCATCCATCCTGGTCTTACTCCCTTGAAACTTACTTCCGCTGTATTCCCTCTGACTTGTTTGCTTTCCTGTGTTTAGCTGTGTCCCTATTCTGCTGGGAGTCTGCGTCCCCTCCCCCTGCCAAACTAGTTTAAACTCCTGCCAACAGCACTAGCAAACCCACCAGCAAGGATGTTAGTCCCCCTCTGGTTCAGATGTATACTGTCCCTCTTGTACAGGTCCCACCTTCCCCAGAAACGATCCCAGTGGTCCAGGAATCTAAACCCTCCCTCCTGCACCAACTCTTAAGCCACGCATTCATCTGTGCTATTCTCCTATTTCTATACTCACTAGCACGTGGCACTGGGAGTAATCCAGAGATTACAACCCGAGAGGCCCTGCTTTTCAGTCTACTGCCTAACTCCCTGAATTCTTGATGCAAGACCTCATCCCTCTTTCTCCCTATGTCATTGGTACCAACATGTACCATGACCTCTGCCTTATCACCCTCCCCATTCAGGGTGCCCTGCAGCCAGTGACATCCCAGACCCTGGCACCAGGGAGGCAACACACCATCCTGGACTCACGTTGACAGCCACAGTAGCGCCTATCTGTTCCCCTGACTATAGAATCCCCTATTACTATTGCTCTTCCTCTCTTTCCCCCTTCCTGTGCAGTCAGGCTGCTTGTGGTGCCAGAAGCTTGGCTCTGTCCGCACTCCCTGGAGGAACCAGCCTCATCAGCCTCCAAAATTGAATACCAATTTACAAGCGGGACCCCAGGGGACTCCTGAACTACCTGCCTGATTCTCTTGGACTGCCTGGTGGTCACCCATTCCCTTCCTTCCTTCAAATCCCTTCAGCTGCAGTGTGGCCACCTCTCTATAAGTGCTATCCATGATGCTCTCAGACTCGCGGATGCTCCACTGTGTTTCCAGCCGCCGTTCCAGCTCTGAAACCCGAGCTTCCAGGAGCTGCAGCTGGACACACTTCCTACACACATGTTGGTCCGGGGGACTGGAAATGTTCCCAGATTCCCACATGCAGTAAGAGGAGCAAACCACGGCTTTAAGCTCTCCTGCCATGACAAAACCCTTTAAATTTAAAACTTTAGAAGATTATAATTTTAAAAAAACAACTAAGTCTTGCTAAAACAATGACTTACAATTCAATCCAGTTTGAAAAATACCCACCAGGACTTACTCACCAGTCAGCTGGGCTCTTTGGAAACTCTCTGCTCCCCTCACGCTCTTTGAGGACAGGTAGGAAATGAAAGGAGCTCCTCGCTCCTCCTCACCAAACTAATGCAACCCAAGTCAGTACTCTCCTGCAAACAAGGTCAGCACTGTAAGATGGCCCACTTTTATACTGACTGACTCTAGCCCCTGAAAACTGGTTTAAGCCAATTGTCTAATTAACAAGGTACAGCTGCAAGCAGAGCCTGAGTGAACTCTGTTTAAAGCTGGTCGAAAACTCACCTTCTCCAACCCAAACAGCAACTGTTCGCTTAATCTTCTAAATAAAAGACAGACTAGACTTCAGATTAAATTAACCCTTAATTACCCTCAGTCACAAAACTTCCACTTTAGCACTCTAATGCAACCCAAATCAGCACTCCAGTGCAAACAATAGCGTTAGGGTTATAAACTATGCTTATGGGTTATCAATACTGCTGAGCACAATCTCTCCTCTGGTCAGGGGAACTCTTTGTGTCCTCAGGATACCCCTCACTTTTACATTCTGGTGACTGCTGACCAGGTTCTATCTTTGGACTCACCTTGCCAGACCTAATCAGAGCATTGAAACGTTTCCTGCACTGGACCCAGTTCTTCCTCACTCCTCTGCTGCTGACCTTATGAACCACCTCCAGCCATGCCCTCTTGGTCAGCTTTGCAGGCTTTCTCATGCCGCTGGCAGGACATAGATTGCTCCTTTGTGCTATCACCACCTCCAGGAGCACCTCAAGTCAGGCATCAGAAAACAGGGGGAGGAATCAGGGGAGTTAATCGAGAGGGTGGGGGTGTGTTGTTCCAGCTGGGGCAGCCCATGCAGCTAGGGGTGCCCTCCACGGGCAACTGAGTGCCAAATCAGGAGGGTCCCAACCCTAGCCTGAAAGGAAGCTGCCAGGTATTAGCGGGCAGCCTCCCCAACGGCAAAGTGCCGATCCGCTCCTGGTGAAATGCCAGTGGCGGTGGGACGAGGCCTTTAAGCGGCCATTAATCAGCCACTTAAGGGCTTCAATTGACCTAAGGCAGGGCGGACTTCCTGCCACTTCCCCTCCTGCTGCTAAGATACTCGTGGACACGGCACTCCCTGATTTTACAACACCCCATCGCCCACACCCGCCCCGCTGCCTTCCAGCCCACACGGGGGAGGGGGGGGGGGGTGGTGCGGGAGGATGCATTAAATTCTGATCTGTGTGTTCTACTGATATCCTTGAATGTCAAACCAGAGTTATACTGCAGGCTGCGAACGCTTGATCTGAAGAGTGTCATGGCAGAAACTGCGACAGAGCTGGAATTTTATCTTTGTCGGCAGCTCCGTATTCCGGGAAGCAGAAGCAGTGCCGAAGTTGCTCCTGCTCTGCACCCAGCTGCTGCCCCGATCGAGCGCCAACGAACCAACTAGCGGCTCGACGCCGTATTTATGACAGAAAAGGGCGGAAGCAGGTGAGAGGGTGAGTGTCGGGGGGGGGGGCGGGGCTCGAACTGAAAGAAGTTGCTGAAGGCTATTTAAAAAGGGTTTCAACAAACTCAGTGACTCTGAGAGGATTACCTGCAGCAAGGAGGACGTTGGGAGGAGCAGCAGATTAGAAGAAGGAATAGAACTGCCTGAGGGTGAAAGGAGTGCAACAGGAATTAAAGGGGCGACCCCTCCAGTAAACACTAATATACCCGAGACACATGAATCCACTAGCGGCAATGGCAGAGAGATGCAGCACGTGGCACCCAGGTTCTCTAATGATTCCCTGCATGTCCTCATCCAAGTGGCTGAGGCAGGGCGGAGGGTCGTCTTCCCAGTGGACAGAAGGCGGAGGCCTCCCCAAGTCAGCAAGAAGGTGTGGCTGGAGATAGTGGAGGAGGTCAGCAGCCATGGGGTAGTTTTGAGGACATGGCTCCAGTGCCGCAAGCAGGTCAATGACCTTCTGCGCTCAGCCAGGGTACGGGGCATTCCGCAGTCATCGCAGCTTTTCACTGATACGGGAGGGTCACTGGGTGCTGCTGCTGCAAATTCAAAGCCATCCATCTGCAGTCCTGTCATGGGCCATATGCTGGGCACAACTGAGATGCACAATGGTCCAGAGGTGTGCCAACCATGAACCTCAATGGCATTGGTTCCAGACGCAGCATTCAGCACAAGGGGTGAGTGGGTGCACTTTCAAGTCAAGGGACTGAACTAATTGCCATGTGTCACCACAGGAGCAGAGACAGAGAGCCTGGACCGGTGGCGTGGTACCCAACCTCACCTTTCTCACCAGAGTGGAGGAGGAGGTATTGACGCTTGCAGGGGAGGATGGAGGACGTTCAGTAGCTGATGGTGAGGCCGGCGCACCAGGCCAGGAGGGTGAGTTCCCCAGACTGTGGTCGGGGTGGGGGGGCTTGAATCATGCTGTAGGGTTAGTATAAATCAGTGGTTGTTGGGCGGCACAGACTAGGTGGGCCGAAGGGCCTGTTTCAGTGCTGTATCTCCAAATAAAATAAAATAAAATAAGGGGACCAAAACTGTACGCAATACTCCAGGTGGGGTCTCACTAATGCCTTGTACAGTTGCAGCAGCACATCCCTACTTTTATACTCTATTCTTTTAGCAATAAATGCCAAAATTCCATTTGCCTTCCTTATATCCTGCTGTACCTGCAAACTAGTTTTCTACGATTCATACACGAGGACACCCAGATCCCTCTGCACCGAAACACTCTGAAGTTTCTCTCCATTTAGATAATAATTTGCCTTTCTATTCTTCCGACCAAAATGGATAACCTCACAATTATCCACGTTAAACTCCATCTGCCAAATTTTGGCCCATTCACCTAACCTATCCATATCCATCTGTAAATTTCTTATTTCTTTATTGCAACTTACTATCCCACCTATTTTAGTGTCATCTGCAAATTTGGCCATAGTACCTTCTATCCCTGCATCCAAGTCATTAATATAGATTGTAAATAGTTGGGGCCCGAGGACCGAACCCTGTGGCACCCGACTAGTTACATCTTGCCAACCAGAAAAGGACCCATTTATCCCAACTCTCTATTTCCTGTTGGTTAGCCAATCCTCTATTCAAGCTAATAAATTGCCCCTAACCCCATGTGATCTTACCTTGTGTATTAACCTTTTGTGCGGCACCCTATCAAATGCCTTCTGCAAGTCCAGATATACTACATCTACAGGATCCCCATTATCCACTTTACTTATTACATCACGAAGAACTCTAGCAAAATAGTCAAACACGATTTACCTTTCATAAAACCATGCTGACTCTGATGGATTGCGTTTTACATAGAAATGTGCTGTTATTACTTCCTTAATAATGGATTCTAACAATTTCCCAATGACAGATGTTAAACTAACTGGTCTGTAGTTTCCTACTTTCTGCCTCCCTCCCTTTTTGAATAAGGGTGTTATATTAGCATTTTTCCAATCCACTGGAACCTTTCCTGCATCCAAGGAATTTTGGAATATTATAGACAATGGATCCACTATCTCCACTGCCACTTCCTTTAAGACCCGAGGATGTAGGCCATCAGGCCCTGGGGAATTGTTTGCCTTCAATCCCAATAGTTTGCTCAGTACTTTTTCCCTAGTGATGATGATTGTTCTAAGTTCCTCCCTTTCTATAACCTCTGCATTACCTGTTACTATTGGGATGGTACTAGTGTCCTCCACCGTGAAAAATGAGGCAAAATACTGATTTAGTGTCTCTGCCATTTCCGTGTTCCCCACCATTAACTCCCCAGTCTTATCCTCCAAGGGACCAACATTCACTTTAGCTACTCTTTTCCCTTTTATATACTTGTCGAAGCTTTTGCTATCTGTTTTTACATTTTGCGCCAGTTTTCTTTCATAATTTTTACTTTTGCTCTTTTTATTACTTTTTTTAGTAACCCTTTGTTGATCTTTAAAAGTTTCCCAATCTACCAGCCTGCCACTGGCCTTTGCAATACGGTATGCCTTAATTTTTGTCTTTATGTTACCCTTAACTTCCTTGCTTGGCCATGCATGTTTTCTCCCCCTCTTACAATTTTTCTTCCTCTCTGGAATATATTTTAGTTGGGAGGATTTGAATATCTCCTTAAACATCTGTCACTGCTCATCAACTGTCCTATCTTTTATTCTTCCTGCCCAGTCCACTAGAGCCAAATCTAACCTCATGCCTATGTAATTACCTTTGTTTAACTCCAGAACGCTAGCGTGGAACTCCGATTTTTCGCCCTCAAACTGAATTTGAAATCCTAGCATGCTATGATCACTCTTCCCTAGAGGATCCTTAACAATGAGATCATTAATTAATCCCACCTCATTACACAATACAAAATCTGGAATAGCCTGCTCACTGGTTGGTTCCACAACATATTGCTCCAAAAAACAATCTTTAGTCCATTCAATGAACTCTCCCTCGAAGGTCCCCTTGCCAATATGATTAATCCAATCAATATGCATAGTGAAATCACCCATGATTAATGCCGTACCTTTCTTACAAGCCTCCAGTATTTCCTGGTAGAACTTTTACTCCAGTTTTATCTTTGTCCTTTTCCATGATAATGTTAAAACTTAATGTATTATGGTCACTATCTCCAAAATGGTCACCCCACTGTTACTTCCTCCACTTGCCCGCTTCATTACTGAAGATTAAATCCAGAATTGTGCCCCCTCTCGCTGGAGGCCTGCCAAAGTCATCCCAAGCCATGGGGCAGCCTGATCAGCCATCTGACTCTGCCATGGCTGCGGTGAGGGGTCGTCCACAAGCGTGAGCACTCGCAAACATTTCAAACAATCACAATAACTGCACTAAAGGATCACTGGTGCGATTTGTAAATAGTTATTTGCTGTTATACCTCACAAAAAATTATTACATTTTTCACTTGGCGTTTTCATCTGTCACAAGTCAATGCTGATGTTTTAGGTGATCTTGTGGTTCTGCATAAGATGCAGACTTGGGGAGGTGGCACATTGGGCCATGTTGTGTTTGAGGGAAAGGTGGGTTGTTGCAGCTGAGATTTCCCCCTGAAGGTGAGTGCTTCAGCGCTTCCAGCTGATGTGAATGCCTCATTTCAGACTGACATGTCAGTCGCTGGGTGATGAGCCTCCGTTCAGGAGAAACGCCTGAGTATTAGAGCTTCCCCCGCCTCCATTGTACTCAATTCCTGCAAACCTTCAGCTCCCTTCCCCCGCTGTTCAGGTTGCTGCGCCCTCTCCTCCTCATCCTCAGCAGTTTCACCATTCTCATCTGAGGATGCCACTTGCTGAACAATGTTCTCATCCTCCAGGGCCTCCCCCCCTCTGCAGCACCAGGTTATGTAAGGTGCAGCAGACAACAACAATGCAAGATACCCTTGCTGGCGAGTACTATAGGGCACCACCTGAGTGATTGAGACACCGAAGTCTCATTTTCAGAAGACCTATGGTCTGCTCAATGGTGATTCTGGTGGTCGCATGTCTCACATTGTAACATTCCTCTGCTTCATTCCGTGGGTTCCTCACCAGTGTCATCAGCCATGCCTTCAGTTGGTAACCCCTGTCACCAAGTATCTATCCTTGCAGGCACTCGCGGGGGCTGAACAGTGCTGGCACCTGGGAGTTCCAGAGAATGAATGCGTCATGACTGTTTCCAGGATAATGAGCACACGTCTGCAATATATCCTTATGGTGGTCACAGACAATTTTCACATTCATTGAGTGAAACCCCTTTCACAGAATCATAGAATCGTTACCGTGCAGAAGGAGGCCATTCGGCCCATCGTGTCTGCACCGACTCTCTGAAAGAGCAATTCCCTCAGTCCCATTCTCCCGCCTTCTCCCCATAACCCTGCACATTCCTTTTTTCATATAACTGTCTAATTCCCTTTTGAATGCTTCAATTGAACCTGCCTCCTCCACGTTCTCAGGCAGCGCATTCCAGACCTTAACCACTCGCTGTGTGAAAAAGTTTTTCCTCATGTCACTTTTGCTTCTCTTACCAAATACTTTAAATCTGTGCCCTCTCATTCTCGATCCTTTCACGAGTGGGAACAGTTTCTCTCTATCTACTCTGTCCAGACCCCTCATGATTTTGAAAACCTCTATCAAATCACCTCTCAGCCTTCTCTTCTCCAAGGAAAACAGTCCTAACTTCTCCAATCTATCTTAATAACTGAAATCCCTCATCCCTGGAACCATTCTCATGAATCTTTTCTGTTCTCTCTCCAATGCCTTCACGTTTTTTCTCAAGGGTGGTGTCCAGAACTGGACGCAGTAGTCCAGCTGAGGACAAACTAGTGTCTTATACAAGTTTAACATAACTTCTTTGCTCTTGTACTTTATGCCCCTATTAATAAAGCCCAGGATACTGTATGCTTTATTAACTGCTCTCTCAACCTGTCCTGCCACCTTAAATGACTTACGTACAAAGACACTCAGGTCCCTCTGCTCCTGCACTCCCTTTAGAATTGCACCCTTTATTTTATATTGTCTCTCCATGTTCTTCCTTATGATAAATGAAGGCCCCTGACTGATCTGTAGGTGCTTTCATGGCCACATGAGTGCAGTCAATTATGCCTTGGACTGAATACTCTGGCTCTCTCCGTCTGACTGGCGGAGTCTGTCTGGCACTTGATGAACTGGTTGGCATACCTGAATATGGCATCAGTTACCACCTCAATGCGGTGATGTGCTGATGATTGTGAGACTTTGCACACGTCTGCTGATGAAACCTGGAAAGATCCTGATGCATAGAAGTTTAGAGCGACTGTTAGCTTCAGTGTGACTGGCATTGGATGGCCACCCATGCAGTTGGAAGCGACCTCTGTTGCCAGCATCTCACACAGAGATGTGACAGTCTCTCACAACAGGCACTGTCTTCTTCAGCACTGGCGCTCTGACAGTTGCAGAAAGTTCAACCGCAGGCAGTAGACTGTGCCTGCTGGGTAGGCTCTGTGCCTGCTGGGTAGGCTCTGTGCCTGCTGGGTAGGCTCTTCTCCTCACAGGTGGTTGCACCCGGTGCACTCTGTGACCTTCTTCCCCTCCCCCATTACCAGGCTGCACTGGGCCAGCAGGTTGCTGATTTCCCTGGACACTTGTCCTCCTGTCCCTCCTTGTGGCGTTCTCTTCCTCAGTAGATGAGCTGAGAGGACAATTCCCATGGCTGCAGTGTCCCAGAGATGTTATGAGGACAGGTATTTGCAGCCTGCTGCAAGGAAAGGCACTCCAACCCCCCTCCCCATACACAGAATAAATCAGTGATGCTCTGGCCTGGCCAGGAGTTCCTAACACTCAGGTGAACCCTGGTGAACCAGCAAAAACAGGCCCAACCTTCAAGACAGCACATAAATCTATCAGAGAGTAATGAAAAATCTAGTACCTCCAACTCCTTCACAAATACACAGGTTGCCACTCTTCTAAAGCTGCCGGGTTCCCAACTCCCCCTGCAACTCGTTTGCCAGCGTAAAATGTGACAGCCGAGGTAAAATGGCTGTCAATTGGATTTTAGACAACCTCAATTGGCCCTTAAGTGCTGCAAAGCGGATGGCGAACGGCGAGCGGCGGCTCATTCTTGCCTGCCGTCCGACCTGCGTAAAATGGGGGATTGGCCATCATGACATCAGGGACCCGACCCAATGTTATCACCTAGCATTTTCTGCCTCGGCTGCCTTGGAGGACACCCGTTTTGAGCAGGTAAAATTCTGGCTAGAGGCCCCAAGCAGTTCTGGCATCTGGCCCTGCAACAAACCATGAAGCAGGTGAATCAACACTTCAGAGGGGCTGATACATTCCTTTAATGCACAAAACCCAGCAAGGAAAGTGTTCCAACTGTGGCTAATGAAAGAAATCAAGGGTTTTATCAGAGCAAAGGAAGAGGCGTACAAAGTTACCCAAAAAAATGGTTAGCTTGATGATTGGGAGCAATTTAGAATTCTGCAAAGGAGGACTAAGAAAACGATTAAGAAAGAGAAAATTGAATGAAAGTAATCTAGCGAAAAACATAGAAATGGATTGTAAAAGCTTCTATAGGTATGTAAAAAGGAAAAGATTAGCAAAGACAAATGTGGGTCCATTACAAGTGGAGTTAGGAGAATTTATAATGGGGAATAAGGAAATGGCAGAGAAACTAAACAAATACTTCGTGTCTGTCTTCATGCAGGAAAACACTAAAAACTTCCCAGAAATAATGGAGAAGCAAGGGACTAGTGTATACGAGGAACTGCAAGATATTAATATTAGTAAAAAAAAAAGTACTGGAGAAACTAATGGGGCTTAAGGTAGATAAATCACCTGGACCTGATGATCTACATCCCAGAGTGTTGTAAGAGGTGGCTGTAGAGATCATGGGTGGTCATCTAATATCAGTCTAATATCAGTCATAGGGAAAATGCTAGAATCTATAATAAAGGATGTGATAACAGGACACTTAGAAAATAATGGTACGATTGGGCAGAGTCAACATGGATTTATGAAAGGGAAATCATACTTAACAAACCTGTTGGAGTTTTTTGAGGATGTTACTAGAGGCTGGGAAGTGTTGAATTTCAAAGGGACTTGGGTACCTTGTTCATGAGTCACTGAAAGCGAACATGCAGGTACAGCAAGAAATTAGGAAGGTCAATGGTATGTTGGCATTTATTACAAGGGGATTTGGGTATTGCAGTAAAGATGTTTTTCTGCAATTATATAGAGCCTTGGTGAGACCACACCTGGAGTATTGTGTGCAGTTTTGGTCTCCTTACCTAAGGAAATATATACTTGCCATAAAGGGAGTGCAATGAAAGCTCACCAAACTAATTCCTGGGATGGACGAATTGTCCTATCAGGAAAGATTAAATAGACTGGACCTTTATTCTCGAGAGTTTAAAAGAATGAGAGTTGCTTGCATTCAAATATACAAAATTTTTACAGGGCTCGACAAAGTAGATGCAGGAAGGATGTTTCCCCTGGCTGGGGAGTCCAGAACCAGGGGACACAGTTTAAGAATAAGAGGTAGGTCATTTAGGGCTGAGATGAGGAGGAATTTCTTCACTCAGAGGGTTGTGAATCTTTGGAATTCTCTACCCCAGAGGGCTGGGGAGGCTCAGTCATTGAGTATGCTCAAGACTGAGATCAATAGATTTCTACAAATTACAAACATCAAAAGATACAGGGTTAATGGAGGAAAATGGTGTTGAAGCAGATGATCAGTCAAGACCTCATTGAATGGTGGATCAGGCTTGAAGGGCTGAATGCACTACTCCTGCTCCTAGTTCTTATGTTCTTATTGCTTGAAAGGAAAGTTGTTGCTGGAGGAGAGGCGCAACTGGAGGAGAGACTTACCTGTCCAGACTCACCTGGAGGAGAGGCTCACCTGTCTAGACTCACCTGGAGGAGAGGCTCACCTGTCTAGACTCACTTTGAGGAGAGACTCACCTGCCTAGAGTCAGACGGAGGAGAAACTTACCTGGAGGGAGGGGCTCACCTGTCTAGACTCACCCAGAGGAGAGACTCACCTGTAGGAGAGACTCACCTGTCTAGACTCACCCGAAGGAGAGTCTCACCTGGAGGAGAAACTCATCTGTCTAGACTCACCTGAAGGAGTTAATCATCTGTCTAGATTCAGAGGGAGGAGAGACTTACCTGGAGGAGAGACTCACCTGTCTAGACACTCCCGGAGGTGAGACTCAGCTTTCGAGACTCACATAGAGGAGAGACACACCTGGATGAGAGACTCATCTGGAGTAGAGACTCACCTGTCTGGACACACCCAGAGCACAGACTCACCCAAAGGAGAGACTCACCCGGAGGAGAGACTCACCTGTCTAGGCTCACCTGGAGTAGAGACTCACCTGGAGGAGTGACTCACCCGGAGGGGAGATTCAACTGTCTAGATTTACCCGGAGGAGAGACACACCTGTCTAAACTCACTCAGAGGAGAGTATCACCTGAAGGAGAGACTCTCCTGTCTAGACTCACCTGGAGGAGAGACTCACCTGTCTAGACTCACCCAGAGGAGTGACTCACCTGGAGGGGAGACTCACCCATCTAGACTCACCTGGAGGAGAAACTCACCTGAAGGAGAGACCCTCCTGTCTAGACTCACCTGAAGGAGAGACTCTCCTGCCTAGACTCACCTGAAGGAGAGACTCTCCTGACTAGACTCACCTGGAGGAGAGACTCACATGGAGGAAAGACTCACCTGTCTAGATTCACCCATGGGAGAGACTCACCTGTCTAGACTCACCCGGAGGAGAGACTCTCCTGCCTAGACTCACCCAGAGGAGCGACTCACCTGGAGGAGAGACTCACCTGTCTAGACTCACCCAGAGGAGAGAGAGAATCACCCGGAGGAGTGACTCACCTGGAGGAGAGACTCACCTGTTTCGACTCACCCAGAGGAGCGACTCACCTGGAGGGGAGACTCACCTGTCTAGACTCAGACGGAGGAGTGACTCACACGGAGGAGAGACTCCACTGGAGAGAGACTCACCTGTCTAGATTCACCCGGAGAAGCGACCCACCTGTCTCGACTCACCCGGAGGAGAGACTCACCTGTCTAGAGTCAGATGGAGGAGAGACTTACCTGGAGGAGGGACTCACCTGTCCAGACACACCTGGAGGAAAGACTCACCTGTCTAGACTCACCCAGAGGAGAGTATCACCTGGAGGAGAGACTTACCTGTCTAGACTCACCCAGAGGAGAGTTTCACCTGGAGCAGAGACTCACCCAGAGAAGAAAACTCACCTGTCTAGACTCACACAGAGAGTATCACCTGGAGGAGAGACTCAAATGTCGAGACGCACCTGGAGGGGAGACTCACCTGCATTGACTCACCTGGAGGAGAGTATCACCTGGAGGAGAGACTCACCTGTCTAGACGCACCTGGAGAAAAGACTCAACTGGAGGAGAGACTCACCCGGAGGAAAGACTCACCTGTCAAGACTCACTAGTAGGAGAGTATCACCTGGAGGAAAGACTCACCTGGAGGAGATACTCACCTGTCTAGACCAACCCAGAGGAGAATTACAACTGGAGGAGAGACTCACCTGCCTAGACTCACCCAGAGGAGAGTATCACCTGGAGGAAAGACTCACCTGGAGGAGATACTCACCTGTCTAGACGCACCTGGAGGAAAGACTCACCTGGAGGAGAGACTCACCTGTCTAGACCAACCCAGAGGAGAGTATCACCTGGAGGAGAGACTCACCTGTCTAGACTCACCTGGAAGAGAGACGCACTGGAGGGAAGACTCACCTGTCTAGACTCACCCAGATGAGTGAGAGAATCACCCGGAAGAGTGACTCACATGGAGGAGAGACTCACATGTTTTGACTCACCCGGAGAAGAGTATCACCTGGAGGAGTGACTCACCTTTCCAGACACACCTGGAGGAAAGACTCACCCGGAGGAAAGACTCACCTGTCTAGACTCACCCAGAGGAGAGTATCACCTGGAGGAGAGACTCACCTGTCTGGATGCAGCTGGAGGAAAGACTCACCTGTCTAGACTCACCCAGAAGAGAGTATCATCCTGGAGGAGAGACTCACCTGTCTAGACGCACCTGGAGGAAAGACTCACCTGATGGAGAGACTCACCTGTCTAGACTCACCTGGAAGAGAGAGAGAATCACCCGGAGGAGTGACTCACACGGAGGAGAGACTCACCAGTTTCGACTCACCCGGAGGAGAGACTCGCCTGTCTAGATTCACCCAGAGGAGCGACTCACCTGTCTAGATTCACCCAGAGGAGCGACTCACCTGGAGGGGAGACTCACCGGTCTAGAGTCACATGGAGGAGTGACTCACACGGAGGAGAGACTCCACTGGAGAGAGACACACCTGTCTAGATTCACCCGGAGGGGAGACTCACCTGTCTCGACTCACCCGGAGGAGAGATTCACCTGTCTACAGTCAGATGGAGGAGAGACTTACCTGGAGGAGGGACTCACCTGTCCAGACACACCTGGAGGAAAGACTCACCTGTCTAGACTCACCCGGAGGAAAGATTCACCTGTCCAGACTCACCCAGAGCAGAGTATCACCTGGAGGAGAGACTCAACTGTCTATACTCACCCGTCTATACTCACCCAGAGGAGAGTGTCACCTGGAGGAGAGACTCACCTGTCTAGACGCACCTGGAGGAAAGACTCACCTGGAGGAGAGACACACATGTCTAGACCAACCCAGAGGAGAGTATCACCTGGAGGAGTGACTCACCTGTCTAGACTCATCTGGAAGAGAGACTCACTTGTCTAGACTCACCCAGAGGAGAGTGTCACCTGGAGGAGAGACTCACCTGTCTAGACACACGTGGAGGAAAGACTCACCTGGAGAAGAGACTCACCTGTCTAGACTCACACAGAGGAGAGTATCACCTGGAGGAGAGACACACCTGTCTAGTCTCACCTGGAAGAGAGACGCACTGGAGGGAAGACTCACCTGTCTAGACTCACCCAGAGGAGTGAGAGAATCACCCGGAGGAGTGACTCACATGGAGGAGAGACTCACATGTTTCGACTCACCCAGAGAAGAGTATCACCTGGAGGAGTGACTCACCTTTCCAGACACACCTGGAGGAAAGACTCACCTGGAGGAGAGACTCATCTGGAGGGGAGACTCACCTGCATAGACTCACCCAGAGGAGAGTATCACCTGGAGGAGAGACTCACCTTTCTAGACGCACCTGGAGGAAAGACTCACCTGGAGGAGAGACTCACCTGGAGGAGAGTATCACCCAGAGGAAAGACTCACCTGTCTAGACTCACCCAGAGGAGAGTATCACCTGGAGGAGAGACTCACGTGTCTAGACGCACCTGGAGGAGAGTGTCAACCGGAGGAGAAATTCACCTGTCTAGACGCACCTGGAGGAAAGACTCACCTGATGGAGAGACTCACCTGTCTAGACTCACCTGGAAGAGAGACTCACCTGGAGGGAAGACTCACCTGTCTAGACTCACCCGGAGGAGAGAGAGAATCACCCGGAGGAGTGACTCACACGGAGGAGAGACTCACCTGTTTCGACTCACCCGGAGAAGAGACTCACCTGTCTAGATTCACCCAGAGGAGAGACTCACCTGTCTAGATTCACCCAGAGGAGCGACTCACCTGGAGGGGAGACTCACCGGTCTAGAGTCACATGGAGGAGTGACTCACACGGAGGAGAGACTCCACTGGAGAGAGACACACCTGTCTAGATTCACCCGGAGGGGAGACTCACCTGTCTCGACCCACCCGGAGGAGAGATTCACCTGTCTAGAGTCAGATGGAGGAGAGACTTACCTGGAGGAGAGACTCACCTGTCTAGAGCACCTGGACGAGAGACTCACCTGGAGGAGAGACTCACCTGTCTAGAGGCACCTGGAGGAGAGACTCACCTGGAGGAGAGACTCACCTGTCTCGAGGCACCTGGAGGAGAGGCTCACCTGTCTAGTCTCACCTGGAGGGGAGTGTAACGAGGATGAGACACTCACCTGGAGGAGAGACTCACCTAGATATAGACTCACCTGGAGGAGAGACTCACCTGGATAGACTCACCTGGAGGAGAGACTCACCTGTCTCGAGGCACCTGGAGGAGAGGCTCACCTGTCTAGTCTCACCTGGAGGGGAGTGTAACGAGGATGAGACACTCAACTGGAGGAGAGACTCACCTAGATATAGACTCACCTGGAGGAGAGACTCACCTGTCTAGACTCACCCGGAGGAGAGAGAGAATCACCCGGAGGAGTGACTCACACGGAGGAGAGACTCACCTGTTTCGACTCACCCGGAGAAGAGACTCACCTGTCTAGATTCACCCAGAGGAGCGACTCACCTGGAGGGGAGACTCACCGGTCTAGAGTCACATGGAGGAGTGACTCACACGGAGGAGAGACTCCACTGGAGAGAGACACACCTGTCTAGATTCACCCGGAGGGGAGACTCACCTGTCTTGACCCACCCGGAGGAGAGATTCACCTGTCTAGAGTCAGATGGAGGAGAGACTTACCTGGAGGAGAGACTCACCTGTCTAGAGCACCTGGACGAGAGACTCACCTGGAGGAGAGACTCACCTGTCTAGAGGCACCTGGAGGAGAGACTCACCTGGAGGAGAGACTCACCTGTCTAGTCTCACCTGGAGGGGAGTGCAACGAGGATGAGACACTCACCTGGAGGAGAGACTCACCTAGATATAGACTCACCTGGAGGAGAGGCTCACCTGGAGGAGAGACTCACCTGGAGAAGAGACTCACCTGGATAGACTCACCTGGAGGAGAGACGCACCTGTCGGGACCCGGAAGTCCTGCTCTCACTGCGGTTGATGGGTGGGAACATTCTGAAAGCTTTGTGTTTGCTTGTATTATTTGCAGGAAGTTCTGCCTGAGCTTCTCCCAGACTCGCCACAATCTCCCTTTGCTCCAGTTACCCCTCAATTTGTTTCCCTGCCTTTCTGCCATGGCAGCCGCCCGCGATCCCGCTCACTTCCAGGCGGTAGATCTTAGCAACGCGGCCGAGGATAAAGTTCCGAATGCCGGCGCCCCGGAGCTGGAGAAGCCGGAGGAGCGGCTGAAGCCAGTGGTGCTGAGTGAGGAGAGGAAGGCAGCGAGTGACATCCAGGAAGCTGGAAGAGAAAGCCAGGGTCAAGCAGGTAGTCAGAGCCCAGCTCCATCTCCTGCCCTCCTCGACTACAAGATGAGGAAGTTCTTCGTGCTCCGGGTAAACTGCTGCTTAATTCCACCTCTTTT
Source organism: Heterodontus francisci (assembly GCF_036365525.1). Classification (NCBI taxonomy): domain Eukaryota; kingdom Metazoa; phylum Chordata; class Chondrichthyes; order Heterodontiformes; family Heterodontidae; genus Heterodontus; species Heterodontus francisci. Next base: position 118,962,631 of record NC_090381.1, on the reverse strand, counting down.
CAGTAACTTGCTCTGATCTCCTCTTTCAATGTCTGGGGAATATGTGGAAACTCATTCTCCAGGAAGGCCAGAGTTATTCAGATAGTTGACAAGGAAGGTAATATAGTTCTGGCCACTTTCTTGAACATTGTGGGGTTGTGGAACTGGGCTGGGCTGGGCTGGGCTGGGCTGGACTGCTCTCTCCTCACCCTCTGACCTTTGGTGCCAACTTGCATTTATATCTTTGCCGTAGTAAGGTACCAAGATGCTTCATTGGAGGACTCAAGCCACTTAAGGAGATATCAGGGCAGATGACTAAAAGAGGTAGATTTAAGGAGCTTCTTAAAGGAGGAACGAGCTGTAGAGAGGCAGAAATGTTTAGGGCAGGAATTCCAGAGTTTAGGACCCAGGCAGCTGAAGCACGGCCACCAATGATGGAGCGATTAAAATCGGGGATGCTGAAGAGGCCAGAATTGGAGGAGCGCAGATATCTTGGAGGGTTGTAGGGTTGGAGGATGTTATAGAGATAGGGAGGGGTGAGGCCATGGAGGGATTTGTTTAATGTTGCAGACACACTGCATTGATTTCAATAGAAAAGAGAGTTGGTTGTGGTCTGTAAGGGGCTGTCAATTCTCTGTTATTTGTTTTCCACCACTGACCAAATTCTGAATTCACTCCTGTACAATCAAACGTTCAAAACCTCTGATGCACTGGTACTTCTTTATCTCTTGTTCTCACTTTTATTTTCTCGTTCTCTCTCATTTTCTTTCTCTTGTTTTTGTTCTCGCTCTCTCATTCTTGTACTCTCTCTTTTGTTTTCTCCCTCATTTTTGTTCTTGTTCTCCCTCTCATTCTCTCCCATTCTCTCTCTCTCTCTCCCTCCCTCACCCAGCTATTATTGACTGCCCTTATTTCAATAAGAATAAGGATGAAAGTTTAAGCTAATGAAGTTGTATGGGATTTACACAAGATGTTGGCTAAGTGAGCAATTATACTTACAAATAATAATCCTTGCCCTTATATTTAAATATATAGTATGTACAAACAAACATGACTGGCAGGAAGAGACCAACCTGCGTAGCAATAATTTGGATATGAGTCAGGGAAGGGAAGGACGTCCTAGATTCCAAGCAATTATAAGCTTGGAGGTGTGGGAACAATAATTATTCTGAGTTCCAAAGGATGCTGAAAGGGAACAGTGATAAAATGTTGGAATGATCAAATAAGTGGCCAAGTTCTACATCGGTAAGTGTGAGATGATGCATTTTGGTTAAAGATATAATTATATTTTGAATTAGGGTCTCTCACAGCAGAAAACGAGGCTATCTGTCCCATTGTGTCTGTGCCAGCTCTGAAAGATCTATCCAATTAGTCTCACTCCCCCTGCCATAGCCCAAGCTGGGAAAGGGTGTTCCACAGGGATCGGTGCGACCACTGCCATTTATGATTTGGATTTGGAAATCGGAGGTACAATTTCAACATTTGGTGATGCCACCAAATTGTGGGGAGGTGTATTTAATACAGAGGAACGTTTAATACAGCAGGAAGATATGAATAAATTTGCAGAATGAGTGTGTAATTGGCAAATGAAAAGCAAGGAATAAGGGCGGCACAGTGGCGCAGTGGTTAGCACCGCAGCCTCACAGCTCCAGGGACCCGGGTTCGATTCTGGGTACTGCCTGTGTGGAGTTTGCAAGTTCTCCCTGTGTCTGCGTGGGTTTTCTCCGGGTGCTCCGGTTTCCTCCCACAAACCAAAAGACTTGCAGGTTAATAGGTAAATTGGCCATTATAAATTGTCACTAGTATAGGTAGGTGGAAGGGAAATATAGGGATAGGTGGGGATGTTTGTTGGGAATATGGGATTAGTGTAGGATTAGTATAAAAAATGGGTGGTTGATGTTCGGCACAGACTCGGTGGGCCGAAGGGCCTGTTTCAGTGCTGTATCTCTAATCTAATCTAAAGTCATGCTAAGCATTTCTAAAACACTTTAGCTGGAGTATTGATTACAATTCTGGGACCGCTCTCCAGGAAGGATACCAAGACAGTGGAGAGGGTACAAAGGAAATTTACTCGAATGATGCCAGTGGTGAGGGACTTGTGTGAAGAGACTGGAGAATTTGGGATTGTCCCCCTTACAGCAGAGAAGATTAAGGGGAATGTTAATGGCAGTTCAAAATTAGGCAGGATTTTGATAGAGTAAAGAAGGAGAAACTGTCTCCAGTGGCAGGAGGGTCAGTAATCAAGAGACAAATTTAAGGTAATTGGTAAAAGAACAGAAGCGAAAATTTACAGAGTGAGTTGTTGTGATCTGCAATGCACTGCTTAAAAGGGCAGTGAAAGGAGATTCAATAATAACTTTCATAAGGGAATTGGGTAAATGCTTGAAAAGGAAAACATTGCACAGCTGTGGGGAAAGAGCAGCAGAGTGTGACGAACAAAGCTTATTTCGAGAGGAATACAATTGAAAAGCAGAGAAGTTATGTTAAACTTATATCGAGCTCTGGTTAGACCACACTGGGTGTACTGTGAACAGTTCTGGTCTCCATATCCCACAGTTAGAGTGTCCAGGAGCATCTCAGGTAAAATGTGACATCAGGGGTTTTAACTCTCACACACTGGACTCGCAAGGTTTTTTCAAACAGCGAGAGCGGAGCCAGAGCATAAAGAGACCGGGAGAGAGAGAGTTCACTCAGACAGCGGGAAACAGCGAGAGCGGAGCCGGAGTATAAAGAGATCGGGTGAGAGAGAGAGAGAGAGAGTTCACTCAGAGAGTGGGACACAGCGAGAGTGGAGCCGGAGCATAAAGAGACCGGGAGAGAGAGAGTTCACTCAGACAGTGGGAAACAGCGAGAGCGAAGCCGGAGCATAAAGAGACCGGGAGAGAGAGAGAGAGTTCACTCAGACAGCGGGAAACAGCGAGAGCGGAGCCAGAGTATAAAGAGACCGGGAGAGAGAGAGAGAGAGTTCACTCAGACAGCGGGAAACAGCGAGAGCGGAGCCAGAGTATAAAGAGATCGGGAGAGAGAGAGAGAGAGAGAGTTCACTCAGAGAGTGGGACACAGCGAGAGTGGAGCCGGAGCATAAAGAGACCGGGAGAGAGAGAGTTCACTCAGACAGTGGGAAACAGCGAGAGCGAAGCCGGAGCATAAAGAGACCGGGAGAGAGAGAGAGAGTTCACTCAGACAGCGGGAAACAGCGAGAGCGGAGCCAGAGTATAAAGAGACCGGGAGAGAGAGAGAGAGTTCACTCAGACAGCGGGAAACAGCGAGAGCGGAGCCGGAGTATAAAGAGACCGGGAGAGAGAGAGAGAGTTCACTCAGACAGCGGGAAACAGCGAGAGCGGAGCCCGAGTATAAAGAGACCGGGAGAGAGAGAGAGAGTTCACTCAGACAGCGGGAAACAGCGAGTGCGGAGCAGGAGTATAAAGAGACCGGGAAAGAGAGAAAGAGAGTTCACTCAGACAGCGGGAAACAGGGAGAGCGGAGCTGGAGGAGAAAGAGACCGGGAGAGAGAGAGAGAGAGTTCACCCAGACAGTGGGAAACAGCGAGAGCGGAGCCGGAGTATAAAGAGAATGGGAGAGAGAGAGAGAGAGTTCACTCAGACAGCGGGAAACAGGGAGAGCGGAGCTGGAGGAGAAAGAGACCGGGAGAGAGAGAAAGGGAGTGCACTCAGACAGGGGGAAACAGCGAGAGCGGAGCTGGAGTATAAAGAGACCAGGAAAGAGAGAGAGAGTTCACTCAGACAGCGAGAAACAGGGAGAGCGGAGCTGGAGGAAAAACAGACCGGGAGAGAGAGATAGAGAGTTCACTCAGACGGCGGGAAACAGCGAGTGCGGAGCCGGAGTATAAAGAGACCGGGAGAGAGAGAATGAGAGTTCACTCAGACAGCAGGAAACAGCGAGTGCGGAGCCGGAGTATAAAGAGACCGGGAGAGAGAGATAGAGAGTTCACTCAGACGGCGGGAAACAGCGAGAGCGGAGCCGGAGTATAAAGAGACCGGGAGAGAGAGAAAGAGAGTTCACTCAGACAGCAGGAAACAGCGTGAGCGGAGCCGGAGTATAAAGAGACCGGGAAAGAGAGAGAGAGTTCACCCAGACAGCGGAAAACAGCGAGAGCAGAGCCGGAGTATAAAGAGACCGGGAGAGAGAGAGAGAGTTCACTCAGACAGCGGGAAACAGCGAGAGCGGAGCCAGAGTATAAGGAGACCGGGTGAGAGAGAGAGAGTTCACTCAGACAGCGGGAAACAGCGAGAGCGGAGCCGGAGTATAAAGAGACCGGGAGAGAGAAAGAGAGTTCACTCAGACAGCGGGAAACAGCGAGAGCGGAGCCAGAGTATAAGGAGACCGGGTGAGAGAGAGAGAGTTCACTCAGACAGCGGAAAACAGCGAGAGCAGAGCCGGAGTATAAAGAGACCGGGAGAGAGAGAGAGAGAGTTCACTCAGACAGCGGGAAACAGCGAGAGCGGAGCCAGAGTATAAGGAGACCGGGAGAGAGAGAGAGAGTTCACTCAGACAGTGAGAAACAGGGAGAGCGGAGCCGGAGTATAAAGAGACCGGAAAGGAGAGAGAGAGAGAGTTCACTCAGACAGTGAGAAACAGCGAGAATGAAGCCGGAGTATAAAGAGACCGGGAGAGAGAGAGAGAGAGAGTTCACTCAGACAGAGGGAAACAGCAAGAGCGGAGCAGGAGTATAAAGAGACCGGGATGGAGAGAGAGAGTTCACTCAGACAGCAGGAAACAGCGAGAGTGGAGCCGGAGTATAAAGAGACCGGGAGAGAGAGAAAGAGAGTTCACCCAGAGAGCGGGAAACAGCGAGAGCGGAGCCGGAGTATAAAGAGACCGGGAGAGAGAGAAAGAGAGAGTTCACTCAGACAGCAGGAAACAGCGAGAGCGGAGCAGGAGTATAAAGAGACCGGGAGAGAGAGAAAGAGAGAGTTCACTCAGACAGCAGGAAACAGCGAGAGCGGAGCAGGAGTATAAAGAGACCGGGAGAGAGAGAAAGAGAGAGTTCACTCAGACAGCAGGAAACAGCGAGAGCGGAGCAGGAGTATAAAGAGACCGGGAGAGAGAGAAAGAGAGAGTTCACTCAGACAGCAGGAAACAGCGAGAGCGGAGCAGGAGTATAAAGAGACCGGGAAAGAGAGAAAGAGAGAGTTCACTCAGACAGCAGGAAACAGCGAGAGCGGAGCAGGAGTATAAAGAGACCGGGAAAGAGAGAGAGAGTTCACTCAGACAGCGGGAAACAGCGAGAGCGGAGCCGGAGTAGAAAGAGACCGGGAGAGAGAGAAAGAGAGTTCACCCAGAGAGCGGGAAACAGCGAGAGCGGAGCCGGAGTATAAAGAGACCGGGAGAGAGAGAGAGAGAGAGTTCACTCAGACAGCAGGAAACAGCGAGAGCGGAGCAGGAGTATAAAGAGACCGGGAAAGAGAGAGAGAGTTCACTCAGACAGCGGGAAACAGCGAGAGCGGAGCCGGAGTAGAAAGAGACCGGCAGAGAGAGAGAGAGTTCACTCAGACAGCGGGAAACAGCGAGAGTGGAGCCGGAGTATAAAGAGACCGGGAGAGAGAGAAAGAGAGTTCACCCAGAGAGCGGGAAACAGCGAGAGCGGAGCCGGAGTATAAAGAGACCGGGAGAGAGAGAGAGAGAGAGTTCACTCAGACAGCAGGAAACAGCGAGAGCGGAGCAGGAGTATAAAGAGACCGGGAAAGAGAGAGAGAGTTCACTCAGACAGCGGGAAACAGCGAGAGCGGAGCCGGAGTAGAAAGAGACCGGCAGAGAGAGAGAGAGTTCACTCAGACAGCAGGAAACAGCGTGAGCGGAGCCAGAGTATAAAGAGACCGGGAGAGAGAGAGAGAGAGTTCACTTCGACAGCGGGAAACAGCGAGAGCGGAGCCGGAGTATTAAGAGACCGGGAGAGAGAGAGAGAGAGAGTTCACTCAGACAGCAGGAAACAGCGAGAGCGGAGCAGGAGTATAAAGAGACCGGGAAAGAGAGAGAGAGTTCACTCAGACAGCGGGAAACAGCGAGAGTGGAGCCGGAGTAGAAAGAGACCGGCAGAGAGAGAGAGAGTTCACTCAGACAGCAGGAAACAGCGTGAGCGGAGCCAGAGTATAAAGAGACCGGGAGAGAGAGAGAGAGTTCACTCAGAGAGTGGGACACAGCGAGAGCGGAGCCGGAGTATAAAGAGACCGGGAGAGAGAGAGAGAGAGTTCACTCAGACAGCGGGAAGCAGCGAGAGCGGAGCCGGAGTATTAAGAGACCGGGAGAGAGAGAGAGAGAGTTCACTCAGACAGCGGGAAACAGCGAGAGCAGAGCCGGAGTATAAAGAGACCGGGAGAGAGAGAGAGAGAGTTCACTCACATAGCGGAAAACAGCGAGAGCGGAGCCGGAGTATAAAGAGACCGGGAGAGAGAGAGAGAGTTCACTTCGACAGCGGGAAACAGCGAGAGTGAAGCCGGAGTATTAAGAGACCGGGAGAGAGAGAGAGAGAGTTCACTCACATAGCGGAAAACAGCGAGAGCGGAGCCGGAGTATAAAGAGACCGGGAGAGAGAGAGAGAGTTCACTTCGACAGCGGGAAACAGCGAGAGCAGAGCCGGAGTATAAAGAGACCGGGAGAGAGAGAGAGAGAGTTCACTCAGAAAGCGGGAAACAGCGAGAGCGGAGCCGGAGTATAAATAGACCGGGAGAGAGAGAAAGAGAGTTCACTTCGACAGCGGGAAACAGCGAGAGTGGAGCCGGAGTATAAAGAGACCAGGAGAGAGAGAGAGAGAGTTCACTCAGACAGCGGGAAACAGCGAGAGTGGAGCTGGTGTATAAAGAGACCGGGAGAGAGAGAGAGAGTTCACTCAGACACCGGGAAACAGCGAGAGCGGAGCCGGAGTATAAAGAGACTGGGAGAGAGAGAGACAGTTCACTCAGACAGAGGGAAACAGCAAGAGCGGAGCAGGAGTATAAAGAGACCGGGAAAGAAAGAGAGAGTTCACTCAGACAGCGAGAAACAGCGAGAGTGAAGCCGGAGTATTAAGAGACCGGGAGAGAGAGAGAGAGAGTTCACTCAGACAGCGGGAAACAGCGAGAGTGAAGCCGGAGTATTAAGAGACCGGGAGAGAGAGAGAGAGTTCACTCAGAAAGTGGGAAACAGCGAGAGCGGAGCCGGAGTATAAAGAGACCGGGAAAGATAGAGAGAGAGTTCACTCAGACAGCGGGAAACAGCAAGAGTGGAGCCGGTGTATAAAGAGACCGGGAGAGAGAGAGACAGTTCACTCAGACAGCGGGAAACAGCAAGAGTGGAGCCGGAGTAGAAAGAGACCGGGAGAGAGAGAAAGAGAGTTCACCCAGAGAGCGGGAAACAGCGAGAGCGGAGCCGGAGTATAAAGAGACCGGGAGAGAGAGAGAGAGAGAGTTCACTCAGACAGCAGGAAACAGCGAGAGCGGAGCAGGAGTATAAAGAGACCGGGAAAGAGAGAGAGAGTTCACTCAGACAGCGGGAAACAGCGAGAGCGGAGCCGGAGTAGAAAGAGACCGGCAGAGAGAGAGAGAGTTCACTCAGACAGCGGGAAACAGCGAGAGTGGAGCCGGAGTATAAAGAGACCGGGAGAGAGAGAAAGAGAGTTCACCCAGAGAGCGGGAAACAGCGAGAGCGGAGCCGGAGTATAAAGAGACCGGGAGAGAGAGAGAGAGAGAGTTCACTCAGACAGCAGGAAACAGCGAGAGCGGAGCAGGAGTATAAAGAGACCGGGAAAGAGAGAGAGAGTTCACTCAGACAGCGGGAAACAGCGAGAGCGGAGCCGGAGTAGAAAGAGACCGGCAGAGAGAGAGAGAGTTCACTCAGACAGCAGGAAACAGCGTGAGCGGAGCCAGAGTATAAAGAGACCGGGAGAGAGAGAGAGAGAGTTCACTTCGACAGCGGGAAACAGCGAGAGCGGAGCCGGAGTATTAAGAGACCGGGAGAGAGAGAGAGAGAGAGTTCACTCAGACAGCAGGAAACAGCGAGAGCGGAGCAGGAGTATAAAGAGACCGGGAAAGAGAGAGAGAGTTCACTCAGACAGCGGGAAACAGCGAGAGTGGAGCCGGAGTAGAAAGAGACCGGCAGAGAGAGAGAGAGTTCACTCAGACAGCAGGAAACAGCGTGAGCGGAGCCAGAGTATAAAGAGACCGGGAGAGAGAGAGAGAGTTCACTCAGAGAGTGGGACACAGCGAGAGCGGAGCCGGAGTATAAAGAGACCGGGAGAGAGAGAGAGAGAGTTCACTCAGACAGCGGGAAGCAGCGAGAGCGGAGCCGGAGTATTAAGAGACCGGGAGAGAGAGAGAGAGAGTTCACTCAGACAGCGGGAAACAGCGAGAGCAGAGCCGGAGTATAAAGAGACCGGGAGAGAGAGAGAGAGAGTTCACTCACATAGCGGAAAACAGCGAGAGCGGAGCCGGAGTATAAAGAGACCGGGAGAGAGAGAGAGAGTTCACTTCGACAGCGGGAAACAGCGAGAGTGAAGCCGGAGTATTAAGAGACCGGGAGAGAGAGAGAGAGAGTTCACTCACATAGCGGAAAACAGCGAGAGCGGAGCCGGAGTATAAAGAGACCGGGAGAGAGAGAGAGAGTTCACTTCGACAGCGGGAAACAGCGAGAGCAGAGCCGGAGTATAAAGAGACCGGGAGAGAGAGAGAGAGAGTTCACTCAGAAAGCGGGAAACAGCGAGAGCGGAGCCGGAGTATAAATAGACCGGGAGAGAGAGAAAGAGAGTTCACTTCGACAGCGGGAAACAGCGAGAGTGGAGCCGGAGTATAAAGAGACCAGGAGAGAGAGAGAGAGAGTTCACTCAGACAGCGGGAAACAGCGAGAGTGGAGCCGGTGTATAAAGAGACCGGGAGAGAGAGAGAGAGTTCACTCAGACACCGGGAAACAGCGAGAGCGGAGCCGGAGTATAAAGAGACCGGGAGAGAGAGAGACAGTTCACTCAGACAGAGGGAAACAGCAAGAGCGGAGCAGGAGTATAAAGAGACCGGGAAAGAAAGAGAGAGTTCACTCAGACAGCGAGAAACAGCGAGAGTGAAGCCGGAGTATTAAGAGACCGGGAGAGAGAGAGAGAGAGTTCACTCAGACAGCGGGAAACAGCGAGAGTGAAGCCGGAGTATTAAGAGACCGGGAGAGAGAGAGAGAGTTCACTCAGAAAGTGGGAAACAGCGAGAGCGGAGCCGGAGTATAAAGAGACCGGGAAAGATAGAGAGAGAGTTCACTCAGACAGCGGGAAACAGCAAGAGTGGAGCCGGTGTATAAAGAGACCGGGAGAGAGAGAGAGAGTTCACTCAGACACCGGGAAACAGCGAGAGCGGAGCAGGAGTATAAAGAGACCGGGAAAGAGAGAGACAGTTCACTCAGACAGCGGGAAACAGCAAGAGTGGAGCCGGTGTATTAAGAGACCGGGAGAGAGAGAGAGAGTTCACTCAGAAAGTGGGAAACAGCGAGAGCGGAGCCGGAGTATAAAGAGACCGGGAGAGAGAGAGAGAGTTCAGTTGGAATGCGGGAAACAGCGAGAGCGGAGCCGGAGTATAAAGAGACCGGGAGAGAGAGAGACAGTTCACTCAGACAGAGGGAAACAGCAAGAGCGGAGCAGGAGTATAAAGAGACCGGGAAAGAGAGAGAGAGTTCACTCAGACAGAGGGAAACAGCAAGAGCGGAGCAGGAGTATAAAGAGACCGGGAAAGAAAGAGAGAGAGTTCACTCAGACAGCGAGAAACAGCGAGAGTGCAGCCTGAGTATAAAGAGACCAGAAGAGAGAGAGAGAGTTCACTCAGACAGCGGGAACAGGGATAGCGGAGCCGGAGTATAAAGAGACCGGGAAAGAGAGAGAGAGAGAGTTCACTTAGAGAGTGGGAAACAGCGAGAGCGGAGCCAGAGTATAGAGAGACCAGGAAAGAGAGAGAGAGTTCACTCAGATAGCGAGAAACAGCGAGAGCGGAGCCGGAGTATAAAGAGACCGGGAGAGAGAAAGAGAGTTCACTCAGACAGCGGGAAACAGCGAGAGTGGAGCCGGAGTATAAAGAGACCGGGAGAGAGAGAGAGAGTTCACTCAGACAGCGGGAACAGGGATAGCGGAGCCGGAGTATAAAGAGACCGGGAAAGAGAGAGAGAGAGAGTTCACTTAGAGAGTGGGAAACAGCGAGAGCGGAGCCAGAGTATAGAGAGACCAGGAAAGAGAGAGAGAGTTCACTCAGATAGCGAGAAACAGCGAGAGCGGAGCCGGAGTATAAAGAGACCGGGAGAGAGAAAGAGAGTTCACTCAGAGAGCGGGAAACAGTGAGAGTGGAGCCGGAGTATAAATAGACTGGGAGAGGGAGAGAGAGAGTTCACCCAGAGAGTTGGAAACAGCGAGAGCGGAGCCGGAGTATAAAGGGACCGGGAGAGAGAGAGAGAGTTCACTCAGACTGCGGGAAACAGCGAGAGTGGAGCCGGAGTATAAAGAGACCGGGAAAGAGAGAGAGAGAGTTCACCCAGAGAGCGGGAAACTGCGAGAGCGGAGCGGAATATAAAGGGACCGGGAGAGAGAGAGAGAGAGTTCACTCAGTGAGCGGGAAACAGCGAGAGCGGAGCCGGAGTATAAAGGGACCGGGAGACAGAGAGAGTTCACTCAGATTGTTTAGTTTAGTTTAGTTTAGAGATACAGCACTGAAACAGGCCCTTCGGCCCACCGAGTCTGTGCCGACCATCAACCACCCATTTATACTAATCCTACACTAATTCCATATTCCTAACACATCCCCACCTGTCCCTATATTTCCCTACCACCTACCTATACTAGGGGCAATTTATAATGGCCAATTTACCTATCAACCTTCAAGTCTTTGGCATGTGGGAGGAAACCGGAGCACCCGGAGGAAACCCGCGCAGACACAGGGAGAACTTGCAAACTCCACACAGGCAGTACCCAGAATTGAACCCAGGTCGCTGGAGCTGTGAGGCTGCGGTGCTAACCACTGCGCCACTGTGCCGGAGGTTTGAAAAATAGTCAACAGTGACATCACAGGAAAGCTGCAAGGTGATTGGTTGGTGAGTGACAGCTGTTAGGGAATAATTCTGAATAGCTGTGTTCGTAACTAAAGTAAAGAGAAAGGTTTACAGTTCTTTTTTAATATAGTGGGTAGTGTTTTTTTGGGGCGGGAATCCTGGTGTAAATAATCTAATTTTTTGTTTTTACTCCTGTAAATTACCCGTGTACAAAAAAGAGTGACATCACAGGAATACCGTAAGTTCATTGGTTGGTTAGTAACTGCTATTTTGAATTACCTATTCTAAGTTCATTTCAGATTAAAGGTGAATAGGAGAAATATTTTACAGATTAAAAACTAAAGGCCAGTTAGAAATGTAAAAAACAAATTAAAATCTAATTAAATAAAATAGAGATGCAGGGCCAGGCGATGTGTTGTACCTGAATGATGTGGGAGCTGGTGGACCCCATTGTGGTTCCTGGTGAACACACCTGCAGCAAGTGTTGGCTGCTCGAGGAACTCCGGCTCAGAGTTGATGAGCTGGAGTCTGAGCTTCGGACACTGCGACACATCAGGGAGGGGGAGAGTCACCTGGACACTGTGTTTCAGGAGACAGTCACACCCCTTAGATTAACTACTGTGAATTCGGCCAGTGGTCAGGGACAGGAAGGTGTGACTATGAGAGAGGCAGGTAGAGGGATCCGAGAGGTCGTGCTGCAGGAGACTCAGCCATTGTCCTTGTCCAACAGGTTTGAGATTCTTGCTCCCTGTGTGGACGAGAGCAGGGACTGTAGGGAGGATGAGCAAAATGACCACAGCACCGTGGTACAGGGAGCCATTCAAGTGGGGGGAGAAAACAGAAATGTAGTCATAATCGGGGATAGTATAGTTAGGGGCATAGACACTGTTCTCTGTGGCCAGGATCGAGAGTCCCGAAGGCTGTGTTGCCTACCTGGTGCCAGGGTTCAGGATATCTCATCTGGGCTGCAGAGAAACTTGGAGTGGGAGGGGAAACAAAGAACAAAGAACAAAGAAAATTACAGCACAGGAACAGGCCCTTCGGCCCTCCAAGCCTGCGCCGATCCAGATCCTCTATCTAAACCTGTCGCCTATTTTCTAAGGGTCTGTATCTCTTTGCTTCCTGCCCATTCATGTATCTGTCTAGATACATCTTAAAAGACGCTATCGTGCCCGTGTCCACCACCTCCACTGGCAACGCGTTCCAGGCACCCACCACCCTCTGCGTAAAGACCTTTCCATGCATATCCCCCCTAAACTTTTGGTCCCCACATCCAAATCATTGATATATATTGTGAACAGCTGGGGCCCGAGTGCTGATCCTTGCGGTACCCCACTACTCACAGCCTGCCAATGCGAGAATGACCTGTTTATTCCTACTGTCTGTTTTCTGCCTGTTAACCAATCCTTAATCCATTCCAGTATATTATCTCCTATCCCATGTGCTTCAATTTTGCTAACCAACCTCCTGTGGGGGACTTTATCAAAAGCCTTCTGAAAATCCAAGTATACTACATCTACCAACTCCCCTTTATCAATTAGAAGCATAGAAAATAGGAGCAGGAGTAGGCCATTCGGCCCTTCAATCCTGCTCTGCCATTCATTATGATCATGGCTGATCATCCAACTCAGTAACCTGTTCCCGCATTCGCCCCATACCCTTTGATCCCATTAGACCCAAGAGCTATATCTAACTCCTTCTTTCTGTGGTTGCGAATTCCACAGGTTCACCACTCTCTGGGTAAAGACATTTCTCCTCATCTCAGTCCTGAAAGGTTTACCCCGTATCCTTAGACTATGACCCCTGGTTCTGGACTGCCCCACCATCGGGAACATCCTTCCTGCATCTACCCTGTCAAGTCCTGTTAGAATTTTAGAGGTTTCTATGAGATCCCGCCTCATTCTTCTGAACTCCAGCGAATATAATCCCGACCGACGCAATCTCTCCTCATACATCAGTCCTGCCATCCCAGGAATCAATCTGGTAAACCTTTGCTGCACTCCCTCTATAGCAAGAACATCCTTCCTCAGATAAGGAGACCAAAACTGCACACAATATTCCAGGTGTGACCTCACCAAGGCCCTGTATAATTGCAGCAAGACATCCCTGCTCCTGTACTCGAATCCTCTCGCTATGAAGGCCAACATACCATTTGCCTTTTTTACCGCCTGTTGCACCTGCATGCTTACCTTCAGCGACTGGTGGATGAGAACACCCAGGTCTCGCTGCATATTCCCCTCTCTCAGTTTATAGCCATTCAGATAATAATTTGCCTTCCTGTTTTTGCTACCAAAGTGGATAACCTCACATTTATCCACATTATACTGCATCTGCCATGCATTTGCCCACTCACTCAACTTGTCCAAATCACCCTGAAGCCTTTCTGCACCCTCCTCACAACTCACCCTCCCACCCAGTTTTGTGTCATCTGCAAATTTGGAGATATTACATTTAGTTCCCTCATCTAAATCATTAATGTATATTGTGAATAGCTGGGATCCTAGCACCGATTCCTGCGATACCCCACTAGTCACTGCCTGCCATTCGGGAAAAGACCCATTTATCCCTACTCTTTGTTTCCTGTCTGCCAACCAATTTTCGATCCATCGCAATACACTACCCCCAGTCCCATGCGCTTTAATCTTACACGCTAATCTCTTATGTGGGACTTTGTCGAAAGCCTTCTGAAAGTCCAAATAAACCACATCCACTGGCTCCCCTCATCAACTCTCTTGTTACATCCTCGAAGAATTCTAGTAGATTTGTCAAGCATGATTTCCCTTTCGTAAATCCATGCTGACTCTGCCCGATTCTACCACTGTTCTCTAAGTGCTCTGCTATAAAATCTTTGATAATGGACTCTAGAATTTTCCCCACTACCGATGCCAGGCTGACTGGTCTATAATTCCCTGCTTTCTCTCTACCTCCATTTCTAAATAGTGGGTTACATTAGCTACCCTCCAATCTGTAGGAACTGTTCCAGAGTCTATACAATCTTGGAAGATGACCACCAATGCATCCACTATTTCTAGGGCCACTTCCTTAAGTACTCTGGGATGTAGATTATCAGGCCCTGGGGATTTATCGGCCTTCAATCCCATCAATTTCCCCAACACCATTTCTCTACTAATACTGATTTCCTTCAGTTCCTCTCTCTCACTAAGCCATGTGTTCCCTCACATTTCTGGTATGATATTTGTGTCCTCCTTTGTGAAGACAGAACCAAAGTATGCATTTAGTTGGTCAGCCATTTCTTTGTTCTCCATGTTTCTCACTGTAAGGGACCTACATTGTGTTGGTAACATCCTCAAAAAACTCCAACAGGTTTGTCAAACATGATTTCCCATTCATAAATCCATGTTGACTCTGCCCAATCAGATCATTATTATCCAAGTGTCCATTTATCACATCCTTTAGAATAGATTCTAACATTTTCCCTACTACTGATGTAAGGCCAACAGGTCTGTAGTTTTCTGTTTTCTCTCTCCCTCCCTTCTAAAATGGTGGGGTGGCATTTGCTACCTTCCAATCTGCAGAATCTATAGAATTTTGGAAGATGATCACCAATGCATCCTCTATCTCCATAGCTACCTCTTTCAATACTCTGGGATGTAGAATATCAGGTCCTGGGGACTTATCAACCTTCAGCGCCATTAATTTCTCCAATACAACCTTCTTACTAATATTAATTTCCTTCAATTCCTCACTCTCCCTTGTTGCTTCGATCTCTAATTCTGGGAGATTTCTTGTATCTTCCTCAGTGAAGACAGAAACAAAGTAATCATTTAGCTTCTCTGCCATTTCTCTGTTTCCCATTAAATTCTCCTGACTCTGCCGGTAACGGACCCACATTTGTCTTCGCCAAACATTTACTTTTTATGTACCTATGGAAGCTTTTATTGTCCGTTTTTATGTTTTTTGCTAGTTTACATTCATATTACTTGCTGTACCTGCATGATAACTTTCTGCAGTCCTTGTATGAGCACACCCAAGCCTCTTTGAACAGCAATATTTGCAAGTTACACACCTTTTATTCTGCTTTTCTATTACCACCAAAGTGAATAACTTCACACTTCCCTACATTATACTCCATCTGCCATCTTGTTGCCCACTCACTTAACCTGTCTATATCTCTGCAGCCTCTCTGTGTCCTCACCACAGCTTACCTTTACACTAAGCTTTGTATCATCAAGAAACTTAGATACATTATTCTCTGTTTCTTCATCTAAGTCATTAATATAGAATGTAAATAGCTGAGGCCCCAGCACTGATCCTTGCGGCACTCCACTATGCACTGCCTGCCAACCATGAAAATGCCCCATTTATGCCCACTCTTTGCTTCCTGTCCATTAATCAATCCTCTATCCATGCTAATATATTATCCCCAACTTCATGAGCCCTTATCTTGCCTATTAACCTTTTGTGTGGCACCTTATCGAATGCCTTTTGGAAATCCAGGTATACTACATCTACTGGTTCCCCTTTATCTACCCTACTAGCTACATCCTCTAAAAACTTTCCACAATTTGTCAACGAGGATTTTCCTTTAGTGAAATCATGTTGACTTGTTCTAATCGTACTGTGCTTTTCTAAGTGTTAAGCCTTCCTTAATAATAGATTCCGGCATTTTCCCAAGGACTGATGTTAGGCTAATTGGCCTGTAGTTCACTGTTTTCTCTCTCTCTCCTTTCTTGAAAAGTGGTGTAACATTTGGCAGCTTGCAATCTGATGGGATCATTCCCGAAGCTAAGGAATTTTAGAAAATCATAGCAAGCACATCCACCATCCCTGCAGCTATCTCTTTTATAACCCCAGGGTGTAGGCCATCAGGTCCCAGGGATTTGTCAGATTTTAGTCCCAGCTATTCACAATACTTTTTCTCTGCTGATATTAATTTCCCCAGTTTCCTCACTCTTTTTAGCACCTAGGTTACTGTCTATTTCTGGTATGGAACTTGTGTCTTCTGCTGTGAAGACAGACACAAAATATTTGTTCAATGCCTCTGCCATTTCTTCAATCTCCATGAGCATTTCTCTTGTCTCTGCTTCTCAGGGGCCAACATTTACTTTATAGAGTGATAGAGTTATACAGCACAGAAACAGGCCCTTCGGTTCATCGTGTCCATGCTGGCCATCAAGCACCTATCTAGTCTAATCCCATTTTTCAGCACTTGGCCTGTAGCCTTGTATGCTATGGTGTTTCAAGTGCTCATCTAAATACTTCTTAAATGTTGTGAGGGTTCCTGCCTCTACCACCCCTTCAGGCAGCGTGTTCCAGATTCCAACCACCCTCTGGGTGAAAACATTTTTCCTCAAATCCCCTCTAAACCTCCTGCCATTACCTTAAATCAATGCCCCCTGGTTATTGACACTTCCACTAAGGGAAAAAGTTTCTTCCTATCTACCCTATCTATGCCCCTATTCTCTTTCTTTTTATATACTTATAAAAGCTCCTGCAATCTGTTTTTATATTTCTGGCTAGTTTACTCTCATATTCTATTTTTTCCCTCTTTCTCAACTTTAAATAAAGGCCTATTCTACTCAACTCATAGGACAAGTCTCTCATCCCAGTAATCGATCTAGTGAATCTTTGTTGCACCCTTCTAAAGCAAGTATATCCTTCCTTAGTTAAGGAGACCAAAACTGTGCACAGTACTCCAGGTTAGGTCTCACCCAATGCCCTGTAAGACTTTCTTATAGTTTGATCCCTTTATAACAAAGGCTAACATATCATTTTCCTTCATAATTACTTGCTGTACCTGTATGTTAACTTTCAGCGATTTGCACGCAAAGAACACCCAAATCCCTCTGAACACCAACATTTAATAGTTACTCACCTTTTAAAAACTATTCTGCTTTTCCAGCTTTCCTACCAAAGTCGATAATTTCACAGTTCCCACATTATACTCCAACTACCATCTTCTTGCCCATTCACTTAACCTGTCTAAATCCCTTTGCCTCCACTTTGTGTCCTCCTGACAGCTTACTTTTGCACCTAACTTTGCATCATCAGCAAATTTAGATACATTACACTCGGTTCCCTCATCTAAGTCATTGATGTAGCTTGTAAATAGCTGAGGCCCAAGCACTGATCTTTGTGAAAATGATCCATTTATTCCTACTCTCTGTTTTCTGTCTGAATTAGACGATCAGCCGTGATCCTATTTTGAATGGTGGAGCAGGCCTGAAAGGCCCAATGGCCTACTCCTGCTCCTATTTTCTATGTTTCTGTCTGTTAACCCAATACTCAATGCATACTAATATATTACCCTGAATCCCATGAGTCCTAATTTTATGTGCATAGGGATATAAGAACAGGAGAAGACCATTCAGCCCCTCAAACCCATTCTGCCATTCAATGAGATCATCGCTGACCTGCGACACCACTCCATAAACCCGCCTTTCCCCCATATCGCTTCATACCTTTGGTTAACAAAAATCTATCAATCTCAGATTTAAAATTAACAAATTGATCTAGCATTGATCGTCTTTTGTGGAAGAGAGTTCAAATCTTTTACTACCCTTTGTGTGAAGAAGTGTTTCCCAATTTCACTCCTGAAAGGTCTGGCTCTAATTTTTAGACTCTGCCTCCTAGTCCTAGACTCTCCAAACCAGTGGAACTAATTTCTCTTTATCTACCCTATCTATTCCCCTTAATATCTTGAAAAACCTCAATCAACCTCTATAATAATCTTTTGTGTGGCACCTTATCGAATGCTTTCTGAAATTCCACATATACTACATCCACTAGTTCCCTGTTATCTACCCTTCTGGTTACACTCTCAAAAAACTTTAATAGATTTGTCAGACATGACTTCCCCGTCATAAAACCATGTGGACTCCGCTTAATCATATTATGATTTTCCAAGTGCCCTTGTTACTTCCTTAATAATAGATTCCAGCATTTTCCCAATGACTGATGTCAGGCTAACTAGTCTGTAGTTCCCTGTTTTCTCTCTCCCTCCATTCTTGAATAATGGAGTTACATTTGCTAACTTCCAATCTGCTGGGACCGTTCTAGAAATCTGGAAGATCAAAACCAGTGCATCCACTATCTCTGCAGCGACCTCTTTTAGAACCCAAGGATGTAGGCCATCAGGCCCAGGGGATTTGTCAGCTTTTAGTCCCATTAATTTCTCCAGTATTTTTTCTTTACTCATATTTATTACTTTAAGTCTTTCACTCACATTAGGCCCTTGCTTTTCTACATTTTCTGTTATGTTCTTTGTGTCTTCTAATGTGAAGACAGACAAGTGTTTGTTTACTGACTCTGCTGTTTCCTTATTCCCTATTATAATTTTTTCTGTCTCTGCCTCTCAGGGATACAAGTTTAGTTTCACTATTCTCTTGTAAAATCTCTTACAATCTGATTTTATATTTCTGGCTAGTTTATTCTCATTCTATTTTCCCTCTCTTTATCAATATCTTGGTCATCCTTTGCTGAATTTTAAAACACTGTAAATCCTCAAGGTTACTACTCTTTTTGGCCTCTTCTTTCAAACTACAGCTGTCTTTAACTTTTCTCGATAGCCACAATTGGACCATTATTCCAGTGAAGTTTTAATCCTCAGAGGAATGTATATTCATTCAGAATTACGAATTATTTCATTAAATGTTTGCCATTGTTTATCTACCATCATATCATTTAATCTAACTCCCCAATCTACCTCAGACAACTTGCCCCTCACATCTCCGTAATTGGCTTTGTTTAAATTTAAGACCCTAGTTTCAGACTTAGCCACATCACTGTCAAACTTAATGTGAAATTTTATCCTGATTAAGACCACAGTTGGAACTCACTGCAGTTTTGGCTCTATGTTTTGGGAAGGTTATTGAGGCAATAGAGAGAGGGAGCAGCGCATTCACAAAAAAGGATGCTGCATAGTGTGAGGAAATACAAATACCAAAAAAGACTTGAAAAATTGGTTTGATTTGATCGCAGTGTTTAAAATTATAAAGGAATGAGACAGGACAAATAGAAGCATAGAGTTTAGAGAGATTGAGTGGTCTAGAATGAGGGAATATAGACATACAATTAAATGTCAGTGATTAAGGATAGGGAGCAGAAGTGTTCTTACACCCAGGGTTGTGAGACTGTGGAATTCATCACCAGAGTTAGTGATTGAAGCAGAAGCTCTGTTAACAGTTAGGAAATGGATAGGTGGTTTGAAGGAGAGGGGGATAGAGGGAAATGAGGACTGCATGAGAAGGTGGGATGAGAATGCTACTCATGTGGTTGGATCAATGAGTCGATGCTGAGTTCACTGATCTCAGTTGGCAGCTGAAGCAGTACAATTGGGCTCAGTTCCCTTGTTTAGAAGGAGAAGGTTTCTGTTCCTGACTGTTATCTTGTGACTCCTGCTGGGAGAGTCAGTGTTGCATTTAGGCTCCACCATGATGCCGCCATGGTTGAATTTCCTATTAACAATCAGTGGGCAGTGAAATCCAAGTGGGTATTAATTGTGTAGGCCCCCAAGATTAAAGCTGCCCTTTCATGTGCTCTAACTATGTGCTTCCTGATAGCAATCCTTTGTTTCCTTTGAGTGGTGAGCAAACACTGAGAGATAATGCTAACCCAGCATTACTGACCCTCAGTGAGAAGGTTGTGGATTCATGCCTCACTCCTGGACTGGAGCAGGTACTCCAGACAGGCACTCCCCAGGGTACTAGTCAAAGAACAGCAGGCGGCTCTGCCATGGCACTGTACACAATCATTCTTCTAACCACCACCACCACCAAAGACCAGAGTAACTGGTCATGCAACTCATTGCCATTTGTGGGATCTTGCTGTGTGCAGAATGGTTGCTGTTTTTGACTGTGTGATGTAAATTGCAGGCATGCTCCAGGTGAGTGACAGGTAGTGGAGGATTAGACCACAAGCAGCTGCCTGATCAAATTGGTTATTAATCAACATCTTATTTTAATCTTGCACAGCCAGGAACATTTGATCAAGCAATGGTAGACATCAAAGCACAAATTAACCAACAAGAAGATGGAACTTTACAAAGTACCTGGCTCCTCACTGAGTGAGTTTATATATTTTATGTCTGTCTTTAGAAACACTTTATCTCTGTAACTACACTGGGCAGTTGCACTGAAGAATTTTGTCTGTCTTTAATGAAGCATGACCGGCAGGTACCAGCACTGCCCAGTCCCGGCACGCTGACTTCTTATATTAAAAAATAAATTTTCTGGAAGTGGGCATCACTGGCAAGGCCAGAATTTATTGCCCAACTCTAATTGCCCTTGAGAAGGTGGTGGTGAGCTGCCTTCTTGAACCGCTGCAGTACATTTGGGGTAGGTACACCCACAGTGCTGTTAGGAAGGGAGTTCCAGGATTTTGACCCAGTGACAGTGAAGGAACGGCGATATAATTCCAAGTCAGGATGGCGTGTGACTTGGAGGGGAATTTGCAGGTGGTGGTGTTCCCATGCATCTGCTGCCCTTGTCCTTCTAGGTGGTAGAGGTCGTGGGTTTGGAAGATGCTGTCGAAGGAGCCCTGGAGAGTTGCTGCAGTGCATCTTGTATATGGTACAAACTGCTGCCACGGAGAATGTTGAAGGTTGTGGATGAGGTGCTGATCAAGCGGGCTGCTTTGTCCTGGATGGTGTTGAGCTTCTTGAGTGTTGTTGGAGCTGCACCCATCCAGGCAAGTAAAGAGTATTCCATCACACTCCTGACTTGTGCCTTGTAGATGGTGAGCAGGCTTTGGTGAGTTACTTGCCACAGAATTTCCAGCCTCTGACCTGCTCTTGTAGCCACGTTATATACAGGACCGGTCCAGTTCAGCTTCTGGTCAATGGTAGCCCCCAGGGATATTGACAATGGGGGAATTCAGTGATGATAATACCTTGACTATCAAGGGAGATGGTTAGATTCTCCCTTTTTTTTACCCTTTCATGGGATGTGGGCGTCGCTGGCCAGGCCAGCATTTGTTGCCCATCCCGAATTGCCTTTGAACTGAGTGGTTTGCTGGGCCATTTCAGAGAGCAGTTAAGAGTCAACCACATTGCTGTGGGTCTGGAGTCACATGTAGGCCAGACCAGGTAAGGACAGCAGATTTCCTTCACTAAAGGACATTAGTGAACCAGATGGGTTTTTACAACAATTGATGATGGTTTCCTGGCACCATTACTGAGACTAGCTTTCAATTCCAGATTTTATTAATTAATTGAGTTTAAATTCCACCAGCTGCCATGATGGGATTTGGACCCCTGTCCCCGGGACATTAGCCTGGGCTTCTGGATTACTGGTCCAGTGATATTACCACTATGCCACTGTCTCTATCTCTCTCTGGTCATTTCCTAGCACTTGTGTGGCACAAATGTTACTTTCCGTTTATTGGCCCAAGCCTGAATCATAAGAAATAGGTGCAGCAGTAGGCCAATTGGTCGCTCAGCCTGCTTCACCATTCAATAAGATCATGGATGATCAGATCGTGGCCTTATCTCCTCTTTCCTATCCGGCCCCCATAGCTCTTGACTTCCTTGTCGGTCAAAAATCTGTTTAACTCAACCTTGAATATATTCAATGACCCAGTTTCCATTGCTGTCTGGAGAAGAGAATTCCAAATGTTAACGACCCTCTGAGAGAAGAAATTCCTCCTCATCTCCGTCTTAAATAGGAGACCCCCTATTTTGAAACTGTGTCCCCTAGTTCTAGACTCCCCCACAAGGGGAACCATCCTCTCAGCATCTACCCTGTAAAGTCCCCCCAGAATCTTATATGTTTCAATAAGATCACCTCTCATTCTTCGAAACTTCAATAAGTATAGGCCCAACCTGCTCAACCTTTCCTCATAAGACAAACCCCTTCATCCCAGGAATCAGCCCAGTGAACCTTCTCTGAACTGCTTCCAATGCAAGTATATCCCTCCTTAAGAAAGCAGACCAAAACTGTACACAGAGCTCCAGATGTGGTCTCACCAAGGTCCTGTACAGCTGCAGTAAAGCTTCCCTACTTTTATACTCCATTCCTCTTGCAATAAAGGCCAACATTCCATTTGCTGTCCTAATTACTTGCTGTACCTGTATGCTAGCTTTTTCGAGATTCACATACCAGGACACCCAGCGATCCCTCTACACTGCAGCATTCTGCAGTCTCTCTCCATTTAAATAATATTCTGCTTTTCTATTCCTGCCAAAGTGGACAACCTCACATTTTCCCACATTATACTTTTATCTGCCAAATTTTTGCCCACTCATTTAACCTATCTATGTTTCTGCATGTGGGCACAGACTGCTTCAGTATCTGAGGAGTTGTGAAAGGTACTGAACACTGCAATTACCAGTGAATGGACCCACTTCTGACCTTATGTTGGAGGGAATGTCATTGATAAAGCAGCTGAAGATGGTTGGGCCTCAGACACTACTTTGATCCGATGTTCCTGTATTCTTGTGTACCCCAGTGAAAGTCAGTGTGTGTGGAAGCTGTACCACAGTGAGAGTCAGTGTGTGTGGAACTGTACCCCAGTGAGAGTCAGTGTGTGCGGAACCCATACCCCAGAGAGAGTCAGTGTCTCTGGAACTGTACCCCAGTGAGAGTCAGTGTGTGTGGAACCCGTACCCCAGTGAGAGTCAGTGTGTGTGGGGCCCAAACCCCAGTGAGAGTCAGTGTGTGTGGAACCCATACCCCAGTGAGAGTCAGTGTGTGTGGAACCCGTACCCCAGTGAGAGTCAGTGTGTGTGGAACCGATACCCCAGTGAGAGTCAGTGTGTGTGGAACACGTACCCCAGTGAGAGTCAGTGTGTGTGAAGCCCATACCGCAGTGAGAGTCAGTGTGTGTGGAAACTGTACCCCATTGAGAGTCAGTATATGTGGAACTGTGACCCAGTGAGAGTCAGTGTGTGTGGAACCCGTACCCCAGTGAGAGTAAGAGTGTGTGAAGCCCGTACCTCAGTGAGAGTCAGTGTGTGTGGAAACTGTACCCCATTGAGAGTCAGTATATGTGGAACTGTGCCCCAGTGGGAGTCAGTGTGTGTGGAAACTGTACCCCAGTGAGAGTCAGTGTGTGTGGAACCCGTACCCCAGTGAGAGTAAGAGTGTGTGAAGCCCGTACCTCAGTGAGAGTCAGTGTGTGTGGAAACTGTACCACATTGAGAGTCAGTATATGTGGAACTGTGCCCAGTGAGAGTCAGTGTGTGTGGAACTGTGCCCCAGTGGGAGCCAGTGTGTGTGGGACCCGTACCCCAGTGAGAGTCAGTGTGTGTAGAACCCGTACCCCAGTGAGAGTCAGTGTGTGTGGGACCCGTACCCCAGTGAGAGTCAGTGTGTGTGAAGCCCATACCGCAGTGAGAGTCAGTGTGTGTGGAAACTGTACCCCATTGAGAGTCAGTATATGTGGAACTGTGACCCAGTGGGAGTCAGTGTGTGTGGAACCGATACCCCAGTGAGAGTCAGTGTGTGTGGAACCCGTACCCCAGTGAGAGTAAGAGTGTGTGAAGCCCGTACCTCAGTGAGAGTCAGTGTGTGTGGAAACTGTACCCCATTGAGAGTCAGTATATGTGGAACTGTGCCCCAGTGGGAGTCAGTGTGTGTGGAAACTGTACCCCAGTGAGAGTCAGTGTGTGTGGAACCCGTACCCCAGTGAGAGTAAGAGTGTGTGAAGCCCGTACCTCAGTGAGAGTCAGTGTGTGTGGAAACTGTACCACATTGAGAGTCAGTATATGTGGAACTGTGCCCAGTGAGAGTCAGTGTGTGTGGAACCGATACCCCAGTGAGAGTCAGTGTGTGTAGAACCCGTACCCCAGTGAGAGTCAGTGTGTGTGGGACCCGTACCCCAGTGAGAGTCAGTGTGTGTGAGACCCGTACCCCAGTGAGAGTCAGTGTGTGTGGAACCCATACCCCAGTGAGAGTCAGTGTCTGTGGGACCCGTACCCCAGTGAGAGTCAGTGTCTGTGGAACCCGTACCCCAGTGAGAGTCAGTGTGTGTGGAAGCTGTACCCCAGTGAGAGTCAGTGTGTGTGGAAGCTGTACCCCAGTGAGAGTCAGTGTGTGTGGAACCCGTACCCCAGTGAGAGTCAGTGTGTATGGAACCGATACCCGAGTGAGAGTCAGTGTATGTGGAACCTATACCCCAGTGAGAGTCAGTGTATGTGGAACCTGTACCGCAGTGAGAGTCAGTGTGTGTGGGGCCTGGACTGCAGTGAGAGTCAGTGTGTGTGGAACCCGTACCCCAGTGAGAGTCGGTGTGTGTGGGACCTGTACCCCAGTGAGAGTCAGTGTATGTGGAACCTGTACCCCAGTGAGAGTCAGTGTATGTGGAACCTGTACCGCAGTGAGAGTCAGTGTGTGTGGGGCCTGGACTGCAGTGAGAGTCAGTGTGTGTGGAACCCGTACCCCAGTGAGAGTCGGTGTGTGTGGGACCTGTACCCCAGTGAGAGTCAGTGTGTATGGAACCTGTACCCCAGTGAGAGTCAGTGTATGTGGAACCTGTACCCCAGTGAGAGTCAGTGTGTGTGGAACCCATACCCCAGTGAGAGTCAGTGTGTGTGGAACCCGTACCCCACTGAGAGTCAGTGTGTGGGAACCCATACCCCAGTGAGAGTCGGTGTGTGTGGGACCTGTACCCCAGTGAGAGTCAGTGTGTGTGGAACCTGTACCCCAGTGAGAGTCAGTGTGTGTGGAACCCATACCCCAGTGAGAGTCAGTGTGTGTGGAACCCGTACCCCACTGAGAGTCAGTGTGTGGGAACCCATACCCCAGTGAGAGTCGGTGTGTGTGGGACCTGTACCCCACTGAGAGTCAGTGTGTGGGAACCCATACCCCAGTGAGAGTCAGTGTGTGTGGAACCCGTACCCCAGTGAGAGTCAGTGTGTGTGGAACCCGTACCTCAGTGAGAGTCAGTGTGTGTGGAACCCGTACCTCAGTGAGAGTCAGTGTGTGGGACCCGTACCCCAGTGAGAGTCAGTGTGTGGGAACCCATACCCCAGTGAGAGTCAGTGTGTGTGGAACCGATACCCCAGTGAGAGTCAGTGTGTGTGGAACCGATACCCCAGTGAGAGTCAGTGTGTGTGGAACCCGTACCCCAGTGAGAGTCAGTGTGTGTGGAACCCGTACCTCAGTGAGAGTCAGTGTGTGTGGAACCCATACCCCAGTGAGAGTCAGTGTGTGTGGAACCCATACCCCAGTGAGAGTCAGTGTGTGGGAACCCATACCCCAGTGAGAGTCAGTGTGTGGGAACCCATACCCCAGTGAGAGTCAGTGTGTGTGGAACCTGTACCCCAGTGAGAGTCAGTGTGTGTGGAACCTGTACCCCAGTGAGAGTCAGTGTGTGTGGAACCCGTACCCCAGTGAGAGTCAGTGTGTGTGGAACCTGTACCCCAGTGAGAGTCAGTGTGTGTGGAACCTGTACCCCAGTGAGAGTCAGTGTGTGTGGAACCCGTACCCCAGTGAGAGTCAGTGTGTGGGAACCCATACCCCAGTGAGAGTCAGTGTGTGTGGAACCTGTACCCCAGTGAGAGTCAGTGTGTGTGGAACCCGTACCCCAGTGAGAGTCAGTGTGTGTGGGACCCGTACCCCAGTGAGAGTCAGTGTGTGTGGAACCCGTACCTCAGTGAGAGTCAGTGTGTGTGGGACCCGTACCCCAGTGAGAGTCAGTGTGTGTAGAACCCGTACCCCAGTGAGAGTCAGTGTGTGGGAACACATACCCCAGTGAGAGTCAGTGTGTGTGGGACCTGTACTGTAGTGAGAGTCAGTGCTTTTCGGAGTTTTGGTGGGTGAGTTGATGTGAAGAGAAAAAGTAAACTGTTTTAGAAGCTGCTTTTATGTCCAGATTTTTCTGTTTATGCCGATGAAGAAGCATTTATCCTTAAATGGCCATGTGTGTGTTCCTTGGATAAAAATATACAAACAGAATTACTTCCCTTAATGGCAGGAGTTCTGTGTGTGTGTGGGTTACATTCTTCATTTGTTAATCGCAACCTGGTAGTTGCATTTCGAATTGTGGTGAGTCAGACTGACGTTAATCCTCATTTACACAGTTTCTCTAAATCTAGATTGAGGTCTGTGCTTCAGCAGGAGTTTGGCAGGGTGTGTGTTTGTCTGAAACTGGCTGGATAGAGAAAGCTTTCACACTGAGAGCTACAGTAGTTTGGGTCCAGGGGTTGGAGGTTTGATACATTCCTTAAACCATATTCTGTGTTATTTTGAAGGTAGAATATCTTTTCCTCTTCTGAACCCCTTACTCACTCTCCCCCACCCTCCCCATTAAGACAATTGGCAAAGGGATCAAGGGGGATTAAAAGATTTTTTTATGTTACAAATTGTTGTTGTCTGTATCGAGTAGAATGATCTTATATGGTCTGGAGTTTAGAGGAATGAGTGGCGATCTCGTTGAAACATATAAAATTGATAGAGGGCTTGACAGGATGGGTGCTGAGAGGCTGTTTGCCCCTGACCAGAGAGTCTAGAACCAAGGGGCACAGTCTCAGGATAAGGGTAGGCCATTTTGGACGAAGAGGGTTGTGAATTTTAGGAATTCTCTACCCCAGAGAGCTGCGGATAGTCCATCATGGAGTATATTCAAGACTGAGATCAATAGATTTTTGGGTGCGAAGGGATGTGGAAATTGGGTGGGAAAGTGGAGTTTAGGCAGAAGATCAGCCATGATCTTTATTGAATGGCAGGGCAGGCTTGAGGGGCCGTATGGCGTGCTCCAGCCCCTGTTTCTTACGTGCTTATGATCTGGAATGTGCTGCATGAAAGGGCAGTGGAAGCAAATTCAACAATAAATTTCAACAAAGAATTGGATATATAGTCTCCTTTTTCTTCTTCTTTGGCCTCCTTGTCTCAAGAGACAATGGGTAAGAGCCTGGAGGTGGTCAGTGGTTTGTGAAGCAGCGCCTGGAGTGGCTAGAAAGGCCAATTCTAGAGTGACAGACTCTTCCACAGGTGCTGCAGATAAAATTTGTTTGTCGGGGCTGTTACACAGTTGGCTCTCTCCTTGCGCTTCTGTCTTTTTTCCTGCCAACAGCTAAGTCTCTTTGATTCGCTACTCTTTAGCCCCGCCTTTATGGCTGCCCGCCAGCTCTGGCGATCACTGGCAACTGACTCCCACGACTTGTGGTCAATGTCACAGGACGTCATGTCACGTTTCCAGACGTCTTTAAAGTGGAGACATGGACGGCCAGTGGGTCTGATACCAGTGGCGTGAAACAGGGCTGTGTTCTCGCACGTACACTGTTTGGGATCTTCTTCTCCCTGCTGCTCTCACATGCGTTCAAGTCTTCAGAAGAAGGAATTTTCCTCCACACAAGATCAGATGGCAGGTTGTTCAACCTTGCCCATCTCAGAGCGAAGAGCAAAGTACGGAAGGTCCTCATCAGGGAATTCCTCTTTGCTGACGATGCTGTATTAACATCTCACACAGAAGAGTGCCTGCAGAGACTCATTGACAGGTTTGCGGCTGCCTGCAATGAATTTGGCCTAACCATCAGCCTCAAGAAAATGAACATCATGGGACAGGACGTCAGAAATGCTCCATCCATCAATATCGGCGACCACGCTCTGGAAGTTGGATATTGGAATTGGATGTATAGTAGTGAAGGAAAAATGTGCAGGGTTTGGGGGAAAGAGCAGGGGAGTGGGTCTAATTGGTTAACACTTTCAAAGAGCCAGCAGAGGGCCGATGGGTCAAATGGCCTCCCTCTGTGCCATATCATTCTATGCTGCCCCTGGCCTCTTTCATAGACTAACATGCTCACACCCGACACTGCAGTGTTACAATTGGCCAGTCTTATGACCGAATCCTTTTGCCTCCCATCTGAGTGACCCCACCATCACGGACGTCAAGTTTGTGTCGTTTCACTTTGCCCTCACAGGATCCTTACTCATTCTTCATTGTCAGACTCCAGTGTTGAACAAAGAGCCACATTGAATAAATCCACTGGACAGACCTGGAGTAATAATCCTGAGAACATGAGTTCAAATCCCACCATGGCAGTTTGAGAATTTGAATTCAGTTTCATAAACAAAAACCTTTGGAAGGTGAAAGCTGCTGTCAGTGAAAGTGACCTTGAACACAAGAACATAAGAAATAGGAGCAGGAGAATGAAGCCCATCGAGCCTGCTCCACCATTTTATATGATCATGGCTGATCTTAGGATTCAATTCCACTTTTCTGCCTGCTCCCCATATCCTTTGATTCCCCGAGAAACCAACAATCTGTCTATCCCAGCCTTAAATGTATTAAACAATGGAGCATCCACAACCCCCTGGGGTAGAGAATTCCAAATATTCACAACCCTTTGGGTGAAGATATTTCTCCTCCTCTCAGTCCTAAATGATAGGCCCCTTATTGTGAGACTGTGCCCCTGTGACAGGTTTAGATAGAGGATTTGGATCGGCGTAGGCTTGGAGGGCCGAAGGGCCTGTTCCTGTGCTGTAATTTTCTTTGTTCTTTGTTCTTTGTTCCCCGACCAGCAGAAACAACCTGCCAGTGTTTACCCTATCCAACCCCTTCAGAATCTTGCATGTTTCAATGAAACTGTTGGATTGTCATAAAAACCCAACTGGTTCAGTAAAGCCCCTTTAGGAAACTGACTGCCTTAACCCAATCAGAGCCGATATGTGACTCATAGAGTCAGAGGCTGGGATTTTACTGAGCTCCCGACGTTGGGCTCCATGGCAGGGGGTACCGGAAGATCATTCCAGCGGTGGCCTGCCACGTAGCCAGGAGCACTGGGCCCAATCTTCCCGGCGACAGTGAGGCTCCGTGGCAGCCCCCCACCACTGGGCGATGGGACTCGGATTAACATATTTAAATTAATGAAATGAATATATTGAAATAAAATCAACAGCGATCTTACCTTCAGGCTGCGATCTTCTGAGCAGCGACTGGCATTCCCGTCCAGGGAACGGGGAGGGTGGGAAGGGAAGACCTCTGCACTTTGATTGATTTGTGGGGGAAAGTGAAGTTTTGAAAGTAAGTGTTTTGGAGGGGAGAGGGGCAAATGATGAATTTAATTGTTATGGGGGAGGGGCGATAGATTTATTGGCGGTACATGGGTGGGGGGACGGGGGGGGTCGCCCTTAAAAAATTTTAATGACCCAACAGGGCTGGCTCCCCTTTAAAAAGAGCTCCAGCACATGTGTCCAGGCAGCTGAAAGCACGCCTCCTCCTCATGATTGTGGGGGTGTGGGGGGGCGGGGAGTGGGGGGGGTGGCCCGACCAGCCGCCGTGAGGAAGATGATGGTGGTGCGCAGCCCGAACGTGCGGGCCACCATTTTTATAGCCCACCGCCAGTCCCGGTAGCGGGAGGAGAATATCCAGGCCATAGAGTCATTTATGACATAGAAGGAGGCCATTCGGTCCATCAAGTCCATGCCGGCTCTCCACGGAGCAATCCAGTCAGTCCCACTCCCACCTCGATCCCCGTAACCCGACAAGTTTATTTCCTTTTGAAATCGTTGATAGTCTCTGCTTCCACCACCCTCGTGGCCACTCGCTGTATAAAAAAGTTCTTCCTCACATTCTCCTGCATCTCTTGCCCAAAATCTTCAATCTGTGTCCCCTAGTCCTTGTACCATCAGTTAATGGAAACAGTTTTTCCTTGTCTAACTTATCTAAGCCTATCATAATCTTGTACACCTCAATCAGATCTTTCCTCAATCTCCTTTGCTCCAGGGAGAACAACCCCAGCTTTTCCAACCTAACTTTGTAACCAAAATCCCTCATCCCTGGAACCGTTCTGGTAAATCTCCTCTGCACCCTCTCAAGGACGTTCACATATTTCCTAAAGTATGGTGACCAGAACTGGATGCAATACTCCAGCTGGGGGCCAGACAGATTTTGTTAAGCAGCCTTTTATGGGCTACTTTATCAAGCGCTTTCTTAAAATCCACATAAACAACATCCATTGCATTTCCTTCATCGATCCTTCATGGGCGGCACAGTGGCGCAGTGGTTAGCACCGCCGCCTCACAGCTCCAGTGACCCGGGTTCAATTCTGGCTACTGCCTGTGCGGAGTTTGCAAGTTCTTCCTGTGACTGCGTGGGTTTCTGCCGGGTGCTCCAGTTTCCTCCCACTGCCAAAGACTTGCAGGTTGATAGGTAAATTGGCCATTGTAAATTGCCCCTAGTGTAGGTAGGTGGTAGGGAATATGGGATTACTGTAGGGTTAGTATAAATGGGTGGTTCTTGGTTGGCACAGACTCGGTGGGCTGAAGGGCCTGTTTCAGTGCTGTAACAATAAATAAATCTTTGTTACTTTATCAAGAAGTTCAATTAGATTAGTCAAGCATCATCTGCCTTTTACAAATCTGTGCTGACTATCCTTAATTAGTCAAAGCTCTCCAAGTGCCTGTTGATTTTTTCCCTGATTATTGTTTCTAAAACCTTACCCACCACTGATGTTAAACTAACTGGCCTGTAGTTGCTCGGACTGTCCTTACACCCTTTCTTGAATAAGGGTGTCACATTTGCCACTCTCCAATCCTCTGGCACCTCCCCCAGATCCAGGGAAGATTGGAAGATTATGTCAAACCCTTCCACTATCTCCACCCCCACTTCCTTTAGCAACCTGGGATGTAAGTCATCCGGACCAGGTGACTTATCTACCCTATGCACAGCCAGCCTTTCCAGTACCTCTTCACTCTCAATTTTTACACTATCCATTGCCTCTACTCTCTCCATTTCTACCGATATTTTGTCAGATTTCTCTTCCTTAGTGAACACTGATACAAAGTGCTCATTAAATGGTCCAGCCTTGCCCTATGTCTCTAAGCGTACATTACCTTTTTTGTCCCTAATAGGCTCCACTTCATCTGTTACTACCTGCTTACTATTTACATGCCGGTAGAAGATTTTTGGGTTCCCTTTTATGTTGTCTGCCATTCTATTCCCATATTCTCTCTTTGCCAGTCTTATTTTCCTCTTCACCTCCCCTCTCAACTTATTGTATTTGGCTTGGTTTTCACTTGAAGAATTCACCTGACATGCATCATACACCATCTTTTCTGTTTCATCATAATCTCTATCTCCCTCGTCATTCAAGGTGTTTTTGGTTGCCCTACCTTTCTTCTTGTTGGAATGTATTTAACACAAAGGAAGATGGCTGTGGTTGTTGGAGGTCAATCATCTGAGCCCCAGGGCATCACTGCAGGAGTTCTTCAGGGTGGTGTCCTAGGCCCAACCATCTTCAGCTGCTTCATCAATGACCTTCCTTCAATCATAAGGTCAGAAGTGGGGATGTTCGCTGATGATTGCATAATGTTCAGCACCATTTGCAACTCCTCAGTTACTGAAATAAGAACAAAATACTGCAGATGTTGGAATTCTGAAATGAGAACAGAATGTGCCGGAAACACCCAAAGGATCCAGCAGCATCTGTGTAGAGAAACAGAGTCAACCATTCAGATCTGTGACCTTTCATCAGGTACTGAAGCAGTCTGTGTCCACATGCAGCAAGACCTGGACAATATCCAGGCTTGGGCTGATAAGTGGCAAATAACATTCGTGCCACACAAGTGCCAGGCAATGACCATCTCCAACAAGAGAGAATCTAACCATCTCCCCTTGACATTCAATGGCATTTCTATTGCAGAATCCCCCGCTATCAACATCCTGGGGGTTACCATTGACCAGAAACTGAACTGAATCAGCCACATAAATGCTGTGGCTACAAGAGCAGGTCAGAGGCTGGGAATTCTGCAGCGAGGAACCCACCTCTTGACTCCCCAAAGCCTGTCCACCATCTACAAGGCACAAGTCAGGAGTGTGATGGAATACTCTCCACTTGCCTGGATGGGTGCAGCTCCAACAACACTCAAGAAGCTCGACACCATCCAGGCCAAAGCAGCCCGCTTGATCGGTACCCCATCCACAACTTTCAACATTCACTCCCTCCACCACCGATGCACAGTGGCAGCAGTGTGTACCATCTACAAGATGCACTGCAGCAACCCACCAAGGCTCCTTCGACAGCACCTTCCAAATCCGCAGCCTCTACCACCCAGAAGGACAAGGGCAGCAGACGCATGGGAACACCATCATCACCTGCAAGTTCCCCTCCAAGTCACACAACATCCTGACTTGGAACTATATCGCCGTTCCTTCACTGTCACTTGTTCAAAATCCTGGAACTTCCTTCCTAACAGCACTGTAGGTGTACCTCACAAGATGGACTGCAGCGGTTCAAGAAGGCAGCTCACCACCACCTTCTCAAGGGCAATTAGGGATGGGCAATAAATGCTGGCCTTGTCAGTGATGCCCACATCCCAAGAAAGAATAAAAAAAAACCTTAAGCATCTCTTCCTTAAAGATAACCCATTGTTTTGTTACAGTTTTTCCTGTCAGTCTTCTGTTCCATTTTACTCTGGCTAGATCCTTTCTTATCGCATTTAAGTTAGCCCTCTTCTAATCTAGCTGTTCTATCTTATATCGTTCCTTATTTTTCTGCATTATAAGTCTAATCCTTATGATACAATGATCACTCTTACCCAAGTGCTCCCCGACAGACACTTGGTCCACTTGGCCCACCTCATTTCTCAGCACCAGATCCAGCAATGCCTCCTTTCTAATTAGGCTGAGAACATACTGATCACGGAAGTTCTCCTGAACACAATTCAGAAATTCCTCCCCCTCCTTACCCTTTACTCTAAAATTATCCCAGGTTCTTGCACATGTCTGTGATTTCCCTGCAGATTTGCTCCTCTATCTCTTTGTCACTATTTGGAGGCCTATAGAATCCCCCCAGTAGCATTATCATCCCATTTAGCTTCTCACCAAATGGATTCTACCCTTGCCCCCTCAAGGAAATCCTCTCTTTCCAACTGCATCCCTGCACCAACATAGATGACTCTGAACTTCAGTTCTGCCTCTGAAATTTGTCTGTTCTGAATTCTCCTTCACAACACTGTGGGCAGGACAGGTTCGGCACCTGAAATTGGAGGTGTTGTACATGAAGTTCGCTGCATGCAAACTGCTGGTGCACAGATACATAATGTTATCACAACATTTAATGGAACGATGGCCTTTATCTCAAGGGGGCTGGAGTACAAAAGAGGCAGTTGTGCTTTATCTGTACAGAGACTTGTTCAGACTCCATCTGGAATAACTGTGGTTAGTTCTGGGCACCGCTCTTTGGGAAAGATACAATGGCCTTGGAGTGGGAGCAACACAGTTTCACCAGAATGGAACCAGGATTAAAGGAATTATGAAGATAGGAACACAGGAGTTAGACCATTCAACCCCTTGAAGCTGAACCTGCTCCCTGTTGTGGTAATGTGCTGGTGGAAAATAGGCTGACCAATCAGATTGCTACAACGCAGCCTCCAGCTGTAAACATCCCCTGGTACCCCTCGATTTCCTTTGCCCTCATGTATGCACTACATCTCTCCTTTTTCCTTTATCATTTTAAAGACCTCTATTAGTTTTCCCTTTTCCAGAGAAATGTGCTCCACCCTTCTCTATCATTTCTGAGAATGACATCCTCTCAGTTCTGGTAACATTGCTGTAAATCTTTTCTGTGTTTTCTCCAGTGCTTCAAGATCCTTTTTGTAATATGAAGGCCAGAACTGTACTCCGTACTCTGAGTGTGGTCTAACCACAGTTCTACATAAATTTAAAATTTCCTCTCAGTTTTTGTATTCTGAAATAAACCCAAGTTGTTTACACTCTTTATGGCCTTGGCAGCTTGTGTTTCTATTTTCAGTGATTTTTGTGCCTGTATTCCCAGAGCTGTTTGCTATTTACGCAATGTGGTTTCTTACCTTCCATGGAGTAACTGATTCCTCATTCCTCCTCCCACTTTGCTACATTGCGGTTAATTTGCCATCTAGCCTGTTTTTCCTCCTGTACTGAGCGATCACAAACAATGTACATCACACATGCCGTACTGTACTTGTACAAAGTGATGTTCATTGAGGAGCTATTGTATAATTTAGCACTGCAGCCCAGGGAGGGAAGAGCACTGAATTGGGTAAACAATTAATTGGCTTAGTGAAGGTAAATTGTGTCTATCACTGTAAGATTAGGATCAGAGGTCATAGATTAATATCACTGAGTGTAGAGAGTGATTGGTGAGTTCGAGGTCTGATAGAGCAGTGTGCGTCTCCAGCTTCTAGAGAAGAGAATGCTGAGAGTGAGGAGTAAGGCGTTAAGAATTCAAAGCTCAGGCGATTTTAGATTGTGGAAATCTCTGGCCAGATGAGGGTGCGTAGTTTAAAGTGAGGGGACAAAGTAAAGGACTTCTATTTTATGAGGTGAAAGAAATAGCAAAGGTGAGAGGATTTAAGAAGGAGAGAGTGCAGTCCTTTTAGTGGACTATATTTAAGGGTTGTTAGGCCCAGTATCAGAGGGATGAAACACACTGCAAGTATATAATTCAGGAGAGCAAAGGTCATCTGAACAAATTCTCAGACAGTCAGTGCGACCAGGGAGATATATTTAAAATATGACTTTAATTTCATTCAGTTTCTGTTTCTTCTTTTCAATTTCTTATGTTATTAAAGAGAAAGCGGGTGCACAGAGAGGGGGAAAGGGGAAATTGGGTTAACATTTTAAGAGCTTCCTTCTTTCTCTCCAGTCTTAGGGCTGAGAGGCAGTGGTGACACATTGCACTTTGTTAATTAAGGAAAACAAACATCATAAAGAGGGCGGAATTTTCCTACAATGCACTCTAGCCTCTATCTCCAGCTGCAGCTCTGTGAAATAGAACATTCTACCAGATTCCATCCCAACATTGACTGCGTACTTCTGTTAATGATTCAACTCTTGCAGATCACCTTAACCCCTCCACCTTCTGCTCACACTGCAATGTTAGCTCAAGAGGCTTGTGTAAGAGCTATCTGGCCTTCAGAATGACCTTCCTCACTGGAGTGTAGAATAATACACTCGATATAAGCCAGAGAGTCTGCTGTAAAGCAGGGAGAGATGCACATACCCAGTTGCACTCTCCAGCCTGTGCTCCTGGTACTGCAGAAATGACTCAACATAAGGAAAAGAGATATTCAGAGAATGATAATCACAAAAGGAGTCCATTTGGTCCAATGTGCCTGTGCCAGCTCTTTCAAAGAGTTAGTCCCACTCCCTCTCTTTTTGCCCCTTAACCCTGCATATTCTTCCCATTCCAATTCCCTTTTGAAAGTTATTATTGAAACTGCTTTCACTGCCATTCAGGCAGCACATTCCACAACAACTCACCAATAAACAAATTTCTGCTCATCTCGCCCTAATGACCTTTAATCTGTGTCCGAGTTCGATGAGGACATCTTACTGAAGTATCTGATCCAAGTGGGGTCCAGGCCACCTCGGAACGGCCTGTACGGCCTGACCCCTTTGTAATTCTATATCCAGCCTGGACCCTTTGTAACCCTCTATTCAGCCTGACCCCTTTGTTATTCTATACCCAGCCTGACCCCTTTGTAATTCTATATACAGCCTGACCCCTTTGTAATTCTATATACAGCCTGACCCCATTGTAATTCTATACCCAGCCTGACCCCTTTGTAATTCTATATCCAGCCTGACCCCTTTGTAATTCTATATCCAGCCTGACCCCTTTGTAATTCTATATCCAGCCTGACCCCTTTGTAATTCTATATCCAGCCTGACCCCTTTGTAATTCTATATACAGCCTGACCCCATTGTAATTCTATATCCAGCCTGACCCCTTTGTAATTCTATATCCAGCCTGACCCCTTTGTAATTCTATATCCAGCCTGACCCCTTTGTAATTCTATATACAGCCTGACCCCTTTGTTATTCTATACCCAGCCTGACCCCTTTGTAATTCTATATACAGCCTGACCCCTTTGTTATTCTATACCCAGCCTGACCCCTTTGTAATTCTATATCCAGCCTGACCCCTTTGTTATTCTATACCCAGCCTGACCCCTTTGTTATTCTATACCCAGCCTGACCCCTTTGTAATTCTATATACAGCCTGACCCCTTTGTTATTCTATACCCAGCCTGACCCCTTTGTAATTCTATATACAGCCTGACCCCTTTGTTATTCTATACCCAGCCTGACCCCTTTGTAATTCTATATCCAGCCTGACCCCTTTGTTATTCTATACCCAGCCTGACCCCTTTGTTATTCTATACCCAGCCTGACCCCTTTGTAATTCTATATACAGCCTGACCCCTTTGTTATTCTATACCCAGCCTGACCCCTTTGTAATTCTATATCCAGCCTGACCCCTTTGTTATTCTATACCCAGCCTGACCCCTTTGTAATTCTATACCCAGCCTGACCCCTTTGTTATTCTATACCCAGCCTGACCCCTTTGTAATTCTATACCCAGCCTGACCCCTTTGTTATTCTATACCCAGCCTGACCCCTTTGTAACCCTCTATTCAGCCTGACCCCTTTGTTATTCTATACCCAGCCTGACCCCATTGTAATTCTATATCCAGCCTGACCCCTTTGTAATTCTATATCCAGCCTGACCCCTTTGTAATTCTATATCCAGCCTGACCCCTTTGTAATTCTATATACAGCCTGACCCCTTTGTTATTCTATACCCAGCCTGACCCCTTTGTAATTCTATATCCAGCCTGACCCCTTTGTTATTCTATACCCAGCCTGACCCCTTTGTAACCCTCTATTCAGCCTGACCCCTTTGTTATTCTATACCCAGCCTGACCCCTTTGTAATTCTATATCCAGCCTGACCCCTTTCTAACCCTATATCCAGCCTGACCCCATTGAAATTCTATATCCAGCCTGACCCCTTTGTAATTCTATATCCAGCCTGACCCCTTTGTTATTCTATACCCAGCCTGACCCCTTTGTAATTCTATATCCAGCCTGACCCCTTTGTAATTCTATATCCAGCCTGACCCCTTTCTAACCCTATATCCAGCCTGACCCCATTGAAATTCTATACCCAGCCTGACCCCTTTGTTATTCTATACCCAGCCTGACCCCTTTGTAATTCTATATCCAGCCTGACCCCTTTGTAATTCTATACCCAGCCTGACCCCTTTGTAATTCTATATCCAGCCTGACCCCTTTGTAATTCTATATCCAGCCTGACCCCTTTGTAATTCTATATCCAGCCTGACCCCTTTGTTATTCTATACCCAGCCTGACCCCTTTGTAATTCTATATCCAGCCTGACCCCTTTGTAATTCTATATCCAGCCTGACCCCTTTCTAACCCTATATCCAGCCTGACCCCATTGAAATTCTATATCCAGCCTGACCCCTTTGTAATTCTATATCCAGCCTGACCCCTTTGTTATTCTATACCCAGCCTGACCCCTTTGTAATTCTATATCCAGCCTGACCCCTTTGTAATTCTATACCCAGCCTGACCCCTTTGTAATTCTATATCCAGCCTGACCCCTTTGTAATTCTATATCCAGCCTGACCCCTTTGTTATTCTATACCCAGCCTGACCCCTTTGTAATTCTATATCCAGCCTGACCCCTTTCTAACCCTATATCCAGCCTGACCCCATTGAAATTCTATATCCAGCCTGACCCCTTTGTAATTCTATATCCAGCCTGACCCCATTGAAATTCTATATCCAGCCTGACCCCTTTGTAATTCTATATCCAGCCTGACCCCTTTCTAACCCTATATCCAGCCTGACCCCATTGAAATTCTATATCCAGCCTGACCCCTTTGTAATTCTATATCCAGCCTGACCCCTTTGTAATTCTATATCCAGCCTGACCCCTTTCTAACCCTATATCCAGCCTGACCCCTTTGTTATTCTATACCCAGCCTGACCCCATTGTTATTCTATACCCAGCCTGACCCCTTTGTTATTCTATACCCAGCCTGACCCCTTTGTAATTCTATATCCAGCCTGACCCCTTTCTAACCCTATATCCAGCCTGACCCCATTGAAATTCTATATCCAGCCTGACCCCTTTGTAATTCTATATCCAGCCTGACCCCATTGAAATTCTATATCCAGCCTGACCCCTTTGTAATTCTATACCCAGCCTGACCCCTTTGTAATTGTATATCCAGCCTGACCCCTTTGTTATTCTATACACAGCCTGACCCCTTTGTTATTCTATACCCAGCCTGACCCCTTTGTAATTGTATATCCAGCCTGACCCCTTTGTAATTGTATATCCAGCCTGACCCCTTTGTAATTCTATACCCAGCCTGACCCCTTTGTAATTCTATACCCAGCCTGACCCCTTTGTAATTGTATATCCAGCCTGACCCCTTTGTAATTGTATATCCAGCCTGACCCCTTTGTAATTCTATACCCAGCCTGACCCCTTTGTAATTCTATACCCAGCCTGACCCCTTTGTAATTCTATACCCAGCCTGACCCCTTTGTAATTCTATATACAGCCTGACCCCTTTGTAATTCTATACCCAGCCTGACCCCTTTGTAATTCTATATCCAGCCTGACCCCTTTGTAATTCTATATACAGCCTGACCCCTTTGTAATTCTATACCCAGCCTGACCCCTTTGTAATTCTATACCCAGCCTGACCCCTTTGTAATTCTATACCCAGCCTGACCCCTTTGTAATTCTATATACAGCCTGACCCCTTTGTAATTCTATACCCAGCCTGACCCCTTTGTTATTCTATACCCAGCCTGACCCCTTTGTAATTCTATACCCAGCCTGACCCCTTTGTAATTCTATATACAGCCTGACCCCTTTGTTATTCTATACCCAGCCTGACCCCTTTGTAATTCTATATCCAGCCTGACCCCTTTGTAATTCTATACCCAGCCTGACCCCTTTGTAATTCTATATCCAGCCTGACCCCTTTGTAATTCTATACCCAGCCTGACCCCTTTGTAATTCTATATCCAGCCTGACCCCTTTGTAATTCTATATACAGCCTGACCCCTTTGTAATTCTATACCCAGCCTGACCCCTTTGTAATTCTATATACAGCCTGACCCCTTTGTTATTCTATACCCAGCCTGACCCCTTTGTAATTCTATACCCAGCCTGACCCCTTTGTAATTCTATACCCAGCCTGACCCCTTTGTAATTCTATACCCAGCCTGACCCCTTTGTAATTCTATACCCAGCCTGACCCCTTTGTAATTCTATATACAGCCTGACCCCTTTGTTATTCTATACCCAGCCTGACCCCTTTGTAATTCTATACCCAGCCTGACCCCTTTGTAATTCTATATACAGCCTGACCCCTTTGTTATTCTATACCCAGCCTGACCCCTTTGTAATTGTATATCCAGCCTGACCCCTTTGTAATTGTATATCCAGCCTGACCCCTTTGTAATTCTATATCCAGCCTGACCCCTTTGTAATTCTATATCCAGCCTGACCCCTTTGTAATTCTATATCCAGCCTGACCCCTTTGTAATTCTATACCCAGCCTGACCCCTTTGTAATTCTATACCCAGCCTGACCCCTTTGTAATTCTATATACAGCCTGACCCCTTTGTTATTCTATACCCAGCCTGACCCCTTTGTAATTCTATACCCAGCCTGACCCCTTTGTAATTCTATATACAGCCTGACCCCTTTGTTATTCTATACCCAGCCTGACCCCTTTGTAATTGTATATCCAGCCTGACCCCTTTGTAATTGTATATCCAGCCTGACCCCTTTGTAATTCTATATCCAGCCTGACCCCTTTGTAATTCTATATCCAGCCTGACCCCTTTGTAATTCTATACCCAGCCTGACCCCTTTGTAATTCTATATCCAGCCTGACCCCTTTGTAATTCTATATACAGCCTGACCCCTTTGTAATTCTATACCCAGCCTGACCCCTTTGTAATTCTATATACAGCCTGACCCCTTTGTTATTCTATACCCAGCCTGACCCCTTTGTAATTCTATATCCAGCCTGACCCCTTTGTAATTCTATACCCAGCCTGACCCCTTTGTAATTCTATACCCAGCCTGACCCCTTTGTAATTCTATATACAGCCTGACCCCTTTGTTATTCTATACCCAGCCTGACCCCTTTGTAATTGTATATCCAGCCTGACCCCTTTGTAATTGTATATCCAGCCTGACCCCTTTGTAATTCTATATCCAGCCTGACCCCTTTGTAATTGTATATCCAGCCTGACCCCTTTGTAATTCTATACCCAGCCTGACCCCTTTGTAATTCTATATCCAGCCTGACCCCTTTGTAATTGTATATCCAGCCTGACCCCTTTGTAATTGTATATCCAGCCTGACCCCTTTGTAATTCTATACCCAGCCTGACCCCTTTGTTATTCTATACCCAGCCTGACCCCTTTGTAATTCTATACCCAGCCTGACCCCTTTGTAATTCTATACCCAGCCTGACCCCTTTGTTATTCTATACCCAGCCTGACCCCTTTGTAATTCTATACCCAGCCTGACCCCTTTGTAATTCTATATCCAGCCTGACCCCTTTGTAATTGTATATCCAGCCTGACCCCTTTGTAATTGTATATCCAGCCTGACCCCTTTGTAATTCTATACCCAGCCTGACCCCTTTGTAATTCTATACCCAGCCTGACCCCTTTGTAATTGTATATCCAGCCTGACCCCTTTGTTATTCTATACCCAGCCTGACCCCTTTGTAATTCTATACCCAGCCTGACCCCTTTGTAATTGTATATCCAGCCTGACCCCTTTGTAATTGGATATCCAGCCTGACCCCTTTGTAATTCTATACCCAGCCTGACCCCTTTGTAATTCTATACCCAGCCTGACCCCTTTGTAATTCTATACCCAGCCTGACCCCTTTGTAATTCTATATACAGCCTGACCCCTTTGTAATTCTATACCCAGCCTGACCCCTTTGTAATTCTATATACAGCCTGACCCCTTTGTAATTCTATACCCAGCCTGACCCCTTTGTAATTCTATATACAGCCTGACCCCTTTGTAATTCTATATCCAGCCTGACCCCTTTGTAATTCTATATACAGCCTGACCCCTTTGTAATTCTATACCCAGCCTGACCCCTTTGTAATTCTATATACAGCCTGACCCCTTTGTAATTCTATATCCAGCCTGACCCCTTTGTAATTCTATATACAGCCTGACCCCTTTGTAATTCTATATCCAGCCTGACCCCTTTGTAATTCTATACCCAGCCTGACCCCTTTGTAATTCTATATACAGCCTGACCCCTTTGTAATTCTATACCCAGCCTGACCCCTTTGTTATTCTATACCCAGCCTGACCCCTTTGTAATTCTATACCCAGCCTGACCCCTTTGTAATTCTATACCCAGCCTGACCCCTTTGTAATTCTATATACAGCCTGACCCCTTTGTAATTCTATACCCAGCCTGACCCCTTTGTTATTCTATACCCAGCCTGACCCCTTTTTAATTCTATATCCAGCCTGACCCCTTTGTAATTCTATATCCAGCCTGACCCCTTTGTAATTCTATACCCAGCCTGACCCCTTTGTAATTCTATATCCAGCCTGACCCCTTTGTTATTCTATACCCAGCCTGACCCCTTTGTTATTCTATACCCAGCCTGACCCCTTTGTAATTCTATATCCAGCCTGACCCCTTTGTAATCCTATGCCCAGCCTGACCCCTTTGTAATTCTATACCCAGCCTGACCCCTTTGTAATTCTATATCCAGCCTGACCCCTTTGTTATTCTATATCCAGCCTGACCCCTTTGTAATTCTATATCCAGCCTGACCCCTTTGTTATTCTATACCCAGCCTGACCCCTTTGTTATTCTATACCCAGCCTGACCCCTTTGTAATTCTATATCCAGCCTGACCCCTTTGTAATCCTATGCCCAGCCTGACCCCTTTGTAATTCTATACCCAGCCTGACCCCTTTGTAATTCTATATACAGCCTGACCCCTTTGTAATTCTATACCCAGCCTGACCCCTTTGTTATTCTATACCCAGCCTGACCCCTTTTTAATTCTATATCCAGCCTGACCCCTTTGTAATTCTATACCCAGCCTGACCCTTTTGTAATTCTATATACAGCCTGACCCCTTTGTAATTCTATACCCAGCCAGACCCCTTTGTAATTCTATACCCAGCCTGACCCCTTTGTCATTCTATATCCAGCCTGACCCCTTTGTTATTCTATACCCAGCCTGACCCCTTTGTAATTCTATACCCAGCCTGACCCCTTTGTCATTCTATATCCAGCCTGACCCCTTTGTTATTCTATACCCAGCCTGACCCCTTTGTAATTCTATACCCAGCCTGACCCCTTTGTAATTCTATATCCAGCCTGACCCTTTGTAATTCTATATACAGCCTGACCCCTTTGTAATTCTATACCCAGCCTGACCCCTTTGTTATTCTATACCCAGCCTGACCCCTTTGTAATTCTATACCCAGCCTGACCCCTTTGTAATTCTATATACAGCCTGACCCCTTTGTTATTCTATACCCAGCCTGACCCCTTTGTAATTGTATATCCAGCCTGACCCCTTTGTTATTCTATACCCAGCCTGACCCCTTTGTAATTCTATACCCAGCCTGACCCCTTTGTAATTCTATACCCAGCCTGACCCCTTTGTAATTCTATATACAGCCTGACCCCTTTGTTATTCAATATCCAGCCTGACCCCTTTGTTATTCTATATCCAGCCTGACCCCTTTGTAATTCTATACCCAGCCTGACCCCTTTGTAATTCTACATCCAGCCTGACCCCTTTGTAATTCTATATGCAGCCTGACCCCTTTGTAATTCTATATCCAGCCTGACCCCTTTGTAATTCTATATCCAGCCTGCTGGCAACACCTATGCAGCCATATTCAGCTGGCCTCAGACACCGGAAACATCAGAGGAATGTATGATGGCATGAAGAGAGCTCTTGGGCCAACCATCAAGAAGATCACCCCCCTCAAATCTAAATCGGGGGACATAATCACTGACCAACGCAAACAGATGGACCGCTGGGTTGAGCACTACCTAGAACTGTACTCCAGGGAGAATGCTGTCACTGAGACTGCCCTCAATGCAGCCCAGCCTCTACCAGTCATGGATGAGCTGGACATACAGCCAACCAAATCGGAACTCAGTGATGCCATTGATTCCCTAGCCAGCGGAAAAGCCCCTGGGAAGGACAGCATTACCCCTGAAATAATCAAGAGTGCCAAGCCTGCTATACTCTCAGCACTACATGAACTGCTATGCCTGTGCTGGGACGAGGGAGCAGTACCCCAGGACATGCGCGATGCCAACATCATCACCCTCTATAAAAACAAAGGTGACCGCGGTGACTGCAACAACTACCGTGGAATCTCCCTGCTCAGCATAGTGGGGAAAGTCTTTGCTCGAGTCGCTCTGAACAGGCTCCAGAAGCTGGCCGAGCGCGTCTACCCTGAGGCACAGTGTGGCTTTCGTGCAGAGAGATCGACTATTGACATGCTGTTCTCCCTTCGTCAGATACAGGAGAAATGCCGTGAACAACAGATGCCCCTCTACATTGCTTTCATTGATCTCACCAAAGCCTTTGACCTCGTCAGCAGACGTGGTCTCTTCAGACTACTAGAAAAGATCGGATGTCCACCAAAGCTACTAAGTATCATCACCTCATTCCATGACAATATGAAAGGCACAATTCAACATGGTGGCTCCTCATCAGAGCCCTTTCCTATCCTGAGTGGTGTGAAACAGGGCTGTGTTCTCGCACCCACACTTTTTGGGATTTTCTTCTCCCTGCTGCTTTCACATGCGTTCAAATCCTCTGAAGAAGGAATTTTCCTCCACACAAGATCAGGGGGCAGGTTGTTCAACCTTGCCCGTCTAAGAGCGAAGTCCAAAGTACGGAAAGTCCTCATCAGAGAACTCCTCTTTGCTGACGATGCTGCTTTAACATCTCACACTGAAGAATGCCTGCAGAGTCTCATCGACAGGTTTGCGTCTGCCTGCAATGAATTTGGCCTAACCATCAGCCTCAAGAAAACGAACATCATGGGGCAGGATGTCAGAAATGCTCCATCCATCAATATTGGCGACCACGCTCTGGAAGTGGTTCAAGAGTTCACCTACCTAGGCTCAACTATCACCAGTAACCTGTCTCTAGATGCAGAAATCAACAAGTGCATGGGTAAGGCTTCCACTGCTATGTTCAGACTGGCCAAGAGAGTGT
The DNA here is from genome assembly GCF_036365525.1 of Heterodontus francisci. NCBI lineage: Eukaryota > Metazoa > Chordata > Chondrichthyes > Heterodontiformes > Heterodontidae > Heterodontus > Heterodontus francisci. The sequence goes on along the minus strand of NC_090381.1, from coordinate 118,918,682 downwards.
GGGAAAATGGCGCACTGACACGGAACACAAAAGTCCGAGTGTATCAGGCCTGTGTCCTCAGTACCTTGCTCTACGGCAGCGAGGCCTGGACAACGTATGCCAGCCAAGAGCGACGTCTCAATTCATTCCATCTTCGCTGCCTTCGGAGAATACTTGGCATCAGGTGGCAGGACTATATCTCCAACACAGAAGTCCTTGAAGCGGCCAACATCCCCAGCTTATACACACTACTGAGTCAGCGGCGCTTGAGATGGCTTGGCCATGTGAGCCGCATGGAAGATGGCAGGATCCCCAAAGACACATTGTACAGCGAGCTCGCCACTGGTATCAGACCCACCGGCCGTCCATGTCTCCGTTATAAAGACGTCTGCAAACGCGACATGAAATCGTGTGACATTGATCACAAGTCGTGGGAGTCAGTTGCCAGCATTCGCCAGAGCTGGCGGGCAGCCATAAAGACAGGGCTAAATTGTGGCGAGTCGAAGAGACTTAGTAGTTGGCAGGAAAAAAGACAGAGGCGCAAGGGGAGAGCCAACTGTGCAACAGCCCCAACAAACAAATTTCTCTGCAGCACCTGTGGAAGAGCCTGTCACTCCAGAATTGGCCTTTATAGCCACTCCAGGCGCTGCTTCACAAACCACTGACCACCTCCAGGAGCGTATCCATTGTCTCTCGAGATAAGGAGGCCCAAAAGAAAAAAAAAAGAAGATCCAGCCTGACTCCTTTGTTATTCTATATCCAGCCTGACCCCTTTGTAATTCTATACCCAGCCTGACCCCTTTGTAATTGTATATCCAGCCTGACCCCTTTGTTATTCTATACCCAGCCTGTCCCCTTTGTTATTCCATATTCAGCCTGACTCCTTTGTAATTCTATATCCAGCCTGACCCCATTGTAACCCTGTATCCAGCCTGGCTTCATTGAAACCCTATATGCAGTCTGACTACATCCTAACCCCTGTCCAGCCCGACCCCATCCAGAATCAGGGATTGTTCTTGTTAGAGCAGAAAAGGTGAAGGGAGGTTTAATGGAGGTTTTCAAAAGTAGGAATGGTTTTGATAGAGCAAATAAATGGGGAAATATGTTTTTATGCAGCCCATCGATGTGATCTGGAAGTCTGAAAGGGCGATGGAAGCAGATTCAATATCAAGATCACCTTAGCAACAGCACCTTTGGTGTACCTTCACCCTAATGACTGCAGTAGTTCAAGTTGGCAGGTCACCACCACCTTCTCAAGGGCAATTAGGGATAGAGTCATCGTCATACAGCACATAAACAGGCCCGTTGGACCATCGTGTCTGTGTCGGCCATCAAGCACCTACCTATTCTAATCCCATTTTCCAGCACTTGGCCCATAGCCTTGTATGCTATGGCATTTCAACTGCTCATCTAAACGCTTCTTAAATGTTGTGATGGTTTCTGCTTCACCACTTCTTCAGGCAGTGTGTTCCAGATTCCAACCACCCTCTGGGTGAAAATTTCTTTCCTCAAATCCCTTCTTAGCCTCCAGCCCCTTACCTTAAATCTATGCCCCCTGGTTATTGACCCCTCCGTTAAGGGAAAATGTTTCTTCCTATCTAATCTATCAATGCCCCTCATAGTTTCGTATACCTCAATCATGTCCCTCTGACCATCTGTCCTTTCTATGGTCCTATCATCCATTGTATATTCCCTTGCCTTGTTAGTGCCACTGCTCCACCCATCTTACCAGCCCATCTATATCGTCCTGTAATCTAAGGCTTTCCTCCTCACTATTTAAGACACCACCAATTTTCATGTCATCTGTGAGCTTACTGATCATACCTCCTATATTCGCATCTAAATCATTAATGTACACTACAAACAGCAAAGGTCCCAGCACTGATCCCTGTGGTACACCACTGGTCACAGGCTTCCATTTGCAGAAACAACCCTCGACCATCACCCTCTGCTTCCTGCCACTAAGCCAATTTTGGATCCAATTTGCCAAATTGCTCTGGATCCCATGGGCTCTTACCTTCTTCACCAATCTCCCATGCGGGACCTTATCAAGAGCCTTACTAAAGTCCATGTAGACTACATCAACTGCTTTACCCTCATCTACACATCTAGTCAACTCCTCGAAAAATTCATTCAAGTTAGTTAGACACGATCTCCTCCTGACAAAGCCATGCTGACTATCCCTGATTAATCCCTGCCTCTCCAAGTGGAGATTAATCCTGTCCCTCAGAATTTTTTCCAATCATTTCCGAACCGCTGATGTTAGAGTCACCGGCCTGTATTTACCTGGTTTATCTCTGCTACCCTTCTTGAATAATGCTATCACATTTGCTGTCCTCCAGTCCTCTGGTACCTCTCCTGTGGCCAGAGAGGATTTGAAAATTTGTGTCAGAGCCCCTGCTATCTCCTCCCTTGCCTCACATAACAGCCTGGGATACATTTCATCTGGACCTGAGGATTTATCCACTTTTAAGCCCACTAAAACTGCTAATACTTCCTCCCTTTCAATACTAATATGTTCAAGTATATCACAATCCCCCACCCTGATCTCTACACCTACATCATCCTTCTCCATAGTGAACACAGATGAAAAGTAATCATTTAAAACCTCACCTATATCCTCCGGCTCCACACACAGATTGCCATTTTGGTCCCTAATGGACCCTACTCTTTCCCTGCTTATCCTCTTGCCCTTAATATACTTATAAAATGCATTAGGATTTTCCTTTATCTTGCCCGCCAGTGTTGTTTCATGTCCCCTCTTTGCTCTCTTAATTACTTTTTTAGGTACCCCCCCTACACTTTCTATACTCCTCTAGGGCCTCTAGCGCCTAGGGTTGGGCAATAAATGCTGGCCCAGCCAGTGACGCCCACATCCAATCGACAATAGAAAAATCTTTCAAAAGGGAATAGGATAAATATTTTAAAAGTAAAATTTTGCAGGGCCATGGGGAAAGAGAAGGGGAGTGTGATCATTTGGATAACTCTACCGAAGATCTAGCACAGACATGATGGGTCAAATGGCCTCCTCTGTTCTGTATGATTGTATGTGGTAGATTGAGATATTTCTGAGCTTTGTCTGGATTATGAGTCAATGACTGGCTGGACCCTGATTATTGGTAAGGATTTGCTGGTCTCAATGTGGATCAGATCACTCAATCAGCTTTCAGTTTGTCTCGTGAGGAGTGAGAGCAGGTGCTTTAAAAGGCCAATGGAACATTGATCTCAATGGGGCTCGGTTACAAAGGGGTAAATGTTACGTTACAGTTATATAACTGGTTCAAGCCTATCTGGAGTAACAGCATTCTATTCTGGGCACTGTACCTCAGGAAGGACATACTGGCCCTGGGAGGGGACAGTGCAGATTCAGCAGAATGATACTGGGGCTAAAAGGGTTAAATTATGAGGACAGGTTGCACAGACTGGGCTTGTAGTCCCTCGAGTATAGAATAAGGGGTGATCTAATCGAGGTGTTTAAGATAATTAAAGGATTTAATACGGTAGATAGAGAGAAGCAATTTCCTTTGGTCAGTGTAGGGGGGTGTCCAGAACAAGGAGCCATAATTTTAAAATGGGAGCCAGTCCATTCAGGGGTGATGTCAGGAAGCACTTCATCACACAAAGGTTAATGGAAATCTGGAAATCTCTCCTCCAAAAAGCTGTTGAGGCTGGGTTTGATTCAAAGGTGGGAAAGTGGAGTTAGAATACAGCTCAGCCGTGATCTCAGTGAATGGTGGAATGGGTTCAAGATGCTGAATGGCCTCATCCTGTTCTTGTGTTATCACTTGTGATTTAGATACAATGGCCCAAAATCCCAGAATAAACAATGGGTGTTTCCGTTCTGACCAGACTCTGCTTGTAGAATTTATATTGAACTTGATACTGCCTCATTCACATTTTACAAAAATAAAACTGTTTCAATTATCAATCAATTTGTTCGATGCTGGACCCAGAGGTAAAGCCTTAGGTTTGTGAATAATATCCAAACATTTGAAGCCAGTATGCAGTGGAGGTAGAGACTGTATTTAATCCAGTTGGCGGATTGCTGCACTCATGTCATTGTTACTGATGGACTGTGAACTCGAGGGGTCAAAGCAAATTACCAAAAAAAGAAAAAGAAAGGACTTGCATTTCTGTAGCACCTTTCACCATTTCAGGACGTGCCAAAGTGAGATCTCACAAGATTAATGGCACAAATCACCCAATAATCTGTTTTAATGATGTTGGTTGGGGGATAAATATTCAGCCAGGACATCAGGGAGAACTCCTTAATATCATATATAATATATAATATAATGAGGGAGAGCTCTCATATCATATATAATATATAATATTGAGGGAGAGCTCTCATATCATATATAATATATAATATAATGAGGGAGAGCTCTCATATCATATATAATATATAATATAATGAGGGAGAACTCTCATATCATATATAATATAATGAGGGTGAACTGCCTAATATCATATATAATATATAATATAATGAGGGAGAACTCCCTAATATATATAATATAATGAGGGCGAACTCCCTAATATCATATATAATATATAACACAATGAGGGAGAACTCTCTAATATATATAATATAATGAGGGCGAACTCCCTAATATCATATATAATATATAACACAATGAGGGAGAACTCTCTAATATCATATGTAATATATAATATAATGAGGGAGAACTCTCATATCATATATAATATATAATATAATGAGGGAGAACTCTCTAATATCATATACAATATAATGAGGGCGACCTCCCTAATATCATATATAATATATAATATAATGAGGGCTGGAAGATGGCTCCCTAGGAAGCTCCCTTGCTGTGCAACTCTATCCATGGCCATCTGCTCCCATTCTTAGTGCCTTCTCCCCCAATCTACCCTCTTAAACTGTTTAAATTCCCCTGGCTCTTTAATCAGTACATTTTAGCCCTAACTACAAGTTAACAGCTATTTTAATGTTACCTGGGCCCACTGCCCTCTCCCAGCCATACCTGCTCTTTGCTTTCTTCATTGAGCACTGAATTGTGCTCAAATTGACATCCAGTTTTCTGGACGCCTAGGCTACAAAGAACAAAGAACAAAGAAAATTACAGCACAGGAACAGGCCCTTCGGCCCTCCAAGCCTGCGCCGATCCAAATCCTCTATCTAAACCTGTCGCCTATTTTCTAAGGGTCTGTATCTCTTTGCTTCCTGCCCATTCATGTATCTGTCTAGATACATCTTAAAAGACGCTATCGTGCCCGCGTCTACCGCCTCCGCTGGCAGCGCGTTCCAGGCACCCACCACCCTCTGCGTAAAGAACTTTCCACGCATATCCCCCCTAAACTTTTCCCCTCTCACTTTGAACTCGTGACCCCTAGTAATTGAATCCCCCACTCTGGGAAAAAGCTTCTTGCTATCCACCGGACAAAATTGCAGAGTACAGCTGGTGATACTCTGATCTTCTATCCTGTTGTCTACATCGTCCAGAGCGTCCACGGCCAGGGCGTGCGGTAAGTCCAGTGCAGAGAGGCAGAGAGGAAGGAGCAGCGGAACCCTAGGGTAATAAGACCTAGTACAGAGGGGAAGCATTGAGGAAAACCCCGAACACGTAAAAGTCCACGACCCGGCCCCAGTTGACTCCATCGCGGAACGGCTCCTCGGCCACAACTTCAAAGCGCCCGCGGGAGATGTGCAGCTCGTAGTGCATCTGCAGCGCACTGTCGGCGAATTCCTGCTGGTACTGGCGCCCGAGGCTGTCGCCCACCTCCCGGAGGACGTGGATGAGCTTTCCCGGCGTCGATGGTGGGAACTGATGAAATGTTTTATTACCTGCACCCCCTTCCCCGCCCCCTTCCCCCCCCCGCTTCCCCTTCCTAGCTCCCCCCTCCCAGCTCACCCCCCGCACCCTCTTGCCCCCCCCCTCCCCCCTCGCAACCCCTTCCCAGCTCCCCCCTCGCACTATCTTCGCCCTCACACCCTCTTCCCTCCACCCCTCCCCCTCACACCCCCTCCTCCCACCGGCATCCACCTATCCCTGAGCAGGGGCCCTAACAACCCCACTGCCTTGTGGGCGTCTCGGGAGACTCCAAGGCTAAAGGAGTAAACTCTAATAGAAAATCCGGAGTGGAACCCCGGAGGCGGTCTTGTGTCACCATTGGCATGTTTCCGGCAGTTCCTGCAGCCATACTGGTGCCAAACGTCGTGCTCTGCACTCCTTTGGACTCCACCAAAAAGGCCGAGAGGGGGGTTTTGACACTTGGGCAACTCACAACCTCCATACATTCGCCCAGGCATGCGCCATGGAGAGGGCACGCCATAGTCGCCTCACAGCGACTGAAACAACACGGAAGGCAGCAGTTATGGGTGATAAGTCCAGCTCAATTGGCGTAGAGATTGGGCGCCACGGGTTGCCTTTGTCGGTGGGAGAGGTCATCGCACCTCACTGGACAGCTACCGCCCGCCTCAAACCGGGCAGCCCCCGGTCAGTAAGGTTCTGTCCCGCCTCAGTCCACCTGCTTCAATGGGTGCTTGGAGCTCAGGGTCATTGCCCGAAAAGCGGACTGTAACACCGCACCAAACAGCACGAAAAAAGGAAAGAAGGTACCAGCCCTTCGTTTTGCAAGCTGCAACGTCAGAACTATGTGTCCTGGCCTGTCGGAAGACCTTACACAAATCAACGATTGCAGCACAGTGGCGCAGTGCTTAGCACCGCAGCCTCACAGCTCCAGCGAACCGGGTTCAATTCTGGGTACTGTCTGTGTGGAGTTTGCAAGTTCTCCCTGTGTCTGCGTGGGTTTCCTCCGGGTGCTCCGGTTTCCTCCCACATGCCAAAGACTTGCAGGTTGATAGGTAAATTGGCCATTAGCAATTGCCCCTAGTATAGGTAGGTGGTAGGGAAATATAGGGACAGGTGGGGATGTGGTAGGAATATGGAATTAGTGTAGGATTAGTATAAATGGGTGGTTGATGGTCGGCACAGACTCGGTGGGCCGAAGGGCCTGTTTCAGTGCTGCATCTCTAAATAAATGAAAAAAATAAAAATAAAAAAAATAAATAAATAAATGATTCTCGGAAGACCGCCATCATTAACAACGAGCTCAGGAGACTCAATGTGGACATTGCAGCACTTCAGGAGACACACCTCCCTGCGAGTGGATCTCTAGCAGAGCAAGACTACACCTTCTTCTGGCAGGGTAGGGATCCTGAAGAACCAAGACAGCAAGGAGTGGGCTTCGCTATCAGAAACTCTTTGCTCAGCATGACAGAGCCACCAACAAATTGCTCAGAACGCATACTGTCCATCCGACTGCTCACCACCTCTGGTCCAGAACACCTACCCAGCATCTATGCTCCAACACTCTGCTCCCCAACTGAAATTAAAGACCAGTTCTACATCCCCAATACCGAACATCTGTTCCTGCTGGGGGACTTTAATGCCAGGGTTGGGGCCGACCATGACTCATGGCCCTCCTGCCTTGGGCGCTATGGCATTGGAAGGATGAATGAGAACGGGCAGAGACTGCTTGAGTTGTGTACATATCATAACCTCTGCATCACCAACTCGTTCTTTCACACTAAACCCTGTCACCAAGTTTCTTGGAGGCACCCAAGATCGCGTCGTTGGTACCAGCTGGACCTCATCGTCACAAGGCGAGCCTCTATAAACAGTGTCCAAATCACACGCAGCTTCCACAGTGTGGACTGTGACACCGACCACTCCCTGGTATGCAGCAAGGTTAGACTCAAACCAAAGAAGCTACATCACTCCAAGCAAAAGGGCCACCCGCGCATCAACACAAGCAGAATTTCTTATCCACAGCTGTTACATAAATTTCTAAATTCACTTGAAAAAGCCCTTCAAAACACTCCCACAGGGGATGCAGAGACCAAGTGGGCCCACATCAGAGACGCCATCTATGAGTCAGCCATGACCACCTGTGGCAAACGTGTGAAGCGGAATACAGACTGGTTTCAATCTCACTTTGAAGAGCTGGAACCTGTCATAGCCGCTAAGCGCATTGCACTGTTGAACTACAAGAAAGCCCCCAGCGAGCTAACATCTGTAGCACTTAAAACTGCCAGAAGCGCTGCACAAAGAACAGCCAGGCGCTGCGCAAATGACTACTGGCAACACCTATGCAGTCATATTCAGCTGGCCTCTGACACCGGAAACATCAGAGGAATGTATGATGGCATTTTGGGCCAACCATCAAGAAGATCGCCCTCCTCAAATCTAAATCAGGGGACACAATCACTGACCAATGCAAGCAAATGGACCGCTGGGTTGAGCACTACCTAGAACTGTACTCCAGGGAGAATGCTGTCACTGAGACTGCCCTCAATGCAGCCCAGCCTCTACCAGTCATGGATGAGCTGGACATACAGCCAACAAAATCGGAACTCAGTGATGCCATTGATTCTCCAGCCAGCGGAAAAGCCCCTGGGAAGGACGACATTACCCCTGAAATAATCAAGAGTGCCAAGCCTGCTATACTCTCAGCACTACATGAACTGCTATGCCTGTGCTGGGATGAGGGAGCAGTACCTCAGGACATGCGCGATGCCAATATCATCACCCTCTATAAAAACAAAGGTGACCGAGGTGACTGCAACAACTACCGTGGAATCTCCCTGCTCAGCACAGTGGGGAAAGCCTTTGCTCGAGTCACTTTAAACAGGCTCCAGAAGCTGGCCGAGCGCGTCTACCCTGAAGCACAGTGTGACTTTCGAGCAGAGAGATCCACCATTGACATGCTGTTCTCCTTTCATCAGCTACAGGAGAAATGCCGTGAACAACAGATGCCCGTCTCCCTTGCTTTTATTGATCTCATCAAAGCCTTTGACCTCGTCAGCAGACGTGGTCTCTTCAGACTACTAGAAAAGATCGGATGTCCACCAAAGCTACTAAGTATCATCACCTCATTCCATGACAATATGAAAGGCACAATTCAACATAACGGCACCTCATCAGACCCCTTTCCTATCCTGAGTGGTGTGAAACAGGTCTGTGTTCTCGCACCTACACTGTTTGGGATTTTCTTCTCCCTGCTGCTCTCACACGTGTTCAAGTCTTCAGAAGAAGGAATTTTCCTCCACACAAGATCAGGGGGCAGGTTGTTCAACCTTGCCCATCTAAGAGCGAAGACCAAAGTACGGAAAGTCCTCATCAGGGAACTCCTCTTTGCTGACGATGCTGCATTAACATCTCACACTGAAGAGCGTCTGCAGAGACTCATCGACAGGTTTGTGGCTGCCTGCAACGAATTTGGCCTAACCATCAGCCTCAAGAAAACGTACATCATGTGACATGATGTCAGAAATGCTCCATCCATCAATATCGGCGACCACATTCTGGAGGTGGTTCAAGAGTTCACCTACCTAGGCTCAACTAACACCAGTAACCTGTCTCTAGATGCAGAAATCAACAAGCGCATGGGAAAGGCTTCCACTGCTATGCCCAGACTGGCCAAGAGAGTGTGGGAAAATGGCGCACTGACACGGAACACAAAAGTCCGAGTGTATCAAGCCTGTGTCCTCAGTACCTTGCTCTATGGCAGCGAGGCCTGGACAACGTATGTCAGCCAAGAGCGACGTCTCAATTCATTCCATCTTCGCTGCCTCTGGAGAATCCTTGGCATCAGGTGGCAGGACCGCATCTCCAACACAGTAGTCCTCGAGGAGGCCAACATCCCCAGCTTATACACACTACTGAGCCAGCGGCGCTTGAGATGGCTTGGCCATGTGAGCCGTATGGAAGATGGCAGGATCCCCAAAGACACATTGTACAGCGAGCTCGCCACTGGTATCAGACCCACCGGCCGTCCATGTCTCCGCTTTAAAGACGTCTGCAAACGCGACATGAAGTCCTGTGACATTGATCACGAGTCGTGGGAGTCAGTTGCCAGCGATCGCCAGAGCTGGCGGGCAGCCATAAAGGCGGGGCTAAAGTGTGGCGAGTCGAAGAGACTTAGCAGTTGGCAGGAAAAAAGACAGAAGCACAAGGGGAGAGCCAACAGTGTAACAGCCCCGACAAACAAATTTTATCTGCAGCGCCTGTGGAAGAGTCTGTCACTCTAGAATTGACCTTTATAGCCACTCCAGACGCTGCTCCACAAACCACTGACCACCTCCAGGCGCTTACCCATTGTCTCCCGAGACAAGGAGGCCAAAGAAGAAGAATGAGGGCGCACTTCCTAATATCATATATAATATATAATATAATGAGGGAGAACTCTCTCATCTTATATATAATATATAATGAGGGTAAACTCCCTAATATATATAATATATAATATAATGAGGGAGAACTCTCATATCTTTGGTCTTTGGCCTCCTTGTCTCGGGAGACAATGGATAAGCGCCTGGAGGTGATCAGTGATTTGTGGAGCAGCGCCTGGAGTGGCTATAAAGGCCAATTCTCGAGTGACAGGCTCTTCCACAGGTGTTGCAGAGAAATTTGTTTGTCGGGGCTGTTACACAGTTGGCTCTCTCCTTGCGCCTCTGTCTTTTTTCCTGCCAACTGCTAAGTCTCTTCGACTCGCCACACTTTAGCCCCGCCTTTATGGCTGCCCACCAGCTCTGGCGAACGCTGGCAACTGACTCCCACAACTTGTGATCAATGTCACAGGACTTCATGTTGCATTTGCAGACGTCTTTAAAGCGGAGACATGGACGGCCGGTGGGTCTGATACCAGTGGCGAGCTCGCTGTACAATGTGTCTTTGGGGATCCTGCCATCTTCCATGCGGCTCACATGGCCAAGCCATCTCAAACGCCGCTGACTCAGTAGGGTGTATAAGCTGGGGATGTTGGCCGCCTCAAGGACTTCTGTGTTGGAGATACGGTCCTGCCACCTGATGCCAAGGATTCTCCGGAGGCAGCGAAGATGGAATGAATTGAGACGTCACTCTTGGCTGACATACGTTGTCCAGGCCTCGCTGCCATAGAGCAAGGTACTGAGGACACAGGCTTGATACACTCGGACTTTTGTGTTCCGTGTCAGTGCGCCATTTTCCCACACTCTCTTGGCCAGTCTGGACATAGCAGTGGAAGCATTTCCCATGCGCTTGTTGATTTCTGCATCGAGAGACAGGTTACTGTACTGGTGATAGTTGAGCCTAGGTAGGTGAACTCTTGAACCACTTCCAGAGCGTGGTCGCCGATATTGATGGATGGAGCATTTATGACGTCCTGCCCCATGATGTTCATTTTCTTGAGGCTGATGGTTAGGCCAAATTCATTGCAGGCAGCCGAAAACCTGTCGATGAGACTCTGCAGGCACTCTTCAGTGTGAGATGTTAAAGCAGCATTGTCAGCAAAGAGGAGTTCCCTGATGAGGACTTTCCGTACTTTGGACTTCGCTCTTAGACGGGCAAGGTTGAACAACCTGCCCCCTGATCTTGTGTGGAGGAAAATTCCTTCTTCAGAAGACTTGAACGCATGTGAAAGCAGCAGGGAGAAGAAAATCCCAAAAAGTGTGGCTGCGAGAACACAGCCCTGTTTCACGCCACTCAGGATAGGAAAGGGGTCTGATGAGGCACCGCTATGTTGAATTGTGCCTTTCATATTGTCATGGAATGAGGTGATGATACTTAGTAGCTATGGTGGACATCCGATCTTTTCTAGTAGTCTGAAGAGACCACGTCTGCTGACGAGGTCAAAGGCTTTGGTGAGATCAATGAAAGCAATGTAGAGGGGCATCTGTTGTTCATGGCATTTCTCCTGTATCTGACGAAGGGAGAACAGCATGTCAATGGTCGATATCTCTGCACGAAAGCCTGACTGTGCCTCAGGGTAGACACACTCAGCTAGCTTCTGGAGCCTGTTTAAAGCGACTCGAGCGAAGACTTTCCCCACTATGCTGAGCAGGGAGATTCCACAGTAGTTGTTGCAGTCACCGCGGTCACCTTTGTTTTTATAGAGGGTGATGATATTGGCATCGCGCATGTCCTGGGGTACTGCTCCCTCATCCCAGCACAGGCATAGCGGTTCATGTAGTGCTGAGAGTATAGCAGGCTTGGCACTCTTGATTATTTCAGGGGTAATGCTGTCCTTCCCAGGGGCTTTTCCGCTGGCTAGAGAATCAATGGCATCACTGAGTTCCGATTTGGTTGGCTGTGTGTCCAATCTCATATATAATATACAATATAATGAGGGCGAACTCCCTAATATCATATGTAATATATAATATAATGAGGGCGAATTCCCTAATATCATATATAACATATAATGTACTGACCCTCTGACAGTGTAGTGTTCCCTCAGTACTGACCCTCCGACAGTGCAGCACTCCCTCAGTACTGACCCTCTGACAGTGCAGCACTCCCTCAGTACTGACCCTCTGACAGTGCAGCACTCTGTCAGTACTGACCCTCTGACAGTGTAGTGTTCCCTCAGTACTGACCCTCCGACAGTGCAGCACTTCCTCAGTACTGACCCTCTGACAGTGCAGCACTCCCTCAGTACTGACCCTCTGACAGTGCAGCACTCCCTCAGTACTGATCCTCTGACAGTGCAGCATTCCCTCAGTACTGATCCTCTGACAGTGCAGCATTCCCTCAGTACTGACCCTCTGACAGTGCAGCACTCCCTCAGTACTGCCCCTCCAGTGGTGCAGCACTCCCTCAGTACTGACCCTCCGACAGTGCAGCACTCCCTCAGTACTGACCCTCTGACAGTGCAGCACTCCCTCAGTACTGACCCTCTGACAGTGCAGCACTCCCTCAGTACTGATCCTCTGACAGTGCAGCATTCCCTCAGTACTGATCCTCTGACAGTGCAGCACTCCCTCAGTACTGATCCTCTGACAGTGCAGCATTCCCTCAGTACTGACCCTCTGACAGTGCAGCACTCCCTCAGTACTGACCCTCTGACAGTGCAGCGCTGCCTCAGTACTGCACTGGGAGTGCCAGCATGGATCGATTCTTGGGATCAGAACTTGAACCTGTAACCTCAGACTCAGGTGAGAGAGATATCCACTGAGCAATGGCTGACACTGTTTCTGAATGGTCAAGAGCAACTTGCAGCAAACTGCTGTGACACTGTCAACAGGAAATGGTCCTTCAAACTGCCTCCACTCCCTCCCCCACCCTCTCCTCTCACCTCACCACCTCCCCCACCACCACCACCTGACCCCAATGTGGGGAGGTGGTGGCACAGTGGTAATGTCACCTGACTAGTAATCCAGAACCCAGGCTAATGCCCTGCGGGCATGTGTTCGGATGGCACCACGGCAAATGGTGAAATTTGAATTCAATTAATGAAAATCTGCAATTAAAAGCTAGTCTAATGATGGCCATGAAACCATTGTTGATTGTTGTAAAAACCCATCTGGTTCATTAATGCCCTTTAGGGAAGGAAATCTGCTGTCCTTACCTGGTCTGGCCTACATGTGACTCCAGATCCACAGCAATGTGGTTGACTCTTACATGCCCTCTGAAATGGCCTAGCGAGACACTCGGTTGTATCAAACCGCTACGACGTCTCAGAAATGGAATGAAACCGGACGGACCACCCGGCATCAACCTGGGCACCGGAAACGACAACGGCAAACCCAGCCCTGTCGACCCTGCAAAGTCCTCCTTACTAACATCTGGGGGCTTGTGCCAAAGTTGGGAGAGCTGACCCACAGACTAGTCAAGCAACAGCCTGACATAGTCATACTCATGGAATCATACCTTACAGACGATGTCCCAGACACTGCCATCACCATCCCCGGGTATGTCCTTCCCAACCGGCAGGACAGACCCAGCAGTCTACCACCCACAGTGGTATACAGTCGGGAGCGAGTTGCCCTGGAGTCCTCAACATTGACTCTAGATCCCATGAAGGTGCATAGCATCAGGTCAAACATGGGCAAGGAAACCTCTGGCTGATTACCACCTACCACCCCCCACTCGGCTGATGAATAAGTACTCCTCCATGTTGAACAACAACTGAGGGTAGCAAAGGCACAGAATGTACTCTGGGTGGGGCACTTTGATGTCCATCACCAAGAGTGGCTCAGTAGCACCAGTACTGACCGAGCTGGCCGAGTCCTAAAGGACATAGCTGCTAGACTGGGTCTGCGGCAGGTGGTGAGGGAACCAACAAGAGGGAAAAACATACCTGACCTTGTCCTCATCAATCTGCCTGTTGCCGATGCATCTGTCCATGACTGTATTGTTAGGAGTGACCACTGCACAGTCCTTGTGGAGACGAAGTTCCGTCTTCACATTGAGGATACCATCCATCGTGTTGTGTGGCACTACCAACTACCACCGTGCTAAATGGGATAGATTTCGAACAGATCTCGCAATCCAAAACTGGGCATCCATGAGGCACTGTAGGCCATCAGCAGCAGCAGAATTGTATTTAACCACAATTTGTAACCTCATGGCCCGGCATATCCCCCACTCTACCATTACCATCAAGCCAAGAGATCAACCCTGGTTCAATGAAGAGTGCAGGAGTGCATGCCAGGAGCAGCACCAGGCATACCTCAAAATGAGGTGTCAACATGGTGAAGCTACAACCCAGGAATATCTGCGTGCCAAACTGCGTAAGCAGCATGCGATAGACAGAGCTAAGTGATCCCACAACGAACAGCTCAGATCTAAGCTCTGCTGTCCTGCCACATCCAGTCGTGAATGGTGGTGGACAATTAAACAACTGACAGTAGGAGGAGGCTCCACAAATATCCCCATCCTCAGTGATGGTGGAACCCAGCACATCAGTGCAAAAGATAAGGCTGAAGTATTTGCATCAATCTTCAGCCAGAAGTGCTGAGTGGATGATCCATCTCGGCCTCCTCCTGAGGTCCCCAACATCACAGATGCCAGACTTCAGCCAATCCGACTCACTCAACGGGATATCAAGAAATGGCTGAAGGCATTGGATACTGCAAAGACTATGGGCCCTGACAACATTCCGGCAATAGGACTGAAGACCTGTGCTTAAGAACATGCCGCGCCCTTAGCCAAGCTGTTCCAGTACAGCTACAACACTGGCATCAACCCAGCAATGTGGAAAATTGCCCAGGTATGTTCTGTATACAGAAAGTAGGACAAATCCAACCTGACCAATTACCGCCCCATCAGCCTACTCTCAATCATCAGCAAAGTGATGGAAGGGATCGTTGACAGTGCCATCAAGCAGCACTTGCTCAGTAATAACCTGCTCAGTGACGCTCAGTTTGGGTTCCGCCAGGGCCACTCAGCTCCTGACCTCATTACAGCCTTGGTCCAAACCATGGACAAAAGAGCTGAACTCCAGAGGTGAGGTGAGAGTGACTGCCCTTGACATCAAGGCAGCATTTGCCTGAGTATGGCATCAAGGAGCCCGAGCAAAACTGGAGTCAAAGGGAATTGGGGAAAACCCTCCGCTGGCTGGAGTCATACTGAGCGCAAAGGAAGATGGTTGTGGTTGTTGGAGGTCAATCATCTCAGCTCCAGGACATCACTGCAGGAGTTCCTCAGGGTAGTGTCCTAGGCCCAACCATCTTCAGCTGCTTCACCTTCCTTCAGGTCAGAAGTGGAGATGGTCGCTGATGATTGCACAATGTTCAGCACCATTTGCAACTCCTCAGATACTGAAGCAGTCCGTGTAGAAATATAGCAAGAACTGGACAATATCCAAGCTTGAGCTACAAGAGAAGAGGCAGCACTGGACCTCCTACAAGAGAAGGGGCGGTTCTGGACCTAATCCTAGGGAATGACGCCGGATAAGTGGTGGAAGTGCCAGTGGGGAGCATTTCGCGGATAGTGACCATAGCTTTATAAGATTTAAGGTAGTTATGGAAAAGGACAAAGACGGGCTGGAAATAAAGGTAATGAATTGGGGGAAGGCCAATTTCAATTTGTTAAAACAGGATCTGGCCAAAGTGAACTGGGAGCAGCAACTTGCAGGAAAGTCTACATCAGGCCAGTGGGAGTCATTCAAAGAGGAAATAATGAAAGTTCAGAGCCAACATGTACCCGTTAAGGCAAAGGGTAGGACCAACAAGTCCAGGAAACCCTGGATATCAAGGGATATAGAGGATTGGATCAGGAAAAAAAAGGAGCTTATGGCAGGTTCGGAGTGCTGAAAACAACGGGGGCACTAGAGGAGTATAGAAAGTGTAGGGGGGTGCTTAAAAAAAGTAATTAGGAGAGCGAAGAGGGGATATGAAAAAACACTGGCGGGCAAGATAAAGGAAAATCCTAAGGTGTTTTATAAGTATATTAAGGGCAAGAGGATAACCAGGGAAAGAGTAGGGTCCATTAGGGACCAAAATGGCAATCTGTGTGTAGAGCCGGAGGATATAGGCGAGGTTTTAAATTATTACTTTTCATCTGTGTTCACTATGGAGAAGGACGATGTAGGTGTAGAGATCAGGGTGTGGGAGTGTGATATACTTGAACATATTAGCATTAAAAGGGAGGAAGTATGAGCTGTTTTAGTGGGCTTAAAAGTGGATAAATCCCCAGGCCCAGATGAGATGTATCCCAGGTTGTTATGTGAGGCAAGGGAGGAGATAGCAGGGGCTCTGACACAAATTTTCAAATCCTCTCTGGCCACTGGAGAGATACCAGAGTGCTGAAGGACAGCGAATGTGGTACCATATTCAAGAAGGGTCGTAAGGATAAACCAGGTAATTATAGGCCGGTGAGTCTAACATCAGTGGTTGGCAAACTATTGGAAAAAATTCTGAGGGACAGGATTGATCTCCACTTGGAGAGGCAGGGATTAATCAGGGATAGTCAGCATGGCTTTGTCAGGGGGAGATCGTGTCTAACTAACTTGATTGAATTTTTTGAGGCGGTGACTAGATGTGTAGATGAGGGTAAAGCAGTTGATGTAGTCGACATGGACTTCAGTAAGGCTTTTGATAAGGTTCCGATTGGTTATTCCCAATTGGTAATAATGGGAGATTGGTTAAGAAGGTACAAGCCCATGGGATCCAGGGCAATTTGGCAAATTGGATCCAAAATTGGCTTTGTGGCAGGAGGCAGAGGGTGATGGTCGAGGGTTGTTTCTGCGAGTGGAAGCCTGTGACCACTGGTATACCACAGGGATCGGTGCTGGGACCCTTGCTGTTTGCAGTGTACATTAATGATTTAGACGTGAATATAGGAGGTATGATCAGTAAGTTCGCAGATGACATGAAAACTGGTGGTGTCGTAAATAGTGAGGAAATTAGCCTTAGAATACAGGACGATATAGATGGGCTGGTAAGATGGGCAGTGCTGTGGCAAATGGAATTTAATCCTGAGAAGTGTGAGGTGATGCATTTTGGGTGGACTAACAAGGCAAGGGAATATACAATGGAAGGTAGGACCCTAGGAAGTACAGGAGGTCAGAGGGACCTTAGTGTACTTGTCCATAGATCAGTGACGACAGCAGATAAGGTGGTTAGGAAGGCATATGGGATACTTGCCTTTATTAGCCGACGCATAGAATACAAGAGCAGGGAGGTTATGATGGAGCTGTATAAAACACTAGTTAGGCCACAGCTGGAGTACTGTGTACAGTTCTGGTCACCACACTATAGGAAGGATGTGATTGCACTGGAGAGGGTGCAGAGGAGATTCACCAGGATGTTGCCTGGGCTGGAGCATTTCAGCTATGAAGAGAGACTGAAAAGGCTAGGGTTGTTTTCCTTCGAGCAGAGAAGGCTGAGGGGGGACCTGATTGAGGTATACAAAATTATGAGGGGCATTGATAGGTTAGATAGTTTAGTTTTAGTTTAGTTTAGTTTAGAGATACAGCACTGAAACAGGCCCTTCGGCCCACCGAGTCTGTGCCGACCATCAACCACCCATTTATACTAATCCTACACTAATCCCATATTCCTACCACATCCCCACCTGTCCCTATATTTCCCTACCACCTCCCTATACTCGGGGCAATTTATAATGGCCAATTTACCTATCAACCTGCAAGTCTTTGGCATGTGGGAGGAAACCGGAGCACCCGGAGGAAACCCACGCAGACACAGGGAGAACTTGCAAACTCCACACAGGCAGTACCCAGTATTGAACCCGGGTCGCTGGAGCTGTGAGGCTGCAGTGCTAACCACTGCGCCACTGTGCGTCGGTAGGAGGAGACTTTTTCCCTTAGTGGAGGGGTCAATAACCAGGGGACAAATATTTAAGATAAGGTGCAGGAGGTTCAGAGGGGATTTGAGGAAAAACTTTTTCTCCCAGAGGGTGGTTGGAATCTGGAACGCACTGCCTGAAGAGGTGATTGAGGCAGGAACCCTCACAACATTTAAGAAGCATTTAGATGAGCACTTGAAATGCCATAACATACAAGGCTACGGGCCAAGTGCTGGGAAATGGGATTAGAATAGTTAGGTGCTTGATGGCTGGCACAGACACGATGGGCCGAAGGGCCTATTTCTGTGCTGTATAACTCTATGACTCTATGATAAGTGGCAAGTAACATTCGTACCACACAAGTGCCAGGTAATGACCATCTCCAACAAGTGAGAATCTAACCATCTCCCCTTGACATTCAATGGCATTACCATCACTGAACCCCCCACTATCAACATCCTGGGGTTACCATTGACCAGAAACTGGAGTAGCCATATAAATACCTTGTCTACAAGAGCAGGTCAGAGGCTAGGAATTCTGCAGTGAGTAACTCACCTCCTGACTCCCCAAAGCCTGTCCACCATCTACAAGGCACAAGTCAGAAGTCTGATGGAATACTCTCCACTTGCCTGTGTGGGTGGAGGTCCAACAACACTCAAGAAGCTCAACACCATCCAGGACAAAGCAGCCCACTTGATTGGCACCCCATCTACAAACATTCACTCCCTCCACTACCGACGCACAGTAGCAGCAGTGTATACCATTTACAGGATACACTGCAGCAAAGAACAAAGAACAAAGAACACTACAGAACAGGAACAGGCCATTTGGCCCTCCAAGCCTGCGCCGATCTTGATGCCTGCCTAAACTAACACCTTCTGCACTTCCGGGGCACATATCCCTCTATTCCCATCCTATTCATGTATTTGTCAAGATGCCTCTTAAACGTCACTATCGTATTTGCTTCCACCACCTCCCCTGGCAGCAAGTTCCAGGCACTCACCACCCTCTGTGTAAAGAACTTGCCTCGCACATCCCCTCTAAACTTTGCCCCTCGCACCTTAAACCTATGTCCCCTAGTAACTGACTCTTCCACCCTGGGAAAAAGCTTCTGACTATCCACTCTGTCCATGCCGCTTATAACTTTGTAAACCTCTATCATGTCGCCCCTCCACCTCCGTCGTTCCAGTGAAAACAATCTGAGTTTATCCAACCTCTCCTCATTGCTAATGCCCTCCAGACCAGGCAACATCCTGGTAAACCTCCTCTGTACCCTTTCCAAAGCCTCCACGTCCTTCTGGTAGTGTGGCGACCAGAATTGCACGCAATATTCTAAGTGTGGCCGAACTAAAGTTCTGTACAGCTGCAGCATGACTTTCCAATTTTTATACTCTATGCCCCGACTGATGAAGGCAAGCATGCTGTATGCCTTCTTGACTACCTTATCCACCTGCGTTGCCACTTTCAGTGACCTGTGGACCTGTACGCCCAGATCTCTCTGCCTGTCAATACCCCTAAGGGTTCTGCCATTTACTGTATACTTCCCACCTGTATTAGATCTTCCAAAATGCATTACCTCACATTTGTCCGGATTAAACTCCATCTGCCATTTCTCCGCCCAAGTCTCCAACCGATCTATATCCTGCTGTGTCCTCTGACAATCCTCATCACTGTCCGCAACTCCACCAACCTTTGTGTCGTCCACAAACTTACTAATCAGACCAGCTACATTTTCCTCCAAATCATTTATATATACTACAAAGAGCAAAGGTCCCAGCACTGATCCTTGCGGAACACCACTAGTCACATCCCTCCATTCAGAAAAGCACTCTTCCATTGCTACCCTCTGTCTTCGATGACAGAGCCAATTCTGTATCCATCTTGCCAGCTCACCTCTGATCCTGTGTGACTTCACCTTTTGTACCAGTCTGCCATGAGGAACCTTGTCAAAGGCTTTACTGAGGTCCATATAGATAACATCCACTGCCCTTCCTTCATCAATCAGCTTCGTCACTTCCTCAAAAAACTCAATCAAATTAGTGAGACACGACCTCCCCTTCACAAAACCATGCTGCCTCTCGCTAATAAGTTTGTTTGTTTCCAAATGGGAGTAAATCCTGTCCCGAAGAATCCTCTCTAATAATTTCCCTACCACTGACGTAAGGCTCACCGGCCTATAATTTCCTGGATTATCCTTCCCACCCTTCTTAAACAAAGGAACAACATTGGCTATTCTCCAGTCCTCTGGAACCTCACCTGTAGCCAATGAGGATGCAAAGATTTCTGTCAAGGCCCCAGCAATTTCTTCCCTTGCCTCCCTCAGTATTCTGGGGTAGATCCCATCAGGCCCTGGGGACTTATCTACCTTAATGCTTTGCGAGACACCCAACACTTCCTCCTTTTTGATAATGAGATGACTGAGACTATCTACACTCCCTTCCCTAGGCTTATCATCCACCAAGTCCTTCTCTTTGGTGAATTCTGATGCAAAGTACTCATTTAGTACCTCGCCCATTTCCTCTGGCTCCACACATAGGTTCCCTTCTCTGCCCTTGAGCGAGCCAACCCTTTGCCTAGTTACCCTCTTCCTCTTTATATATGTATAAAAAGCCTTGGGATTTTCCTTAATCCTGTTTGCCAATGACTTTTCATGACCCCTTTTAGCCCTCCTGACTCCTTGCTTAAATTCCTTCCTACTGTCTTTATATTCCTCAAGGGATTCATGTGTTCCTAGCCTTCCAGCCCTTACGAATGCTTCCTTTTTCTTTTTGACGAGGCTCACAATATCCCGCGTTATCCAAGGTTCCTGAAACTTGCCAAACGTATCCTTCTTCCTCACAGGAACATGCTGGTCCTGGATTCTAATCAGCTGACGTTTGAAAGACTCCCACATGTCAGATGGTGATTTACCCTCAAACAGCCGCCCCCAATCTAAATTCTTCAGTTCCTGCCTAATATTGTTATAATTAGCCTTCCCCCAATTTAGCACCTTCACCCGAGGACTACTCTTATCCTTATCCACAAGTACCTTAAAACTTATGGAATTATGGTCACTGTTCCTGAAATGCTCCCCTAATGAAACTTCGACCACCTGGCCGGGCTCATTCCCCAATACCAGGTCCAGTACGGCCCCATCCCTAGTTGGACTATCTACGTATTGTTTCAAGAAGCCCTCCTGGATGCTCCTTACAAATTCTGCCCCATCCAAGCCCCTAGCACTAAGTGAGTCCCAGTCAATATAGGGGAAGTTAAAATCACCCACCACTACAACCCTGTTACCTTTACATCTTTCCAAAATCTGTCTACATATCTGTTCCTCTACCTCCCGCTGGCTGTTGGGAGGCCTGTAGTAAACCCCCAACATCGTGACTGCGCCCTTCCTATTCCTGAGCTCCACCCATATTGCCTCGCTGCATGACCCCTCTGAGGTGTCCTCCCGCAGTGCAGCTGTGATATTCTCCGTAACCAGTAATGCAACTCCCCCACCCCTTTTACATCCCCCTCTATCCCGCCTGAAGCTTCTAAATCCTGGAACATTTAGCTGCTAATCCTGTCCTTCCCTCAACCAAGTCTCTGTAATAGCAACAACATCATATTTCCAAGTACTAATCCAAGCTCTAAGTTCATCTGCCTTACCTGTTATACTTCTCGCATTGAAACAAATGCACTTCAGACCACCAGTCCCGCTGTGCTCCGCAACATCTCCCTGCCTGCTCTTCCTCTTAGTCTTACTGGCCTTATTTACTCGATCCCCCTCATTTATTTCACCTGCTGTCCTACTGCTCTGGTTCCCACCCCCTGCCACACTAGTTTAAACCCTCCCGAGTGACGCTAGCAAACCTCGCAGCAACGCACCAAGGCTCCTTAGACAGCACCTTCCAAACCCGCAACCTCTACCAACTAGAAGGTCAAGGGCAGCAGTTGCACGGCAACACCGCCACCTGCAAGTTCCCCTCCAAGCCACACACCATCCTGACTTGGAACTATATCGCCATTCCTTCACTGTCGCTGGGTCAAAATCATGAAACTCCCTTCCTAACAGCACTGTGGGTGTACCTACCCCACATGGACTGTTGTGGTTCAAGAAGGCAGCTCACCACCACCTTCTCAAGAGTTATTAGGGGTGGGTAATAAATGCTGGCCTGGCCAGCGATGCCCACATCCCATGAATGAAGGAATATAAAAAAAACCCAGCCCCAACCCCCCGATTATACAGCAAGAAATCAGATGCTATTATTTGGCTGTAATTTCTCAGTTTGTGATTGGATGCTTTGAATTTGCTGGAAAGCAGATGCAGTAAATGCTGATAGATAGAGTCTGGAAACTGTCTCAATAATTCAGTCTTCACTTCATTTGTAAACATCTTTGAGATGAATGTTCATCTTTGTCAGTGTCAGAAACTGTCAAATGTTGTTCTGTGTGAAGCCCAAGTTTTCCAGAACATTCCTCCCATATGGACAGAGTTTCCAGTGAGTTCTCTCATTCCCTGTACAAAATATCAGAAACCTTTTCTCTGACACCACTTCCCTCTCCTCTTGCTGCACCAAGTGCATAATCAACATGTCCCTCCTTCCCTTTCCTTCTCACCCTCCCCTCCCCTCTCTCCCCCCTTTCCTCCCCTCCGCTCTCCTCTCAACCTCTCCCTTTCCCCTCCTCCCCTCCCCTCCACTCTCTATCCCCCTCCTCCTCTCCCCCCTCTCCTCCCCTCCCCTCCCCTCTCTCCTCCTCTCCCCTATCTCCCCCGGTCTCCACCCCTCCCCTCCCTTCTCTACCCCCTTCCTCCCCTCCCCTCTCTCCCCCCTCCTCCCCTCCCCTCTCCTCTCTCCCCCTTCCCCTCCCCTCCTCTGTCTCCACTTCTGTCTCTACCCCCTCTCTGTCTCTCTCCTCCTTCTCTTTCCTGCTCCCTCCTTTCTCTAGCCCTCTTTTTCTCTCCCACCTCTCTTTCTCTCCCCCTCATCGTCTCCCCCCCACCAACTCTCCCAGTCTCCCCACCTCACCGTCTCTCCTCCCTTTGCCATCTCTCCCTCTCTAGCACCCTCTCGCTCTCCTCCTCACTCTCTTGCTCTGTCTCTCTCTCTCACTCATTCTTCAAAGTCTCACTCTCTCTCTGCTTTTCTCTCATTCTCCACTTTTCTCTCACTCTGCACTTCTCTCTCACTCTCTCTTTCTCATTTACAGTCTCTCCCTCACTTACTCTCTCACTTGTTCTGTCTGTCTCTCTCTCTCTCCCACTCTGTCTCTCTCTCGCCCTCATAATCCCTAGCTCGCCTTTGCAATCCCTTGCAATCCTTGCTCTCTGTTTGTCTCTCGCTCTCTCTCTCTCTCTTGCTCGTTCTCTGTCTCTCTCTTGCACTGTCTCTCTCTCTCTCTCTCACACACTCTGTCTCTCTCTCTCTCCCACTCTGTCTCTCTTTTGCCCTCATAATCCCTAGCTCGCCTTTGAAATCCCTTGCAATCCTTGCTCTCTGTTTGTCTCTCGCTCTCTCTCTCTTGCTCATTCTCTGTCTCTTTCTCTCTCACACTCTGTCTCTCTCCTGTCTTCGCAATCTCTTGCTCTTCGTCTTTCTCTCTATTCTCTCTCTGTTCCCTGTCTCTGTTTGCCTCTCTCACTCTCTCTCTGGCTCGCTCTTGCTCTCCTTCACCCTCTTACTCTCCCTTTGACTGCCTTGTTTCTGTCTCTCTCTTGCTTTATCTCTCTCGCTCAGTCTCTCTCACTCTGTCTCTCTTTGTCTCTTGCTTTATCTCTCTCTCTCTCTTTGTCTCTCTCTCCCTCTCTTTTGTTCTGTCTTTTTCTCGCACTTCTCTCTTGCTCACTCTTCACTCTCTCACTTGTCTCTTTCTCTCGCTCACTGTCTTACTTTCTCACTCTCTCTGATTCTGGACTTGGTGTTGGGGGGATCAACAACAACAACAAGTTGCTTTAAGATGCTTCTAGAAACCTAGCTCTTTGACGAAGCTTTTAGCCACCTGACAAAGTATCTCTTCATGTGGATTGGTGCCAAATTTTGTTTTACAATCGACCCTGGGAAGCATCTTGAATGATTACTGTGTTAAACGCACTCCATGAATCCAAGTTATTGCTGCTGACTTGTTCTAAACGATGGGGGGTTTTGATAACAGTAAATCGGGGAAATCGGTGAGTCAGTAACCAGAGGAAATCAATTCAAAATCATCAAGAGGGAAAGGAGGGATGAAGAGAATATTTCCACAGAGGGTCGTGACAACATGAGATGTCTGAGCAGAAACAGTATGAACAGAATCCAGACTAGCTTCTGAAAAGCAAGTGGATAAATATTTGAAAAAGAGAAATGTAAAAGAGTCTGGGAACGGGATGAAGGAGAGAGCTTTCACTCCACAGACATAGAATTTACAGCCTAGAGACAGGCCATTCAGCCCATCGCAGTAATGCCAGAGCAAGTGTTTCAGGTGTATATTCAAGGAGAAACAATAAAGCGAGTAATCCACCTTCCTTACCGGTAACTCCGATGTGTCTTTGTTCCTCAACTGAAGACCTCCCCCCCCCCCCACCGTGGTTCTCAGACTCCCCGACCGTGTCCGATTCATTTCCCGCACTTCCACTCTCACCCCGTCCCCTCCCTCCCAGAACCATGATAGTGTTCCCCTTGTCCTCACCTTCCATCCCAGCAGCCTCCGTATTCAATGGATCATCCTCCGCCATTTCCACCACCTTCAGCGTGATGCCACCACCAAACACATGGGGCAGGATCTTAAGCCCCGATGGGGGCAGGAATGCAGGTGGCTGGCATGCTATTTTCCTGTTGCTCTTCTTGCCACTAGTGAGTCCCCTCAGGATGGGGGAAGGCTGGCCCCAGAAACCCACCCAATCTTACATTGAGACCAATTAAGTTAGTTAAGGAGCTCATTGAGAGCTCATAGAGGGCCAGTTTGGGATTTTGGTGGGAGAGCACAGGTTGCATGCTGGGTCAGGGGTAGACGAGGTGCATGGAAGCAGCATCACAACGGGGGCCGGTTATGGCTGCCCCAGAAACTAGGTGGGCCCATTAAAGTGAAGTGGGGCACTCAGCCATTGGCACACAGGGGTGCACAGATCTCTGGTCACTCTGAGCTCGGGCAGTGCAGGGGGGTGTGGGGGGGGGGGGGGGTCATCACCCTCCTGGCATTGTGCGGCATAAAAGAGGGGGTAAGGCTTCCAGACATTATTGGGAGTCCAGCTGAGTACAATGAAGGCAGCAGCTGGTAATGGGCGCACGACTGTCAGACTTTGGGTCCAGTGGCGATGAGGAGCAACATCCTCCGCATGAGAGGCAGAGCCCCAGCATGAGGAGGGTGACGGAGAAAGATGAGGGGCTGGAAGGACATGGAGGCCATACCCTCAGCATAGGATCTACCAGCAAAGACAAAGCTATCTGGAGATGTCAGAGTACCAGTGCTGCAGGAAACTGTGACTCTCCAGGCAGATGGTCACAGAGATTTGTGTCCTCATGGCGGAAGACCTCACACCTCATAGTCCTGCTCACCAATCCCTGCAAGCAGCTGTCTAAGTCACTGTAGCTTTGAATTTCTTTGCCTCTGGCTCCTTCCAAAGATCAGCTGCAGATCTTGGTGGTGTCTCACAAATGGTGCAGACCACTGTATCTCGCAGGTCATTGATGACCTGTTTGTGAGAGCTGGTCAATATATTCAAATCTAGACAGATGGGGCATCACAAGCGCAAAAGGCAGTGGGTTTCGCCCCCATCGCTGGATTCCCCCAGGAGCAGGGTATCATTGATTGCACCCTTATGGCCATCAAAGCACCAAGTGACTGGCCAGTAGGATTCAGAAAGAAAGGCTTCCACTCTCTCGACATTCAGCTGGTCTGCGACCACAACGAGAGCTTCCTGCTTGTGTGCACTCACTTTCCTTGCAGCTGCTATGACTCCCTCATCCTCCGGCAGTCCAGGGTGCCACCGCTCTTCATTCCACCCTCCAAGCTCAGTGGATGGATTCTAGGAGACCACAGTTATTCCTTGAAGAGATGGCTACACACCCCTGTACAAGACCCCAAGACAGAGAAACAGTGGCACTACAATCAAAGCCATCGGCTCACAAGGTCCACCATCGAGCAGGCCATTTGGCTTCTGAAGATGCGGTTCCGGTGCCTGGACTGGTCTGGTGGTGTCCTGTAGTACAGTCCTGCAAGGGTCTCGCGCACTGTGGTGGTCTGAGGCACTCTTCATTGTATGGTCATCCAGAGAGGTGTGGACCTTGAAGAGAGTGACAACCTGGAAGGACACAGCTCATTGGAGGAGGAGGAGGAGGAGGAGGAGGAGGAAGATGCTGAACACAGAGGTGCTCCAGCTGCACAGGGAGGTGGCAGGAGCCAGTGCAGGACTCGGGGGCCTCATCAGGATGCCATCCATGTCAGGGGTCATCTAATCCAGGCACGTTTCAGCTGAGCCTTTCTAACCTAGGAGGACGACATGGTCTGGAACTCACTTTGAGCTGCCTGTGAGAATGCTTCCATTGAAGACACAGCCTGAAATAGATCCCCTCTTACCACAATGAAGGATGCACATCTATCCAGAGGTTTCACAGTCCTCTCTTCCTGTCTCACCATTAAAGAATGGAAGCTCACACGTCTGGCGTTATGTGTCAATATTGAAGTACTGTTCAGAAAGAAAGTGTACATATACAGGTGAGGCTAACCCCAATGTCCCACTCAGTGCTCTGCCCAACACAGTGGCCTCTGCTCTTGGTGGTGCTTTCCTTGTGGCCTCAGATGAGATGGAGGCAGCCTGTTTGCTTGTGGCTGAGATACACATATTGGTCATCCTCATCATGGAGATGCCAGTAGGGACACCTCCAGAGGCTGCTGCACCAGTGTCAATGCCGGGGCAGCCTCTTGCACTGGGCCCTGCTGCATAGATGGTCCTTCAGTCAGAGGACCCAAGGAGACCAATGGTGATGATGGGCCCTGTGACAGGTGGCACCTTCAGCCTCCTTGGTGACTGCCTCCGTGGAGAGCTGGCATGGATCCGATAGGCTGAATGGCCTCTTTCTGTGCCATAATAATTGTATGAATGCCCTGCCTTACACCCGATCATAGATCTTCACTTTTGTTCTTCCCTCATTTTTAAAGTTCTCATCCTTGTTTTGAAATTCCTCCATGTCCTCCCCTTCCCTATCTTTGTAACCTCCTCCAACCCCTACCTCCCCTCCCTATCTTTGTAACCTCCTACAACCCCTCCCTATCTCTGAAACCTCCTCCAACCCCGACAGCCCCTCCCTATCTCTGTACCCTCCTCCAGCCTCTATAGCCCTTCCCTATCTCTGTACCCTCCTCCAACCCCTACAGACCCTCCCTATCTCTGTAGCCTCCTCCAACCCCTACAGCCCATCCCTATCTCTGTAACCTCCTCCAGCCCTTCCCTATCTCTGTACCCTCCTCCAGCCCCTCCCTATCTCTGTACCCTCCTCCAGTCCCTACAACCTCTCCCTATCTCTGTAGCCTCCTCCAGCCCCTACAGCCCCTCCCTATCTCTGAAAGCTCCTCCAGCCCTTACAGCCCCTCCCTATCTCTGAAACCTCCTCCAGCCCCTCCCTATCTCTGTAGCCTCCTCCAGCCCCTAAAGCCCCTCCCTATCTCTGTAGCCTCCTCCAGCCCCTACAGCCCCTCCCTATCTCTGTACCCTCCTCCAGCCCCTACAGCCCCTCTCTATCTCTGTACCCTCCTCCAACCCCTACAGCCCCTCCCTATCTCTGTAACCTCCTCCAGCCCCTCCATATCTCTGTAGCCTCCTACAGCCCCTACAGCCCCTCCCTATCTCTGAAACCTCCTCCAGCCCCTCCTTATCTCTGTAGCCTCCTCCAGCCCCTACAGCCCCTCCCTATCTCTGAAACCTCCTCCAGCCCCTCCTTATCTCTGTAACCTCCTCAAGCCCCCACAGCCCCTCCCTGTCTCTGTAGCCTCCTCAAGCCCCTACAGCCCCTCCGTATATCTGTAGCCTCCTCAAGCCCCGACAGCCCCTCCCTATCTCTGTACCCTCCTCCAGCCCCTACAGCCCCTCCCTATCTCTGTAGCATCCTCCAGCCCCTCCCTATCTCTGTACCCTCCTCCAGCCCCTACAACCCGTCCCTATCCCTGTACCCTCCTCCAGCCCCTACAGCCCCTCCCTATCTCTGTAGCATCCTCCAGCCCCTCCCTATCTCTGTACCCTCCTCCAGCCCCTACAGCCCCTCCCTATCTCTGTAGCCTCATCCAGCCCCTACAGCCCCTCCCTATCTCTGTAGCCTCCTCCAGCCCC
Source organism: Heterodontus francisci (assembly GCF_036365525.1). Lineage (NCBI taxonomy): Eukaryota > Metazoa > Chordata > Chondrichthyes > Heterodontiformes > Heterodontidae > Heterodontus > Heterodontus francisci. The sequence goes on along the minus strand of NC_090381.1, from coordinate 118,890,383 downwards.
TACAGCCCCTCCCTATCTCTGAAACCTCCTCCAGCCCCTACAACCCCTCCCTATCTCTGTAACCTCCTCCAGCCCCTACAGCCTCTCCCTATCTCTGTACCCTCTCCAGCCCCTACAGCCCCTCCCTATCTCTGTACCCTCCTCCAGCCCCTACAGCCCCTCCGTATCTCTGTAGCCTCCTCCAGCCCCTACAGCCCCTCCCTATCTCTGTAACCTCCTCCAGCCCCTACTGCCCCTCCCTATCTCTGTACCCTCCTCCAAGCCCGACAGCCCCTCCCTATCTCTGAAACCTCCTCCAACCCCTACAGCCCCTCCCTATCTCTGTAACCTCCTCCAGCCCCTACAGCCCCTCCCTATCTCTGAAACCTCCTCCAGCCCCTACAACCCCTCCCTATCTCTGTAACCTCTTCCAGCCCCTACTGCCCCTCCCTATCTCTGGACACTCCTCCAACCCCGACAGCCCCTCCCTATCTCTGAAACCTCCTCCAACCCCTACAGCCCCTCCCTATCTCTGTAACCTCCTCCAGCCCCTACAGCCCCTCCCTATCTCTGTAGCTTCCTCCAGCCCCTACAGCCCCTCCCTATCTCTGAAACCTCCTCCAGCCCCTACAACGCCTCCCTATCTCTGTAACCTCCTCCAGCCCCTACAGCCTCTCCCTATCTCTGTACCCTCCTCCAGCCCCTACAGCCCCTCCGTATCTCTGTAGCCTCCTCCAGCCCCTACAGCCCCTCCCTATCTCTGTAACCTCTCCAGCCCCTACAGCCCCTCCCTATCTCTGTACCCTCCTCCAGCCCCTACAGCCCCTCCGTATCTCTGTAGCCTCCTCCAGCCCCTACAGCCCCTCCCTATCTCTGTAACCTCCTCCAGCCCCTACAGCCCCTCCCTATCTCTGAAACCTCCTCCAGCCCCTACAACCGCTCCCTATCTCTGTAACCTCTTCCAGCCCCTACAGCCCCTCCCTATCTCTGAAACCTCCTCCAGCCCCTACAACCCCTCCCTATCTCTGTAACCTCCTCCAGCCCCTGCAGCCTCTCCCTATCTCTGTACCCTCCTCCAGCCCCTACAGCCCCTCCCTATCTCTGTACCCTCCTCCAGCCCCTACAGCCCCTCCGTATCTCTGTAGCCTCCTACAGCCCCTACAGCCCCTCCCTATCTCTGAAACCTCCTCCAGCCCCTCCTTATCTCTGTAGCATCCTCCAGCCCCTACAGCCCCTCCCTATCTCTGAAACCTCCTCCAGCCCCTCCTTATCTCTGTAACCTCCTCAAGCCCCGACAGCCCCTCCCTATCTCTGTAGCCTCCTCAGGCCCCTCCATATCTCTGTAGCCTCCTACAGCCCCTACAGCCCCTCCCTATCTCTGAAACCTCCTCCAGCCCCTCCATATCTCTGTAGCCTCCTACAGCCCCTACAGCCCCTCCCTATCTCTGTAGCCTCCTCAGGCCCCTACAGCCCCTCCCTATCTCTGTAACCTCCTCCAGCCCCTACAACCCCTCCCTATCTCTGTAACCTCCTCCAGCCCCTACAACCCCTCCCTATCTCTGTAACCTCCTCCAGCCCCTACAGCCCCTCCCTATCTCTGAAACCTCCTCCAGCCCCTACAGCCTCTCCCTATCTCTGAAACCTCCTCCATCCCCTACAACCCCTCCCTATCTCTGTAACCTCCTCCAGCCCCTCCAGCCCCCCCTATCTCTGTACCCTCCTCCAGCCCCTACAGCCCCTCCCTATCTCTGTACCCTCCTCCAGCCCCTACAGCCCCTCCATATCTCTGTAGCCTCCTCAAGCCCCTACAGCCCCTCCCTATCTCTGTACCCTCCTCCAGCCCCTACAGCCCCTCCCTATCTCTGAAACCTCCTCCAGCCCCTACAGCCCCTCCCTATCTCTGAAACCTCCTCCAGCCCCCACAGCCCCTCCCTATCTCTGTACCCTCCTCCATCCCCTACAGCCCCTCCCTATCTCTGTAGCCTCCTCCAGCTCCTACAGCCCCTCCCTATCTCTGTAGCCTCCTCCAGCCCCTACAGCCCCTCCCTATCTCTGTACCCTCCTCCAGCCCCTACAGCCCCACCCTATCTCTGTAGCCTCCTCCAGCCCCTACAGCCCCTCCCTATCTCTGTAGCCTCCTCCAGCCCCTACAGCCCCTCCCTATCTCTGTAGCTTCCTCCAGCCCCTACAGCCCCTCCCTATCTCTGAAACCTCCTCCAGCCCCTACAACGCCTCCCTATCTCTGTAACCTCCTCCAGCCCCTACAGCCTCTCCCTATCTCTGTACCCTCCTCCAGCCCCTACAGCCCCTCCGTATCTCTGTAGCCTCCTCCAGCCCCTACAGCCCCTCCCTATCTCTGTAACCTCCTCCAGCCCCTACTGCCCCTCCCTATCTCTGTACCCTCCTCCAAGCCCGACAGCCCCTCCCTATCTCTGAAGCCTCCTCCAACCCCTACAGCCCCTCCCTATCTCTGTAACCTCCTCCAGCCCCTACAGCCCCTCCCTATCTCTGAAACCTCCTCCAGCCCCTACAACCGCTCCCTATCTCTGTAACCTCTTCCAGCCCCTACAGCCCCTCCCTATCTCTGAAACCTCCTCCAGCCCCTACAACCCCTCCCTATCTCTGTAACCTCCTCCAGCCCCTACAGCCTCTCCCTATCTCTGTACCCTCCTCCAGCCCCTACAGCCCCTCCCTATCTCTGTACCCTCCTCCAGCCCCTACAGCCCCTCCGTATCTCTGTAGCCTCCTACAGCCTCTACAGCCCCTCCCTATCTCTGAAACCTCCTCCAGCCCCTCCTTATCTCTGTAGCCTCCTACAGCCCCTACAGCCCCTCCCTATCTCTGAAACCTCCTCCAGCCCCTCCTTATCTCTGTAACCTCCTCAAGCCCCTACAGCCCCTCCCTATCTCTGTAGCCTCCTCAGGCCTCTCCCTATCTCTGTACCCTCCTACAGCCCCTACAGCCCCTCCCTATCTCTGTACCCTCCTCCAGCCCCTACAGCCCCTCCGTATCTCTGTAGCCTCCTCCAGCCCCTACAGCCCCTCCCTATCTCTGTAACCTCCTCCAGCCCCTACTGCCCCTCCCTATCTCTGTACCCTCCTCCAAGCCCGACAGCCCCTCCCTATCTCTGAAGCCTCCTCCAACCCCTACAGCCCCTCCCTATCTCTGTAACCTCCTCCAGCCCCTACAGCCCCTCCCTATCTCTGAAACCTCCTCCAGCCCCTACAACCGCTCCCTATCTCTGTAACCTCTTCCAGCCCCTACATCCCCTCCCTATCTCTGAAACCTCCTCCAGCCCCTACAACCCCTCCCTATCTCTGTAACCTCCTCCAGCCCCTGCAGCCTCTCCCTATCTCTGTACCCTCCTCCAGCCCCTACAGCCCCTCCCTATCTCTGTACCCTCCTCCAGCCCCTACAGCCCCTCCGTATCTCTGTAGCCTCCTACAGCCCCTACAGCCCCTCCCTATCTCTGAAACCTCCTCCAGCCCCTCCTTATCTCTGTAGCCTCCTCCAGCCCCTACAGCCCCTCCCTATCTCTGAAACCTCCTCCAGCCCCTCCTTATCTCTGTAACCTCCTCAAGCCCCTACAGCCCCTCCCTATCTCTGTAGCCTCCTCAGGCCCCTCCATATCTCTGTAGCCTCCTACAGCCCCTACAGCCCCTCCCTATCTCTGAAACCTCCTCCAGCCCCTCCATATCTCTGTAGCCTCCTACAGCCCCTACAGCCCCTCCCTATCTCTGTAGCCTCCTCAGGCCCCTACAGCCCCTCCCTATCTCTGTAACCTCCTCCAGCCCCTACAACCCCTCCCTATCTCTGTAACCTCCTCCAGCCCCTACAACCCCTCCCTATCTCTGTAACCTCCTCCAGCCCCTACAGCCCCTCCCTATCTCTGAAACCTCCTCCAGCCCCTACAGCCTCTCCCTATCTCTGAAACCTCCTCCATCCCCTACAACCCCTCCCTATCTCTGTAACCTCCTCCAGCCCCTCCAGCCCCCCCTATCTCTGTACCCTCCTCCAGCCCCTACAGCCCCTCCCTATCTCTGTACCCTCCTCCAGCCCCTACAGCCCCTCCATATCTCTGTAGCCTCCTCAAGCCCCTACAGCCCCTCCCTATCTCTGTACCCTCCTCCAGCCCCTACAGCCCCTCCCTATCTCTGAAACCTCCTCCAGCCCCTACAGCCCCTCCCTATCTCTGAAACCTCCTCCAGCCCCCACAGCCCCTCCCTATCTCTGTACCCTCCTCCAGCCCCTACAGCCCCTCCCTATCTCTGTAGCCTCCTCCAGCTCCTACAGCCCCTCCCTATCTCTGTAGCCTCCTCCAGCCCCTACAGCCCCTCCCTATCTCTGTACCCTCCTCCAGCCCCTACAGCCCCACCCTATCTCTGTAGCCTCCTCCAGCCCCTACAGCCCCTCCCTATCTCTGTAGCCTCCTCCAGCCCCTACAGCCCCTCCCTATCTCTGTACCCTCCTGCAGCCCCTACAGCCCCTCCCTATCCCTGTAGCCTCCTACAGCCCCTACAGCCCCTCCCTAGCTCTGTACCCTTCTCCAGCCCCTACAGCCCCTCCCTATCTCTGTACCCTCCTCCAGCCCCTACAGCCCCTCCCTATCTCTGTACCCTTCTCCAGCCCCTACAGCCCCTCCCTATCCCTGTAGCCTCCTCCAGCCCCTACAGCCCCTCCCTATCTCTGTACCCTTCTCCAGCCCCTACAGCCCCTCCCTATCTCTGTACCCTCCTCCAGCCCCTACAGCCCCTCCCTATCTCTGTAGCCTCCTCCAGCCCCTACAGCCCCTCCCTATCTCTGTACCCTCCTCCAGCCCCTACAGCCCCTCCCTATCTCTGTAGCCTCCTCCAGCCCCTACAGCCCCTCCCTATCTCTGTAGCCTCCTCCAGCCCCTACAGCCCCTCCCTATCTCTGTACCCTCCTCCAGCCCCTACAGCCCCTCCCTATCCCTGTAGCCTCCTCCAGCCCCTACAGCCCCTCCCTATCTCTGTACCCTCCTCCAGCCCCTACAGCCCCTCCCTATCTCTGTACCCTCCTCCAGCCCCTACAGCCCCTCCCTATCTCTGTCGCCTCCTCCAGCCCCTACAGCCCCTCCCTATCTTTGTACCCTCCTCCAGCCCCTACAGCCCCTCCCTATCTTTGTACCCTCCTCCAGCCCCTACAGCCCCTCCCTATCTTTGTACCCTCCTCCAGCCCCTACAGCCCTTCCCTATCTCTGTAGCCTCCTCCAGCCCTACCACCCTCTGCCATCTCTGTGCTCCTCTAGATCTGGCTTCTCAAGCGCCTGCGATTTTAATTGTTCCACCATTGGCGGCCGTGTCTTCAACTGTCTGGGCCCTAAGCTCTGGAATTCCCTCCCTAAACCTCTTCATCTTTCTACCTCTCTTTCCTGCTTTAAGACACTCCTTAAACTTACTTCGTCAACCAAGCTTTTGGTCATCTGCCCTAATATCACCTTATGTAGCTTAGTGTCAAATTTTGTTTGATAACCCTCCTGTGAAGCACCCTGGGACATCTTATTACCTTAATGGCGCTATATAAATGTAAGTAGTTTTGTTGCCCTGCTCCACCCGCTTTCCCTGCCTCTATACTTGCTTAAATCCTGTTACATTACGAATTTGTTTCCAATTCTGATGAAAGGTCACTGACCTGAAACGTTAACTCTGTTTCTCTCTCATCAGATGCTGCCAGACCTGCTGAGTATTTCCAGCATTTTCTGTTTTTATTTCAGATTTGCAGTATTTTGCTTTTGTAAAGCAGGTAATCTGTCCAATGGGGTTGAAGGGGCTGGAGCGTTGTATTAATCGGCCTCTCTCTTGGGTGTCCAGTTAGCACACATGGGGCGGCACAGTGGCGCAGTGGTTAGCACCGCAGCCTCACAGCTCCAGGGACCCGGGTTCGATTCCGGGTACTGCCTGTGTGGAGTTTGCAAGTTCTCCCTGTGTCTGCGTGGGTTTCCTCCGGGTGCTCCGGTTTCCTCCCACAGCCAAAAGACTTTCAGGTTGATAGGTAAATTGGCCATTATAAATTGTCACTAGTATAGGTAGGTGGTAGGGAAATATAGGGACAGGTGGGGATGTGGTAGGAATATGGGATTAGTGTAGGATTAGTATAAATGGGTGGTTGATGTTCGGCACAGACTCGGTGGGCCGAAGGGCCTGTTTCAGTGCTGTATCTCTAATCTAATCTAATCTAATCTAATGCTCCTCGCTGTGTGGCGAGTCTCATTGTGAACTTTCTGTCCTGTTGCAGGATTGATCATTGGAACAGTGAGAGGGAACGTATTGTGCTGATCTGTGAGAGGTCGCTGCTCATCTGCAAGTACGATTTCATGGTGCTCAGATACCATCAGTGCCGGAGGGTCCCACTGAATTACATTGACAGAATCTTTTGTGGGGAATTCGCCTTGCCTGAGCATTCCATTACCAGGTATGATCGTCACTCGGAGAATTCCCTCTTGTTAATGCTCATTCCCCTCACTTTATCTGATCTTTTCCAGTTGTCTCCACAGTAACTGTGTAGGAATGTTTTATTTCAATTCAGTCATGGGATGTGGCCGTTGTTGGAAAGGCTAACGTTTGTTGCCCATCCTTAATTGCTCTTTAATTGGTACAGCTGTGCGGATTGCTCAGCCATTTCAGAGGGGAGTTAATTGTCAACCACATTGCCTGAATCACATGTAGGCCAGACCCGGTAAGGATGGCAGATTTCCTTCCCTAAAGGACATAATGAAGCGAATAGTTACCATGACTGAGACTAACGTTTAATTCCAGATTTGTTAATGAATTGAATTGAATTTCCCCAGCTTCACATCTCTGGATTACTAGTCCAGTAACATTAACACTCTGCTACCTCACTCCCCATCTCTACTGTCCTGTCCTGAGTGACTGAATGAGAGTGTGTTTGTTATGAATGCAAATTCTCCCCGGCTCCCCTCAAGGATGTAAGAACAACTTGCATTTCTGTAGCACCTTTCACAATCTCAGGATGTCCCAAAGCACTTCACAGCCAATGAAGTGCGTCGGAAGTGTAATCACTGTTGTAATGTAGGAAATACAACACCCAATTTGGGCACAGCAAGCTCCCACAAACAGCACTGAAATAAAGACCAGATCATTTTGTTCTAGTGATTTGAATGAAGGATAAATATTAACCAGAACAGCCGGGAGAAACTCCCCCCGACACCGCCCCCCGCTCTGCTTTAAATAGTGATCATGGGAACTTTTACATCCAGCTGAGTGGGTAGATATGGCCTCAGTTTAATGTCTCATCTGAAAGACAGCACCTCCAACAGTGCAGCACTCCCTCAGTACTGACCCTCTGACAGTGCAGCATCCCTCAGTACTGACCCTCCGACAGCGCAGCACTCCCTCAGTACTGACCCTCCGACAGTGCAGCATCCCTCAGTACTGACCCTCCGACAGCGCAGCACTCCCTCAGTACTGACCCTCCGACAGCGCAGCACTCCCTCAGTACTGACCCTCCGACAGCGCAGCATCCCTCAATACTGACCCTCCGACAATGCAGCATCCGTCAGTACTGACCCTCCGACAGTGCAGCGCTCCCTCAGTACTGACCCTCTGACAGTGCAGCACTCCCTCAGTATTGACCCTCCGACAGCGCAGCACTCCCTCAGTACTGACCCTCCGACAGCGCAGCATCCCTCAGTACTGACCTTCTGACAGTGCAGCATCCCTCAGTACTGACCCTCCAACAGTGCAGCGCTCCCTCAGTACTGACCCTCCGACAGTGCAGCACTCCCTCAGTACTGACCCTCCGACAGCGCAGCACTCCCTCAGTACTGACCCTCTGACAGTGCAGCATCCCTCAGTACTGACCCTCCGACAGTGCAGCGCTCCCTCAGTACTGACCCTCCGACAGTGCAGCACTCCCTCAGTACTGACCTTCCGACAGTGAAGCACTCCTTCAGTTCTGACCCCCTGATAGTGCAGCACTCCCTCAGTACTGATCCTCGGACGGTGCAGCACTCCCTCAGTACTGACCCTCCGACAGCGCAGCACTCCCTCAGTACTGACCCTCCGACAGCGCAGCACTCCCTCAGTACTGACCCTCCGACAGCGCAGCATCCCTCAATACTGACCCTTCGACAGAGCAGCACGCCCTCAGGCAGGGATTGAAGGCCGATAAATCCCCAGGGCCTGATAATCTACATCCCAGAGTACTTAAGGAAGTGGGCCCTAGAAATAGTGGATGCATTGGTGGTCATCTTCCAAGATTGTATAGACTCTGGAACAGTTCCTCCAGATTGGAGGGTAGCTAATGTAACCCACTATTTAGAAATGGAGGTCGAGAGAAAGCAGGGAATTATAGACCAGTCAGCCTGACATCGGTAGTGGGGAAAATTCTAGAGTCCATTATCAAAGATTTTATAGCAGAGCACTTGGAGAACAGTGGTAGAATCGGACAGAGTCAGCATGGATTTACGAAAGGGAAATCATGCTCGACAAATCTACTGGAATTCTTCGAGGATGAAACTAGTAGAGTTGATGAGGGGGAGCCAGTGGATGTGGTTTATTTGGACTTTCAGAAGGCTTTCAGCAAAGTCCCACATAAGAGATTAGCGTGTAAAATTAAAGCGTATGGGATTGGGGGTAGTGTATTGCGATGGATAGAAAATTGGTTGGCAGACAGGAAACAAAGAGTAGGGATAAATGGATCTTTTTCCGAATGGCAGTGATTAGTGGGGTACCGCAGGGATCGGTGCTGGGTCCCCAGCTATTCACAATATATATTAATGATTTAGATGAAGGAACTAAGTGTAAAATCTCCAAATTTGCAGATGACACAAAACTGGGTGGGAGGGTGAGTTGTGAGGAGGATGCAGAGAGGCTTCAGGGTGATTTGGACAAGTTGAGTGAGTGGGCAAATGCATGGCAGATGCAGTATAATGTGGATAAATGTGAGGTTATCCACTTTGGTAGCAATAACAGGAAGGCAGATTATTATCTGAACGGCTATAAACTGAGAGAGGGGAATATGCAGCGAGACCTGGGTGTTCTCGTACACCAGTCGCTGAAGGTAAGCATGCAGGTGCAACAGGCGGTAAAAAAGGCAAATGGTATGTTGGCCTTCATAGCGAGAGGATTCGAGTACAGGGGCAGGGATGTCTTGTTGCAATTATACAGGGCATGGGTGAGGTCACACCTGGAATATTGTATGCAGTTTTGGACTCCTTATCTGAGGAAGGATGTTCTTGCTATAGAGGGAGTGCAGCGAAGGTTTACCAGACTGATTCCTGGGATGGCAGGACTGACGTGTGAGGAGAGATTGAGTCGGTTCGGATTATATTTGCTGGAGTTCAGAAGAGTGAGGGGGGATCTCATAGAAACCTATAAAATTCTAACAGGACTTGACAGGGTAGATGCAGGAAGGATGTTCCTGATGGTGGGGGAGTCCAGAACCAGGGGTCATAGTCTAAGGATACGGGGTAAACCTTTCAGGACTGAGATGAGGAGAAATTTCTTCACCCAGAGAGTGGTGAGCCTGTGGAATTCGCTACCACAGAAAGCAGTTGAGGCCAAAACATAGTATGTTTTCAAAAAGAGTTTGATATAGCTCCTGGATTTAAAGGGATCAAAGGATATGGGCAAAAGCAGGAACTGGTTACTGAGTTGGATGATCAGCCATCATCATAATGAATGGTGGTGCAGGCTTGAAGGGCCGAATGGCCTACTCCTGCTCCTATTTTCTCTGTAACCCTTGGACGGTGCAGTGCTGCCTCAGTCCTGACCCTCTAACAGTGCAGTACTCCCTCAGCACTTTCTTTCCGACAGTGCAGCACTCCCTCAGCACTTTCTCTCCGACAGTGCAGCACTCCCTCAGCACCTTCTCTCCGACAGTGCAGCACTCCCTCAGCACTTTCTCTCCGACAGTGCAGCACTCCCTCAGCACTGTCCCTCCGACAGTGCAGCACTCCCTCAGTACTGTCCCTCTGACAGTGCAGCACTCCCTCAGTACTGTCCCTCCGACAGTGCAGCACTCCCTCAGTACTGTCCCTCCGACAGTGCAGCACTCCCTCAGCACTGTCCCTCCGACAGTGCAGCACTCCCTCAGCACTGTCCCTCCGACAGTGCAGCACTCCCTCAGTACTGTCCCTCTGACAGTGCAGCACTCCCTCAGTACTGTCCCTCCGACAGTGCAGCACTCCCTTAGTCCAGCACTTTGTACAGCTGTGCAAGGTCACACTGCAGCTGATAGGGAGGGTGGGACTGCTTAGAGGACTGGTTTTTTGCTGCAGAGCACAAAAGAAATAATAACATTAGAATCCAAAAAATGCTGCTTGCAAAAGGACTGTAACAAAATCTATTGCCAGTCCCGAATACTGTAAAGTTTACGATGTTTGCAGTATTTCTATCCAATTCAGAAAAAGCCTACAAACAATGATGTTTTTCAGCAGTGACTGGAGATTCATTCGGACTTGAATCAGTGCAGAGCAAAGTGGCTTTTTGTGTGGTTCTGTTAGCTTTCTGCTCGCACTCAGAACCTTGATGTCGAGCTGCAGGAACATACAGATCCCAAAGAATGTTGGCTGGGTCTTCAGTACTACATGAGTTAATTGGATGCCAAAAATTTGCTTTCGATTCAGAAAATGTGAATTGCAATATCTCGGTTTCTGAAGGGAACTTGTCTTTCTCTGAGCAGCCAGCTGGGGGCAGCCTTGGACAGCTTTTGACAACTTGCTGTTTGTTTTTTGGACCGGTCATGATAGAAAAATGCAGCACCTCAAAAACATCTGATACTGACATTAGACAGTGAAAGCTTAATAACAACTTACATTTATATAGCACCTTTAATGTAGTGAAACGTCCTAAAGCACTTTATAGGAACATTATCAGACAGAATTTTAACACCAAGCCACAACCGAAGATATTGGGTCAAATGACCAAAAGACTTGGTCAAAGAGGTAGGTTTTAAGGAGTGTCTTAGAGGAGGATAGTGAGGTGGAGAGACCGACCGGTTTACGGAGGGAATTCCAGAGCTTAGGACCCAGGCAGCTGAAGGCACGGCCACCAATGGCAGAGCGATTAAAATCAGGGAATCGCAAGAGATCAGAATTGAAGGAGGGCAGAGATCTAGGAGTGTTGAGGGACTGGAGGAGGTTACAGAGATAGGGAGGGACGAGTGACTGGAGGAGGTTACAGAGATAGGGAGGGGCGAGGGACTGGAGGAGGTTACAGAGATAGGGAGGGGCGAGGGACTGGAGGAGGTTACAGAGATAGGGAGGGGCGAGGGACTGGAGGAGGTTACAGAGATAGGGAGGGATGAGGGACTGGAGGAGGTTACAGAGATAGGGAGGGACGAGGGACTGGAGGAGGTTACAGAGATAGGGAGGGACGAGGGACTGGAGGAGGTTACAGAGATAGGGAGGGACGAGGGACTGGAGGAGGTTACAGAGATAGGGAGGGACGAGGGACTGGAGGAGGTTACAGAGATAGGGAGGGGCGAGGGACTGGAGGAGGTTACAGAGATAGGGAGGGACGAGGGACTGGAGGAGGTTACAGAGATAGGGAGGGACGAGGGACTGGAGGAGGTTACAGAGATAGGGAGGGGCGAGGGACTGGAGGAGGTTACAGAGATAGGGAGGGACGAGGGACTGGAGGAGGTTACAGAGATAGGGAGGGACGAGGGACTGGAGGAGGTTACAGAGATAGGGAGGGACGAGTGACTGGAGGAGGTTACAGAGATAGGGAGGGGCGAGGGACTGGAGGAGGTTACAGAGATAGGGAGGGACGAGGGACTGGAGGAGGTTACAGAGATAGGGAGGGACGAGGGACTGGAGGAGGTTACAGAGATAGGGAGGGACGAGGGACTGGAGGAGGTTACAGAGATAGGGAGGGACGAGGGACTGGAGGAGGTTACAGAGATAGGGAGGGGCGAGGGACTGGAGGAGGTTACAGAGATAGGGAGGGGCGAGGGACTGGAGGAGGTTAGAGAGATAGGGTGGGGCGAGGGACTGGAGGAGGTTACAGAGATCGGGAGGGGCAAGGGATTGGAGGAGGTTACAGAGATAAGGAGGGGCGAGGGACTGGAGGAGGTTAGAGAGGTAGGGAGAGGAGAGGGACTGGAGGAGGTTACAGAGATAGGGAGGGGCGAGGGACTGGAGGAGGTTACAGAGATAGGGAGGGGTGAGGGACTGGAGGAGGTTACAGAGATAGGGAGGGACGAGGGACTGGAGGAGGTTACAGAGATAGGGAAGGGCGAGGGACTGGAGGAGGTTACAGAGATAGGGAGGGGTGAGGGACTGGAGGAGGTTAGAGAGATAGGGAGGGGCGTGGGACTGGAGGAGGTTAGAGAGATAGGGAGGGGCGAGGGACTGGAGGAGATTATAGAGATAGGGAGGGACGAGGGACTGGAGGAGGTTAGAGAGACAGGGAGGGGCAAGGGACTGGAGGAGGTTATAGAGATGGGGTGGGGCGAGGGACTGGTGGAGATTATAGAGATAGGGAGGGGCAAGGGACTGGAGGAGGTTAGAGAGATAGGGAGGGACGAGGGACTGGAGGAGGTTAGAGAGATAGGGAGGGGCGAGGGACTGGAGGAGGTTAGAGAGATAGGGAGGGGCGAGGGACTGGAGGAAGTTACAGAGATAGGGAGGGGCGAGGGACTGGAGGAGGTTAGAGAGATAGGGAGGGGCGAGGAACTGGAGGAGGTTACAGAGATAGGGAGGGGCGAGAGACTGGAGGAGGTTACAGAGATAGGGAGTGTTGAGGGACTGGAGGAGGTTACAGAGATCGGGAGGGGCGAGAGACTGGAGGGATTTGAAAGCTAGGATGGGAATTTTAAATTTGATGTGTTGCTGGCTGAGAGCCAATGTAGGTCAGTGAGTACAGGGGTGATGGGGGAAACGGGATGGGGGGTGATGGAGGAAATGGGACTGGGATGGAGTGATAGGGGAAATGGGACTGGGGGGTGAGTTCGGACAGCAACAGCAATGTTTTGGATAAGCTCGAGTTTATCGAGGATGCAGGATGGGCGAAGTGTGTTGAAATGGTCATATCCAGAGGTAACAAAGACATGGGTGAGGTTTGCAGCTTCATCCTTTTTTCAGTCCAGAATTTTAACCACTTGTTTTGAATGGATTAAAAGCTATTGCTAAATAAAGGTTCAGGAGTGTCTGGCCTGTAAACACCTGCAGCTGTTGCTGGCTTTGATCAGATCTGTATATCCTGTAGGATGGGCACCTCTGAGCATTGCAGTACCTCCACCCCTCCTCCCTACCCTTCCCCATCCTCCCCACCCCTCCCCAACACCTCCCCCACACTCCACCCCTCCCCCCCCCCACCTCCCCAACACTTCCCCTATCCCCTCCCTCATCCTATCTCCTCATGCCACCTTGCTGCACCTCCCTCCCCCATCCTGCCTCCTCACCCCCACCCCTCCCTCACCCTGCCTCTCCTCACCTCCCTGCCTGTCTAACTCCTACCTTCCCCTCCCTCCTTCATGTTGAATTACCCTTTGATTCTCTAAAATCCTTTAAATTGCAATTGCTGACGTTCCCAGTGAGTGATGACCTCTCCACTGTTGCTTTAACTGGAACTCCAGTGAAAACTATCCTGAATTTTCCGAGTGTCAATTGTTGATCCAGTTAAGTTGATATATTTGCACAGGTGAATGATTGCATCCCTTCCATTCCGTCCCCTCATTCTCCAGGAATACTGATTCAGCCGATCCCAGTCTAGGTGCGGCTGTTCTTGACCAGCACATCCTTTATCAGGAATTGGTGCTGAAACCTTTCTCATTCCCTTTCATTGGAAATCCTTTGAACAGTTTCAGTGATCCGTGCTCAACACAAACCCAGCTTTTTTGGTTGTGAAATGAACAGGAAGTCAGAAAAGTTAAACTCCACACTGCCACTCAACACAGCCCAGGTATCTTAAACTCCATCGAGCACTCCCATCTTGTCCCCTCCCACCCCATCTCCCCCAGATGTTTTAATGCAGGGATCAGGCACTCAGACAGTGGGATCAGACACTGGGATCAGACAGTCAGACAGTGGGATCAGACACTGGGATCAGACACTCAGACCGTGGGATCAGACACTCAGACAGTGGAATCAGACACTGGGATCAGACAGTGGGATCAGACACTCAGACAGTGGGATCAGACACTCGGACAGTGGGATCAGACACTGGGATCAGACTCTCAGACAGTGGTATCAGACACTGGGATCAGACACTCAGACACTGGGATCAGACACTCATACAGTGGGATCAGACAGTGGGATCAGACACTCAGTCAGTGGGATCAGACAGTCAGACACTGGGATCAGACAGTCAGACTCTGAGATCAGACAGTCAGACTCTGGGATCAGACACTCAGACAGTCGGATCAGACAGTCAGACACTGAGATCAGACACTCGGACACTGAGATCAGACAGTCAGATTCTGGGAGCAGACAGTCAGACTCTGGGATCAGACAGTCAGACTCTGAGATCAGACAGTCAGACTCTGGGATCAGACAGTCAGACTCTGGGATCAGACTCTGAGATCAGACAGTCAGACTCTGGGATCAGACACTGGGATCAGACAGTCAGACTCTGAGATCAGACAGTCAGATTCTGGGAGCAGACAGTCAGACTCTGGGATCAGACAGTCAGACTCTGAGATCAGACAGTCAGATTCTGGGAGCAGACAGTCAGACTCTGGGATCAGACAGTCAGACTCTGGGATCAGACAGTCAGACTCTGGGATCAGACACTGGGATCAGACACTCGGACACTGAGATCAGACACTGGGATCAGACAGTCAGACTCTGAGATCAGACAGTCAGACTCTGAGATCAGACAGTCAGACTCTGGGATCAGACACTGGGATCAGACAGTCAGACTCTGAGATCAGACAGTCAGACTCTGGGATCAGACACTGGGATCAGACAGTCAGACTCTGAGATCAGACAGTCAGACTCTGGGATCAGACTCTGGGATCAGACAGTCAGACTCTGGGATCAGACACTGGGATCAGACACTCGGACACTGAGATCAGACACTGAGATCAGACAGTCAGACTCTGAGATCAGACAGTCAGACTCTGGGATCAGACTCTGAGATCAGACAGTCAGACTCTGAGATCAGACAGTCAGACTCTGAGATCAGACAGTCAGACACTGAGATCAGACAGTCAGACTCTGAGATCAGACAGTCAGACTCTGAGATCAGACAGTCAGACTCTGGGATCAGACTCTGAGATCAGACAGTCAGACTCTGAGATCAGACAGTCAGACTCTGAGATCAGACAGTCAGACACTGAGATCAGACAGTCAGACTCTGAGATCAGACAGTCAGACACTGGGATCAGACAGTCAGACTCTGAGATCAGACAGTCAGATGCTGGGATCAGACAGTCAGACTCTGGGATCAGACAGTCAGACTCTGAGATCAGACAGTCAGATGCTGGGATCAGACTCTGAGATCAGACAGTCAGACTCTGGGATCAGACAGTCAGACTCTGAGATCAGACAGTCAGACTCTGAGATCAGACAGTCAGATGCTGGGAGCAGACAGTCAGACTCTGGGATCAGACAGTCAGATGCTGGGAGCAGACAGTCAGACTCTGGGATCAGACAGTCAGACTCTGAGATCAGACAGTCAGACTCTGAGATCAGACAGTCAGACTCTGAGATCAGACAGTCAGACTCTGAGATCAGACAGTCAGACTCTGAGATCAGACAGTCAGACACTGAGATCAGACAGTCAGACTCTGAGATCAGACAGTCAGACACTGGGATCAGACAGTCAGACTCTGAGATCAGACAGTCAGATGCTGGGATCAGACAGTCAGACTCTGAGATCAGACAGTCAGATGCTGGGATCAGACAGTCAGACTCTGAGATCAGACAGTCAGACTCTGGGATCAGACACTGGGATCAGACAGTCAGACTCTGGGATCAGACAGTCAGACTCTGGGATCAGACAGTCAGACTCTGAGATCAGACAGTCAGACACTGGGATCAGACAGTCAGACTCTGGGATCAGACAGTCAGATTCTGGGAGCAGACAGTCAGACTCTGGGATCAGACAGTCAGATGCTGGGATCAGAGCTATTGGTTGATAAGCAGCAATGGGAGATTGAATTGTTAAGGGCCACAAACTAATACTAACACTGAACAATAACTGGGTTAGTATAAATCCCTCCGCTGGCAGGACAATCATTTAATTTGTCTTGAGTCCCATTGGCCTCTGTGTCTCTCAGGAAACATCTGAATCAGACAGAAACCCTGTGAGTTCATGCAAATTGGGGTTCTATACCCGACACGGTGGTGATTGCCGTGTGGGTCTCTGTACGCAGTGATACCCGGTGGTTAGTGGGAAACCCTCATGGTGAGTGCTGGGACCGGGAGGAGCAGAATCACTTCTGGATTCTGCCCCAGAATAATATGGGCTGCTGGCACCACAAGCTCTAGTGACCAAGCCCCTGCCAGTCCTCTCAGCTAGACGGAATACCCATGGCAACTATTTCAAACAAAAGCACAGGAAACCTCCCTGGGGTCAATATTGATCCAACAGTCAAAGTCATTAAATCAGATTATCTGGTCATTTTTCACACTGTTTTTGTGGGATCTTGCTGTGCTGAAATTAGCTGCCACATTTACAAGATAACAATAGTGACTGCTCTTGAAATCTATCTCATTGGCTGTAAAACGCTTTAGAAATATGTTTTTTCACATCCTTTTTCTCTTTATGGTGGCGTTTCCTTGGTGAGAGTGGGAGCAGTTCGGTGCTCTACTGATCCAGTACACACCCAATCTATTGTGTCAGACTCTGCGAAACACACTAGAACTGTTTGTTTGGAAACCAGGCTGTTTATCTTGAATTCCCCTGACCTCAGTGCCTGAAACTCTCTCAAACATCATGAACTTCAATTAACCTCAGCTTTTTACTGCAAATTCCTGCAGGAAGTGAGTTTAACGAAACAGGTTGGTTGAGGAGTTAAAACTTTCAGCTGTGCCCAGATGCCAATGTATCCATGATCAACCTCTCCCATTGAATAAATGGAGGTGACATTTTGGGGAATGCGCAGGTAGATTTTTACTCCATCCCATCCCTGCTCCCTTTCTACTGAATAATTATGTCAATGAGTTGAGCAGTCAGTCAGTGTGATGATTTGGGAGGTGATTTTTCCAACCCTTTGTTGAGATTAATTTGCCTCCTGGTGTGTTGCAGTTATTTGTGAAGACTCAGTGATGTCGGTGAAGATTCACAATGTCACACCAATTGCACAAAACAGCTGATATCATCCTTCCCAGTGCTGAGCCTCACGTTGGGCTCAGTCACCTGATGGCACTATCTTTTTTTTTATTCATTCATGGGATGAGGGCGTCGCTGGCCAGGCCAGCATTTATTGCCCATCCCTAATTGCCCTTGAGACGATGGTGGTGAGCTGCCTTTTTGAACCGCTGCAGTCCATGTTGGGTAGGTACACCCACAGTGCTGTTAGGAAGAGAGTTCCAGAACTTTGACCCAGTGACAGTGAAGGAACGGTGGTATAGTTCCAAGTCAGGATGGTGTGAGACTTGGAGGGGAACTTGCAGATGGTGATGTTCCCATGCATTTTCTGCCCTTGTCCTTCTAGGTGGTAGAGGTTGTGGGTTTGGAAGGTGCTGTCCTAGGAGCCTTGGTGAGTTGCTGCAGTGCATCTTGTAGATGGTACACACTGCTGCCACTGTGCATCGGTGGTGGAGGGAGTGATGTTTGTAGATGGTGTGCCAATCAAGCGGGCTGCTTTGTCCTAGATGATGTTGAGCTTCTTGAGTGTTGTTGGAGCTGCACCCATCCAGGCAAGTGGAGAGTATTCCATCACACTCCTGACTTGTGCCTTGTAGATGGTGGACAGGCTTTGGGGAGTCAGGAGGCAAGTTACTCACTGCAAAATTCCCAGCCTCTGACCTGCTCTTGAAGCCACAGTATTTATGTGGCTGGTCCAGTTCAGTTTCTGGTCAGTGGTAACCCCCAGGATTTCAGTAGTGGGGGATTCAGCGATGGTGAAGGGAAATGGTTGGATTATCTCTTGTTGGAGACGGTCATTGTCTGGCACTCATGTGATGTAAATTTTGTTTGTCACTTATCATTCTGAGCCTGGATATTGTCCAGGTTTTACTACATCTGGACACGGATTGCTTCAGTAACTGAGGAGTTGCGAATGATGCTGAACATTGTGCAATCATCAGCGAGCATCCCCACTTCCGACCTTGTGATGAAGGGAAGGTCCTTGATGAAGCAGCTGAAGGTGATGGGCCTAGGACACTACCCTAAGGTTGTGATGTCCAGGGACTGAGATGATTGACCTCCAATAACCACAAACATCTTCACTGAATTATAGAATGTTCCTGCGCAGGAAGGAGCCATTCATGCCATCAGTTCTGTGCTGGTATTCTGCTCTGTGATCCGCCCAGTCTAATCCCATTCTCTTGCTCGGTCTCTGTGCCTTTAATATCCCACCTTGAATATTCCGCTTTTTCAATAAAGTAAGTCATTTGAAAAGAATGTTTGGATTCTGCTTTAATGGTTTCTGGCAGAGAATTCCACATTTTAACCTCCCACTGTGTCATATTATTTCTAATCTCCCCTTCAGTTCCATCAGTGAGCGTGTTAAGTCGGTGTTCCCTTGCACAATGTGAGAAACAACCTCTCATTGTTAGAATCCTTCATAATCTTCAGCATCTCCATCTGTCACCCCTTAACACTTCAACACCACTGAAAAAAATCCCTGAATTTTCAAGTCTCTGTTCATAACTGTGATTTCTCATCCTTGTTAAATTGCCACCACATCTTTGCAGCCCTGTCCCGCTGCTTTTTAAAATAATTTATTGACAAGGACATAAGAAATAGGAGCAGGAGTAGTAGATTCGGCCCCTCGACCCTTTGCCATTCAATACAATCATGGCTGATCTTCTGCCTCAACTCCTCATTCATGGGATGTGGGCGTCACTGGCCAGGCCAGCATTTATTGCCTATCCTTAATTGCCCTTGAGAAGGTGGTGGTGAGCTGCCTTCTTGAACCGCTGCAGTCCATTTGAGGTAGGTACACCCACAGTGCTGTTAGGAAGGGAGTTCCAGGATTTTGACCCAACGACAGTGAAGGAATGGCAATATAGTTCCAAGTCAGGATGATGTGTGACTTGAAGGGGAACTTGCAGGTGGTGGCTGTTGTGTGATTGCCTTTAAGAGTGATATCCCTTTAAGATCTTAGTATGCTAAAGAGCTAAGTGCCAGGACATAGTCATGTGACTACATGCCAGTCTCAATCTGTAACTGTAACACCAAGAGGCAAGCCCTGTAAATAGTTAGTTCTGCACTATATATACTTGTTAGCTGTTTAATAAACCTGTTTTGAGATCTTCAACAAACTGAACTCCACACATCTCATTTATGCTGCATCAGAGAACATTAAAAAGCTTCTCATTACATGGTGGCAGCTGTGGTGAGAAGACAGAATCTAAGATTGAAGGCCACAGGAAAACAGCTTTAAAAACTACCTCCAGCTAAAAGAGAGAAAATTAAAAGAAACGCTGACCCAAACAGTGTAAAGAAGAAAAGGAAACTCACCTCCAGCTGTAGAAGGCAAAGTGCTGAACAACAGACTGCAAATCAATCACTGTGATCGGGTGAGTCAGAACATTGAACCAAAAAAAAGCTTTGAGTTGCTTGCAAAGTTGATATTTTTTAAAAGGCTCAGTAAAAGAGAAAAAATAGGGAAAACCCAATCCCTATCTCAGGCTGATCAATTGTTTTCAAAGGCTCCCCCAGGCTGATCAGACCCGTGTCATTACAGGAGGAGCCCGACAGCAAAAAGCGGGAATCCTCCATTCACGCAGCTCATAGCTAGAGCTATAAAAAGAAATAATTAAATCACTCAAACGCTGAAGAGCCTTCACTTACTCAGCCTGAGTTTTAAAAAATGTATTAAATCACTCAAGCATGAAGAATTGCCTATTAAACGGCGGTATAAATTACCAATAGTAAAAAAAGCACTTGAAATACCTATTGCACAACTGTATAAACAAACAGACTTGAGTGCTGGAAGCTAGATAAATAAACAAAACACTCGCTCTGTCAATCAAACCAGACAGTCTAAAGAACAGAGAATTTTTCAAAGGGAAAGCAGTACAGAGTCATAGAGCCAGGTCTTAAAGCAATCTTTAAAGCAAAAGAACAGCAAAAAGATGGATTCCATTTTTCTCAGTGTGAACTGGAAAGCCTTGGATATCCTATCTGAGTTCAAACTGTTGTAACAGAGAATGCAATTATGCTTTACAGACCAAGTAATTGTAAAACCAGAAAAACAGGTTGTAAAAATAATGATAGCGATTGGAAATGGGGGTTTACACAGAATTAATGCCTCTGGATTATCTGAACAGGACCAGAAAGATCCCGCAAAGATATGGAAAGTGCTGGAAGATCTGTTCTGATTGACAGTGAATTTTGAAATTCACCGCCTGGAATTGATGTTCTGCAGGCAACAGCCACAGGAATCAATAGATCAGTTCATCAGCAGATACTGTAGTAAGGGCAATGAATGTGACTTCTCAGAAACTGAGCAGTCAGACCGAATAATGGAGCTGGTGATTATATCAACACCCATTGAAGCATTTCAAAAAGACCTCTTGGGGGAAAAAGAAAGGTCACAGCATTGCTGCACTTCTGGAAGATGGTAGGAAATATGAAGCCCTTGTAGCTGGACAACAGCATCTGAAAGCACCAGGTGCAACCAACAGTGCTGGCACCATAACCAGGTCGAAAAGAGCAAACAAGCTGTATGGTAAGTCCGGTCTGTCCCACTCATGGCAAATTGCCCTGCATTCCGAGACCTGTGCAAGGCATGGGGTGCAAAAGGACACTAGGCCCACCTATGCAGGAATTCTGGTTGCAAAGATGCAATCAGAAATCACGGCAGGACACAGGCAAACAGAAAACAGGGCAACATCAATAAAGCAACTGCCAGGGACCGGCACAAATGCAAGCCGATACACGAAATACACAGCAATGCAGACCTGAGGCAAGACTCAGAAAGAAATAGGTGTCAGACAGAAGATGAACAGGCATTCCACATTGTGAACCTGACACATAACATTGATGAAGTCCAAAAATTGGAAGCTTTCGCTACTATTAATATCATGTGCCCAAAGAAAGCTGGCAAACATACACTCAGGGTTAAGATTGACACCAGCGCTAGTGCAAATATCCTACCAGTCCGAATCCTGTACCGGGGTCATTGGAGATCAATGATACAACCAACTACTGCCAAATTATCTGCATACGATGAGTCACCCATCCCTTGCAGTGACACATGAACAATGCAATGAAACAATGGAAAGTCAGCATGGAAACCACAAACGTTCTACCTAGTAGACAGGAGTGGACCAGCAGTGGCAGGACTATCAGTGTGTAAGGACCTCAACATCATAACCGTCCATGAGAGCATTGCCAAGGGGAAATCCCCAAGGACCGGAACCCGATCGTAGACTCTGACCAGCATTAAACAGTGCAGTGTGGAAACCCAGCAACAGCACAACTATGCCATGCCTTCACTTCTGCTCTCTAGAGAACCGCCATCACCACAAATAGCCAGAACGGAAAGGTATCTCCACAAGACCAACAAGTCTTCCCCCAACAAGTCCTCAACCTGGAGCCCTAAGCCTTCAGATGGGGAGGATGAGGAGAGGCAAAGGTCACGCAATGTTGTGAAGAGGCAGAGGAGGAATGAGTTGAAGTATTGTCTATTGGCTCTTTGAGATGAGCTGCCAGAACTTTTCAAGAATGGCAAGGCCTCAAAGATGGTCATCTTGAGAAAAGCCAGAGTATGTTAGCAGGCTGAAGGCAGAGCATCTGAAACCGAGCACAGAAAGGGAGAAATCTCAGAAAAAAACAGCAACAGCAGAGACATAAACTCCCTGAAAAGAGTTGTCAAAGCAGTGAGATGATATATGGACTTTTGAGCCTCTATATTTGTAAAGTTCATAACCTCCATCCAGGCCTTAATAATTTGATGTTATTTAATTTTATATGTTTTGCTTTTAGCATATGAGACTTATCTTTGGAAAGAAAGGGGATGTTGTGTGACTGCCTTTTAAGAGTGATGTCCCTTTAAGATCTTAGTATGCTAATGAATCAAGTACCAGGACATGATTGTGACTATCAGCCAGTCTCACTCTGTAACTGTAACACCAAAAGGCAAATCCTGTAAATAGTTATCTCTGCACAGTATATACTTGTTAGCAGTTTAATAAACCTGTTTTGAGAGCTTCAACCGACTGAATCCACACATCTCATTTATGTTGCATCAGACAACATAAAAAGCTTCTCATTACAGTGATGTTCCCTGTCTCCCTTGTTCTTCTAGTTGGTAATGGTTGGGGGTATAGGTAGCAGAGTGGTTATGTTACTGGACTAGTAATCCAGAGGCCTGGACTAATGATACAGGGACATGTGGAAATTTTCCCAGGCAATGTGGGGGTGGGGGGGTGGGGGGTTGGGTGGTGGGGGTTGCGTACGTGCTGGGAGTTAAATTCAATCCCCTGAAATTGCCTTCGGGTTGGGATCCCGACATCATCCCACCCTCTTCTGGGTTTCTGTGGGTGGGATTGAAGGCGAGTGGGGAAACCGCCCTGGATCTGTATGGTAAGTTATTAAAGTGATTAAAAATCCAATAAAAGCCAGTTTTAACCCTCATTTCTGAATTTCCCAGCCATTCCCAATCTGTCGGCAAGTTTCCAGGGTCACGAGGTGAGTGCTCAGTGGGAGGAGTCTCTTCAGTGATCAGTTACACTGAAGAGTTTCAGCCATGGCCATTGAGAGACTGCTGTTCAAATCACTTCTTCTCTACGAATGCTGTCACTGCTTCACAGGTGATTGCCAAATTGTTGGAAGACACTTCACCTGTGAGCACATCACTCACCTTCAGCTGTACCTCCCTGCTGCCAGGCTTCACAAGGGCACGGGAGCAGCTTATACAGATCCACCTTGTACCTCTGAGGAGCAAGAGCAGAATCCATACCACCATGAGCAGCAGCTGTCCCTCTCCTGAGCCTCATGCCCCTCTACAGGGCAGAGGGGATGGACACTGAGATCCAGTTGGAAGATAGTGAGACCCCAACACAGCGTCTACAGGCAGATCATACGAATTAGGAGCAGGAGTAGGCCACTCGGCCCCTCGAGCCTGCTCCACCATTCAACAAGATCATGGTTGATCTGATTGGAACCTCGACTCCAAATTCCCACCTACCTCCGATAACCTTTCACCCCCTTGCTTATCAAGAATCTATCTACCTCAAAGTCTCTGCTTCCACCACCTTTTGAGGAAGAGAGTTCCAAAGACTCACGACCCTCTGAGAGAAAATATTTCTCCTCATCTCTGTCTTAAACGGGCGACGCCTTATTTTTAAACAGTAACCCCTAGTTCTAGATTCTCCCACAAGGGGAAACATCCTTTCCACATCCACCCTGTCAAGACCCCTCAGGATCTTTTATGTTTCAATAAAGTCACCTCTTACTCTTCTAAATTTCAGCAGATACAAGCCGAGCCTGTCCAATCTTTCATCATAAGACAGCCCGCCCATTCAAGGTATTAGTCCAGTAAACCTTCTCTGAACTGCTTCCAACGCATTTAAATCCTTCCTTAAATAAGGAGACCAGTACTGAACACAGTGCTCCAGATGTGGTCCTACTATCTGTTTTTATATTTCTAGCTAGCTTTCACTCGTACTCTATTTTTTCCCTCCTTATTAATCTTTTAGTCATTCTTTGCTGTTTTTTATATTCTGTCCAATCTTCTGACCTGCCACCCATGTGATTTGGACAAGTTGGGTGAGTGGACAAATACATGGCAATTGCAGTATGACATGGATAAATGTGAGGTTATCCACTTTGGTTGTAAAAACAGAAAGGCAGATTATTATCTGAATGGTGATAGATTGGGAAAGGGGGAGGTGCAACAAGACCTGGGTGTCCTTGTACACAGTCGCTGAAAGCAAGCATTCAGGTGCAGCAAGCAGTTCGGAAGGGGAATGATATGTTGGCCTTCATTGCAAGAGGATTTGAGTACAGGAGCAAAGATGTCTTACTGCAGTTATACAGGGCCTTGGTGAGACCACATCTGGAGTATTGTGTGCAGTTTTGGTCTCCTTATCTGAGGAAGGATGTTCTTGCCATGGAGGGAGTGCAAAGAAGATTTACGAGGCTGATTCCTGGGATGGTAGATTGACGTATGGGGAGAGATTGGGTCGACTAGGCCTATATTCACCAGAGTTTAGAAGAATGAGAGGGGATCTCATAGAAATCTATAAAATTCTAACAGGACTAGACAGGCTAGATGCAGGGAGGATGTTCCCAATGGCTGGGGAGTCCAGAATCAGGGGTCACAGTCTCAGGATACGGGGTATGCCATTTAGAACCGGGATGAGGAGAAATTTCTTCACTCGGAGGGTGGTGAACCTGTGGAATTCTCCACCGCAGAAGGCAGTGGAGGCCACGTCATTAAATATATTCAAGAAGGAGATAGATATATTTCTTATTGCCAAAGGGATCAAGGGATATGGGGAGATAGTGGGAATTAGACAATCAGCCATGATCTTTTTGAATGGCCGAGCAGACCCAAAGGGCCGAATGGCCTACTCCTGCTCCTATTTTCTCTGTTTCTACGTTTCTATCTTTGTATAATTATACGCTTTTTCTGTGTATTCTGAAATATCCCCTTAAATGTCTGCCACTGCATCTCTATTAACCTATCCCTTAACCTACTTTGCCAGTTCACTTTAGTTAGCTTTGCTTTCATGCCCTCATAATTGCCCTTATCTAAGTTTATAATATTAATCTGTGACCCGCTCTTCTCTCCATCAAACTGAATATAACATTCAATCATATTCTGATCACTGCTGCCCAGGGGTGCCTTCACTCTGAGGCCATTAATTAATACTATCTCATTGCAAATCACCAGGTCTAGTATGGCCTGCTCTCTGGTTGGCTCCAGAACATGTTGTTCTAAGAAACTATCCCAAAAACATTCTATGAACTCCTCGTCTAGGCAACCTTTGCCCAGCTGATTTTTCCAGTCTATATGTAGATTAAAATCCCCCATGATTATCGTCGTACCTTTCTGACAAGCTTTCATTATTTCTTCCTTTATATCCCATCCTACAGTGTGGTTAATGTTATGGGGCCCGTACACCACTCCCACAAGGGTAGGATTAAGGAAAATCCCAAGGTGTTCTACACTTATGTGAGGAACAAGAGGATGGCCAGAGTGAGGGTAGGGCCGATTGGGATTGTGGAGGGAACTTGTGCCTGGAGTCGGAGGAGGTATGGGAGGTCCTAAATGAATAGTTTGCTTCAGTATTCACTAGTGAGAGGAACCTGGTCGTTTGTGAGGACAGAGTGGAACAGGCTGATATGCTTGAACAGGTTGAGGTTAAGAGGGAGGATGTGCTGGAAATTTTGAATGATATGAGGACAGATAAGTCCCCGGGGCCAGACGGGATATACCCAAGGATATTAAGGGAAGCGAGGGAAGAGATTGCCGCGCCTTTGGCGATGATCTTTGCGTCTTCACTGTCCACTGGAGTAGTACCAGATGATTGGAGGGTGGCAAATGTTGTTCCCTTGTTCAAGAAAGGGAATAGGGATAACCCTGGGAATTATAGACCAGTCAGTCTTACGTCGGTAGTGGGCAAATTATTGGAGAGGATTCTGAGAGACAGGATTTATGATTATTTGGAAAAGCATGGTTTGATTAGAGACAGTCAGCATGGCTTTGTGAGGGGCAGGTCA
Source organism: Heterodontus francisci (assembly GCF_036365525.1). Classification (NCBI taxonomy): domain Eukaryota; kingdom Metazoa; phylum Chordata; class Chondrichthyes; order Heterodontiformes; family Heterodontidae; genus Heterodontus; species Heterodontus francisci. Next base: position 118,864,626 of record NC_090381.1, on the reverse strand, counting down.
TGCCTCACAGGCCTTATTGAATTCTTTGAAGATGTGACAAAACACATTGATGAAGGAAGAGCAGTGGATGTGGTGTGTATGGATTTTAGCAAGGCGTTTGATAAGGTTCCCCATGGTAGGCTCATTCAGAAAGTAAGGAGGCATGGAATTCAGGGAAAGTTGGCTGTCTGGATACAAAATTAGCTGGCCCATAGAAGTCAGAGGGTGGTAGCAGATGGAAATTATTCAGCATGGAGCTCGGTGACCAGTGGTGTTCCACAAGGATCTGTTCTGGGACCTCTGCTCTTTGTGATTTTTATAAATGACTTGGATGAGGAAGTGGAAGGCTGGGTTAGCAAGTTTGCCGATGACACGAAGGTTGCTGGAGTTGTGGATAGTGTGGAAGGCTGTTGTAGGTTGCAACGGGACATTGACAGGATGCAGAGCTGGGCTGAGAAGCGGCAGATGGAGTTCAACCTGGAAAAGTGTGAAGTGATTCATTTTGGAAGGTCAAATTTGAATGCATACAGGCTTAAAGACAGGATTCTTGGTAGTGTGGAGGAACAGAGGGATCTTGGGGTCCATTTCCATAGATCGCTCAAAGTTGCCACCCAAGTTGATAGGGTTGTTAAGAAGGCGTATGGTGTGTTGGCTTTCATTAACAGGGGGATTGTGTTTAAGAGCCGCGAGGTTATGCTGCAGCTCTATAAGGCCCTGGTTCGACCACACTTGGAATATTGTGTTCAGTTCTGGTCGCCTCATTATAGGAAGGATGTGGAAGCTTTAGAGAGGGTGCAGAGGAGACTTACCAGGATGCTGCCTGGACTGGAGGGCATGTCCTACGAAGAGAGATTGAGGGAGCTAGGGCTTTTCTCATTGGAGCGAAGAAGGATGAGAGGTGACTTGATAGAGGGGTACAAGATGATGAGAGGCATAGATAGAGTGGATAGTCAGAGACTTTTTCCCAGGGTGGAAAGGGCTATCACCAGGGGGCATAATTTTAAGGTGATTGGAGGAAGGTTTCGGGGAGATGTCAGAGGTAGGTTCTTTACACAGAGAGTGGTGGGGGCGTGGAATGTGCTGCCAGCGGTGGTAGTAGAAGCAGATACATTAGGGGCATTTAAGTGACTCTTGGATAGGTACATGGATGATAGTAGTTTGAAGGGTAGATAGTTACTTAGATCTTAGAGTAGGTTAAAGGTTCGGCACAACATCGTGGGCCGAAGGGCCTGTACTGTGCTGTACTGTTCTATGTTCTATGTTCTATTGTGTTCTGCAAGTACAAGCTGGTTGAGTTCGGTCAGTACTCTGCCTATTATGAATAGCTGAAGGGACGTGCTGTTTGATCCGATCCACAGTCTTTGGGACATACGGCCTACGTACCTGGCATTGTACCAGCACTGGAAATCATCTACCACATTATTCATTTGTGTGGTAGGTAGAATGTGTTTTTAGCTTGACAGCATCATCCTGTTAGTGGAAAATACCACTCATGCTGCTACTACATAGTAGCAATGTGAAACAGCTAGTGTCACTGTTGCTCAGGTTTTTGAGATACCTTCCCCTTCCAGGGTAATTTGAGGTAGACTAGGCACTTTTCAGGTCTGAACGTGGCAGCCTTAGGCCCATGTATGCACAAGATCTGAGCGGGGTAGCCATTATCCCGCAGGATAACTTTGAAGTGACCTATTTCGCCATCATGCTTGCACAGTGAGCAAATGGCTTAGGCCCTATTTACGAGATTGGGCTGAATGGCCTCTTTCTGTGCTGTAACTTTTCTATGGTTCGATGGAATCCGAATGTGTAAATTGACCAGTGAAGTTGGCTTGTGGTAGACAGTGGATGTAATAAGATCCTGTGATGGCAGTGTCTGGGACATTGTCTGGAAGGTATGATTCCGTGAGTATGACTGTTGCTTGACTAGTCTGTGGGTCAGCTCTCCCAACTTTGGCACAAACCCCCAGATGTTAGTAAGGAGGACATTGCAGGGTCGACAGGGCTGGATTTGCTGTTGTCATTTCCGGTGCCGAGGCAGATGCTGGGTGATCTGTCCAGTTTTATTCTTTTTTGACAGTCTGATGCAACTGAGTGCTCAGCCATTTCGAATCAACCACATTGCCTTGAGCCTGGAGTCATGTATAGGCCAGACTGGGTAAGGACGGCAGATTTCCTTCCCTAAAGGATGTTAGTGAACCCGATGGGTTTTAATGACAAGCCAGTAGTTTCATGGTCACCATTGCTGAGACTAGATTTTTTTATTCCAGATTTATTTAATTAATTGAATTTAAATTCCACCAGCAGCCATGGTGAGATGTGAACTCATGTCGCCTGAGAGTTAGCCCTGGTCCCTGAATTACTAGTTCTGTTACATAACCACTATGCTACTCGTACCTGCTTTCATGCCCTGCCTCTAATGGGGTGGTTTAAAGTTGCATTACTTAGCATTTCTCTACATTGAATTATCTCAGTCTCCTATCTTTCAATGTCCTGCATTCTTTCCCAGTCCCAGTGATGGTCTTGTTGAGATAAAGCCTTTCAACAATGGCCAGCAACTTATTACATTGAACGTGCCTCCCAGTCACCAGCAGTTGCCCAGGTGATAGAGTGTAGAGGTGAGGTAACTGGTGCACTCTCAGAGCTTCTCTCTGTTCTGCAATGTCTGAGTTTAGTTCCTCGGGGTTCAACGTGTTTTTATTTCAGAGTTATGGCTCTCTGATTTTCAGCTGCTGACTCACCGATAATCATCTTTCAGTGTGAAATTACTGTCACCTCTGCTTCAGATCACATTCTTGTGCCATTTTGTTTCTGAAGGCTTTGAGGCAAAGAATGAATCTTGTTAAAAATATTTGATTTTGAGTTGGGATTGAGATTCACTATCACATTCCTGTTTCTGATCAGAAAACCTGTCCCTCCGCAACAGGATAGTGTTATGAAAGTGCTTCTATTTTTTGTAAAATATGTTTTTAAGGACTTATAGTTGAAATACGGACATTGATTCATCTGGAAGCTTGAAGAGATGCTGAACTTTGTGTTTTTTATAAAGAGGTCACCAGAAGGCTTGGCTTGTAAACAAGCCCTTACTGGAAGGCACCTGTTTTCAGATAAAATATCAACAGGAAGTTTGTTGTTTTGACTTGGGGAGATGTTTACAAGGAAGTGACTGGTCAAGATTTATAGAGGTCAGGAGGCTTGACTTCTGGAATGATTTTGGTTTCACTTTGAGTTGTTAAAAAAGACAGTTGGTTTTTGCCTGCCAGGAAAAGCCCAGCTCATCTCCCTCTTTCTTGGAAAGAAACCTGCAAATCTAGTGTGTCAGTCTCCTCTTTCCTGAAGAAACCCTGCATATCGAATGTGTGGGAACTGAAACCCCTGTTGCCTCATTTCTGCTGTAAAGCCTATCTGAAACCTTTGTAGCTGTATCTCTTGGAAAGCCTACCCAAACTGATCTTCAACATCACCTGGAAAGAACTGTTCGAGGAAGATCCCAGTGACAGCCATCTATATGCATTTGAGACGACAAACCAAAACAAGGGACATCTTTCCATATCTTCCCTTTTTCCTCAAGAATGAGCAGGTATTCAGCCAAAGTGTTTTTTTTGTCTTTTTTTTGGTGACAGAGCTCCAAACAAAAAATCTCTTTCATTTTTCCAGTTAATCGGTGTGTGTGTATGTATGTGTGTGAATGTGAGGGGCTAAGGTAAAAAGGGAACTTTTATATCTCAATCTGTGTGTTTATGCTTTGCTTCATTACTAGTTAAGACTTGTTTTATAATAAACTGATAATTTTGTTGTTTATTAAAGAAACCTGGTTGGTGTGTTTTATTCTGGGAAAAATAGAGGATGTGATTGACCGTATCGGTAAGTGGGAAAATTTAAATATATGTTATGACGCGTGGAGAAATGGGACTAGAATAAGCAGGGCACTCGTCCCACCTCAGCCATAACAATAGGAAGAACCAGAGGCTATTAATCACTAGCTCAGTGCCAGGTTTGACGCCTCACTTGTGCTAAGTTAATTGCTCTCTGTCAAGATGTGCTACAGAATTCCATAGAACTGGGAGATCCCAGGTTACAATTCCTAGTCAATGCTCAGAGTTGATCTTCGTAAGGTTAGTGACAGCGTGATGCCCAGCTACCGGATTAAAAGATAGAACGACTTGCATTTATATAGCACCTTTCACAACCTCAGGACATGCCAAAATGCTTTACAGCCAATGAAGGACTTTTGAAGTGGAGTAACTGCTGTAATGAAGGAAACATAGCAACTAATTTGCACACAGCAAGATCCCATAAACAGCAATAATAATAAATAAATAAATAATCTCTTTCAGGGATGTTGGTTGAGGAATAAATGTTGACCAGGACACCAGCGAGAACTCTGCCCTTCAGATAGTAGCTGTGGGATGTTTTGCATCCACCTGAGAGGACAAACAGGGTCTTGGTTTAACATCATATCTGAAAAACAGCACCTCTGACAGTGCAGCACTCCCTCAGTACTGACCCTCTGACAGTGCAGCACTCCCTCAGTACTGACCCTCTGACAGTGCAGCGCTCACTCAGTACTGGGACTCTGACAGTGCTGCACTCCCTCAGTACTGACCCTCTGACAGTGCAGCATTCCCTCAGTACTGACCCGCCGACAGTGCAGCACTCCCTCGGTACTGACCCTCATACAGTGCAGCACTCCCTCAGTACTGACCCTCCGACAGTGCAGCAGTCCCTCAGTACTGCCCCTCCGACAGTGCAGTGTTCCCTCAGTACTGACCCTCCGACAGTGCAGCACTCCCTCAGTACTGACCCTCTGACAGTGCAGCGCTCCCTCAGTACTGACCCTCTGACAGTGCAGCACTCCCTCCGTACTGACCTTCTGACAGTGCAGCGCTCCCTCAGTACTGACCCTCTGACAGTGCAGCACTCCCTCCGTACTGACCTTCTGACAGTGCAGCACTCCCTCAGTACTGACCATCTGACAGTGTAGCGCTCCCTCAGTACTGACCCTCTGACAGTGCAGCACTCCCTCCGTACTGACCTTCTGACAGTGCAGCACTCCCTCAGTACTGACCATCTGACAGTGCAGCACTCCCTCAGTACTGACCCTCTGACAGTGCAGCGCTCCCTCAGTACTGACCCTCTGACAGTGCAGCACTCCCTCAGTACTGACCATCTGACAGTGCAGCACTCCCTCCGTACTGACCTTCTGACAGTGCAGCGCTCCCTCAGTACTGACCCTCTGACAGTGCAGCACTCCCTCCGTACTGACCTTCTGACAGTGCAGCGCTCCCTCAGTACTGACCATCTGACAGTGTAGCGCTCCCTCAGTACTGACCCTCTGACAGTGCAGCAGTCCCTTAGTACTGCCCCTCCGACAGTGCAGCACTCCCTCAGTACTGCCCCTCCAATAGTGCAGCACTCCCTCAGTACTGACCCTCCGACAGTGCAGCACTCCCTCAGTACTGGTCCTCCAATAATGCAGCGCTCCCTCAGTACTGACCCTCTGACAGTGCAGCACTCCCTCCGTACTGACCCTCTGACAGTGTAGCGCTCCCTCAGTACTGACCCTCTAACAGTGCAGCACTCCCTCAGTACTGGTCCTCCAATAGTGCAGTGCTCCCTCTGTACTGACCCTCTGACAGTGCAGCGATCCCGCAAGCTGAGGTGCTGGGAAATGACTTTGTGCGTGTTCGAGCATTCGTCTGAGTGAAGGCTGTCTTTGAGGGAAAGGAGAGTTTTAAAAATATGCAAGATACAAGTTGAGGAAGCAGCATGTATACAGGTCACAGGTCAGTTGCGGTGTTAGTGTTAAGGTGCGGACTCTGATTATGTACTATACGGCCAGTTTCCTGGGTGTTCTTTTAATCTGTCGCAGCATTAATCAGTGTGTCGAGGGCCCACTGTTTTATCTTTCTGATTATATTATGTTTGATGCTAATCTTTTTGCTGCACTTTTTCACGTGCTGCGTAAAGCCAGGAGGTGCCATCTTTTGACTGCATTGTTAAGTTGAGCTGAGTGGAGTCAGTTTTGGAGATGTTGACTATTTGATATTCATCATGACCCATACACAAGGGAGGCGATCACACAGTAACTGTACCCATCAATTCCTCCACAAATGTCAGAAACAGTAAATGATTCATTTTACACTGAGCTTGTGCAGCATCACACACTGCGGGTGGTCACGTCTCACACTGCGGGTGGTCCTGTCTCACACTGCGGGTGGTCCTGTCTCACACTGCGGGTGGTCCCGTCCCACACTGCGGGTGGTTCCATCACACACTGCGGGTGGTTCCATCACACACTGCGGGTGGTCCCGTCCCATACTGCGGGTGGTCCTGTCTCACACTGCGGGTGGTTCCATCACACACTGCGGGTGGTTCCATCACACACTGCGGGTGGTCCCGTCCCATACTGCGGGTGGTCCTGTCTCACACTGCGGGTGGTTCCATCACACACTGCGGGTGGTCCCGTCCCATACTGCGGGTGGTCCTGTCTCACACTGCGGGTGGTTCCATCACACACTGCGGGTGGTTCCATCACACACTGCGGGTGGTCCCGTCCCATACTGCGGGTGGTCCTGTCTCACACTGCGGGTGGTTCCATCACACACTGCGGGTGGTTCCATCACACACTGCGGGTGGTCCCGTCCCATACTGCGGGTGGTCCTGTCTCACACTGCGGGTGGTTCCATCACACACTGCGGGTGGTCCCGTCTCACACTGCGGGTGGTCCCATCCCACACTGCGGGTGGTTCCATCACACACTGCGGGTGGTCCCGTCCCACACTGCGGGTGGTCCTGTCTCACACTGCGGGTGGTCCTGTCTCACACTGCGGGTGGACCCGTCTCACACTGCGGGTGGTCCTGTCTCACACTGCGGGTGGTCCCGTCCCACACTGCGGGTGGTTCCATCACACACTGCGGGTGGTCCCGTCTCACACAGCGGGTGGTCCCGTCTCACACTGCGGGTGGTCCCGTCCCACACTGCGGGTGGTCCCGTCTCACACTGCGGGTGGTCCCGTCTCACACTGCGGGTGGTCCCGTCTCACACTGCGGGTGGTCCCGTCCCACACTGCGGGTGGTCCCGTCTCACACTGAGGGTGGTTCCATCACACACTGCGGGTGGTCCTGTCTCACACAGCGGGTGGTCCCGTGTCACACAGCGGGTGATCCCGTGTCACACTGCGGGTGGTCCCGTGTCACACTGCGGGTGGTCCCGTCCCACACTGCGGGTGGTCCCGTCTCACACTGAGGGTGGTTCCATCACACACTGCGGGTGGTCCTGTCTCACACAGCGGGTGGTCCCGTGTCACACAGCGGGTGATCCCGTGTCACACTGCGGGTGGTCCCGTGTCACACAGCGGGTGATCCCGTGTCACACTGCGGGTGGTCCCGTGTCACACAGCGGGTGATCCCGTGTCACACTGCGGGTGGTCCCGTGTCACACAGCGGGTGGTCCCGTCTCACACTGCGGGTGGTCCCGTGTCACACTGCGGGTGGTCCCGTGTCACACTGCGGGTGGTCCCGTGTCACACAGCGGGTGGTCCCGTCTCACACAGCGGGTGATCCCGTGTCACACTGCGGGTGATCCCGTCTCACACAGCGGGTGGTCGCGTCTCACACTGCGGGTGGTCCCGTGTCACACAGCGGGTGGTCCCGTCTCACCCTGCGGGTGGTTCCATCTCACACAGCGGGTGGTCCCGTCTCACACTGCAGGTGGTTCCATCTCACCCTGCGGGTGGTTTCATCTCACACTGTGGGTGGTCCTGTCTCACCATGCAAGGAGCCTACAACCAGGTCCTCTTGGTGTGGTTCTGAGGTCAGGTTCCCTGAACAGCCTCCCTGAGTTGTTGGTTTCACATTGTATGGGACTGGTTCTGGACATGGTGGAGAGTAGGACTGGTGCTCCCCATTGAGGCTAGGTGCTGTAGAGAATGCACTTGCTGAGGCCTGAATAAATCCTGAGCTAAATCCTCTCACGTGCAAATGATAAGCAAAGATGCTAATAGAAAAATGAGGTTGGAGCAGACTGGCGACGTGTTTGAACAGGTTGCGAGCACCAGGTGTTTGCAGGACTGGGCTTGGTGTTGCTGGTTTCATCAATATCATCTTACTCGCTCTAGGCACCAAACAATTACTGAACCTTCCAAACCTGTCACCAGAGATGGAAAGGGAAATGTTTCTGAGGGGCAGAGCTACATTTCATAAACTAAATATCAAATCTTTCAGAACTTCCAGCAGCTTTCAGCTTACTTCAATTTCTGGAGAACAGGAGAATTTGCAGGGAATCGAGATCAAAATTCAAACTCCTTCAGCAAAACCACGAGATCAGCTCAGACACACTCTCGCTCTTTCTCTCTCTTAACCCTTTCACACCCAGATTAATCAAAAAACTGTCCCAATTTCTCTGCAAATTTATCCAGTCAGAATCTATATACTCAAAAGATTCCAGCTCCTCTCTGTGGTTGTTAATGTGTCACTAACATACGAACATACAAATTAGGAGCAGGAGTAGGCCACTTGGTCCTTCGAGCCTGCTCTGCTATTCAATAAGTTCATGGCCGAACTGATTTCTCCACGTTACCACCTACCCCCGATAACCTTTCACCCCCCTTGCTTATCAAGAATCTATCTACCTCTGCCTTAAAAATATTCAAAAACTCTGCTTCCACTGCCTTTTGAGGAAGAGAATTCCAAAGACTCACAATCCTCGGAGAGAAAACATTTCTCCTCATCTGTCTTAAATGGGCAACCCCTAATTTTTAAACAGTGACCCCTAGTTGTAGATTCTCCCACAAGGGGAAACATCCTTTCCACATCCACCCTGTCAAGACCCTTCAGAATCTTATATATTTCAATCAGGTTGCCTCTTACTCTTCTAAATACAAGCCTAGCCTGTTCAACCTTTCCTCATAAGATAACCCGCCCATTCCAGGTATTAGTCGAGTAAATCTTCTTTCAACTGCTTCCAATGCATTTACATCACTGGTTTCAGCTATGGTGTACAGTCAGCAGAGAGCTCCCAGCATTGAAAGGGTTAAATTACAAGGACAGGTTGCACAGTCTGGGCTTGAATTCTGTCGAGTATAGAAGATTAAGGAGTGATCGAATCAAGGGGTTTAAGATGATTAAAGGATTTGATAGAGTTGATAAAAAGAAACTTTCCTCTGGTGGGGGCAGAACCTTAAAATTCGAGCCACGCCATTCAGGGGTGATATCAGGAAGCATTTCTTCACACAAAGGGTAGTGAACGACACCTTCCATCACTTTGCTGATGATTAAGAGTAAACTGAGGAGGCTTCACCAGTAGGATATTGGTTGAGGGATAACTAGTGAGGGAGAACTCTCCAGCTCTTCTTTGAATAGTGCCATGGGATCTTTACTATGAGAAGGTGTATTGGTAGCTGAACAAAGACATGGCTCAGTAGATAGGGTCTGAAACGGTGTTTGAAGTGGAGAGATAGAGAGAGAAGGTGGGACAGAGGAGTTGCTCTTGATTAGAGAAGCTTTATCTCTGGTGTTGGGATGGGAGGATTGAAGTGAATTCCTGGATTCGAGAGTACTTGTCTCAGGATCCATCCTAACAATGCTCCAACTTCCCACAGCCTCTTTGTTACCAATCAAGTGACTCTTGACTGTCAAACATACCACCCCACCCCCAGGGCAGGGTGAAGTTTGAGGGATATCAATGTGTTGCTACCTTGAACCACTCTTCTTGGCAACAGTCTGAGACTAAGCCAGTCTGTTTGCACCCTTGCTGTCATATTTGACCCCAAGAAGAGCTTCGAACCTCATATTTGTGCCATCACTAAGACCATCTATTTTCACCTTCATAACATTGCTCGACTTTGCCCCTGCCTCAGCTCATCTGCTGCTGGAACCCTCATTCATGCCTTTGTTACCTCTAGACTTGACTATTCCAACACATTCCTGGCTGGTCTCCCACATTCTACCCTCCCTAAAGTTGAGGTCATCCAAAACTCTGCTGCCCATGTCTTAAATCCCACAAAATCCCAATCCCCTGTTACCCCTGTGCTCACTGACTTATATTGGCTCCCGGTCAAGCAATGTCTTGATTTTATAATTTTCATCCTTGTTTTCAAATCCCTCCATGGCCTCGTCCCTCCCAATCTCTGTAATCTCCTCCAGCCCCTACACAACCCTCCCAGATATCTGCACCCCTCTAATTCTGGCCTCTGTGCATCCTTGATTTTAATTGCTTCACCATTGGTGGCTGTGCCTTCAGCTGCCGAGACCCTAAGCTCTGGAATTCCCTCCCTAAACCTCTCCACCTCGCTTTCCTCCTTTAAGACACTCCTTAAAACCTACCTCTTTGACCAAGCTTTTGGTCATCTGACCTAATATTTCCTTATGTGGCTCGGTGTCATGCTTTGTTTTACAATCCTCTTGTGAAGCACCTTGGAATGTTTTATTACATTAAAGGTGCTATATAAATATGTGTTGTTGTTGTTGTTGTTGCATTTTACAAAGGGTCGTTGTTTCATTGGTGGATAAATCAGAGCAATAGGATATGTTAGTATCAGTAACTGTGCAGATTAACAGGCTCTACAGATTCCTACTTCACCTCCCCCCTTCCCCGAACTTCTACACTAGACCTAGCATTGTGAAATGAGACAGGGTTACTTAGTAATCTATAATAAAGGATCTTCTGGGAAAGAGTGCTCATTACATGATAGAATTTCATATTAAGTTTGAGAGTGATGAGATTAAGTCTGAAACTGGGGTCTTAAATTTAAACAAAGCCAATTACAGAGTAGTGAGTGGCGAGTTGTTTGAAGTCGATTGGGAAATTAAATGAAAAGATGAGACAATAGATTTAATGAAATAATTCATAATTCTTAATGAATATACATTCCCCTGAGGAATAAAAACTTCACTGGAAAAATGGTTCAACTGTGGCTCTTCAGAGAAGTTAATGACAGTATTAGATTGAAATAAGCTTACAATGTCGCCAAAAAGAGTAGTAAACATGAGGATTGAGAGAGTTCTTGAAACCAGCAAAGAATGACTGAGATATTGATAAAGAGGGAGAAAATAGAACGAGAAAAATACTAGCAAGAAATACAAAAAACAGATTGTAAGAGCTGTAACAGCATGTAAAATGGAAGAGAGCAGCGAAAGAAAACATGGGTCCCTTCAAAGCAGAGACGGGAGAAATTATAATGGGGAATAAGGAAATGGCAGAGACATTAAACAAATATTTTGTGTCTGTCTTCACAGTAGGAGACACAAAGGATATATCAGAAAGTGTGGGAAACCAAAGGACTAATAAGAGTGAAGGACTTAAAGTAATTAATATTAGTAAAGAAAAAGCACTGGAGAAATTAATGGGACTAAAAACTAACATATCGCCTGGATCCTACATCCTAGCATTATAAAAGAGGTAGCTGCAGAGGTTTTGATGTTCCAGATTTCTTTAATTTTTAAAATGGCCTCCATGGATTGGAAGTTAGTTTTTTTTAATTCATTTATGGGATGTGGGCATCACTGGCTGGGCCAGCATTTATTGCTCATCCCTAATTGCCCTTGAACTGAGTGGCTTGCTAGGCCATTTCAGAGGGCATAGAGTCATCGAGAGATACAGCACTGAAACAGGCCCTTTGATCCACCAAGTCTGTGCCAACCATTTATACTAATCTTACATTAATCCCATATTCCCTACCACATCCCCACAATTCTCCTACCACTTACCTATACTAAGGGCAATTTACAATGGCCAATTTACCTATCAACCTGCAAGTCTTTGGCATTTTAAGAGTCAACCACATTACTGTGGGTCTGGAATCACATGTAGAACAAAGAACAAAGAACAAAGAAAAGGGCGGCACAGTGGCGCAGTGGTTAGCACCGCCGCCTCACAGCTCCAGCGACCTGGGTTCAATTCTGGGCGCTGCCTGTGTGGAGTTTGCAAGTTCTCCCTGTGTCTGCGTGGGTTTCCTCCGGGTGCTCCGGTTTCCTCCCACAAGCCAAAAGACTTGCAGGTTGGTAGGTAAATTGGCCATTATAAATTGCCCCGAGTATAGGTAGGTGGTAGGGAAATATAGGGACAGGTGGGGATGTGGTAGGAATATGGGATTAGTGTAGGATTAGTATAAATGGGTGGTTGATGGTCGGCACAGACTCGGTGGGCCGAAGGGCCTGTTTCAGTGCTGTATCTCTAAACTAAAAATTACAGCACAGGAACAGGCCCTTCGGCCCTCCAAGCCTGCGCTGATCCAGATCCTCTATCTAAACATGTCGCCTATTTTCTAAGGGTCTGTATCTCTTTTCTTCCTGCCCATTCATGTATCTGTCTAGATACATCTTAAAAGACGCCATCGTGCCCGCATCTACCACCTCCGCTGGCAACGCGTTCCAGGCACCCACCACCCTCTGCATAAAGAACTTTCCACGCATATCCCCCCTAAACTTTTCCCCTTTCACTTTGAACTCGTGTCCTCTAGTAATTGAATCCCCCACTCTGGGTAAAAGCCTCTTGCTATCCACCCTGTCTATACCTCTCATGATTTTGTACACCTCAATCAGGTCCCCCCTCAACCTCCGTCTTTCTAATGAAAATAATCCTATTCTACTCAACCTCTCTTCATAGCTAGCGCCCTCCATACCAGGCAACATCCTGGTGAACCTCCTCTGCACCCTCTCCAAAGCATCCACATCCTTTTGGTAATGTGGCGACCAGAACTGCACGCAGTATTCCAAATGTGGCCGAACCAAAGTCCTATACAACTGTAACATGACCTGCCAACTCTTGTACTCAATACCCCGTCCGATGAAGGAAAGCATTCCGTATGCCTTCTTGACCACTCTATTTACCTGCGTTGCCACCTTCAGGGAACAGTGGACCTGAACACCCAAATCTCTCTGGACATCAGTTTTCCCCAGGACTTTTCCATTTACTGTATGTAGGCCAGACCAGGTAAGGACAGCAGATTTCCTTCCCTGAAGGACTTTAGTGAACCAGATGGGTTTTTACAGCAATCGACAATGGTTTAATGGTCACCATTAGACCAGCTTTTTAATTCCCAGATTAATTGAATTCATACTTCACCATCTGCCATGATGGGATTTGAACCCATGTCCCAAGAGCAGTAGCCAGGGTTTTTGGGTTACTAGTCCAGTGACGTTACCACTACACCATCACCTCCCCAGTAAATATCAATCAAATGTAACCCTGCTAATCAAGAAAGGAGAGAAAGAGTAACCAGGGAACTATAGGCCAGTTATTATTCATTGAAAAAATAAGATAATCTTTTTTTAAGTATGTGGTACCATTGCACTTGGAAAATCATAACATGATTAGGCGGAGTCAACGTGGTTTTATGAAAGAGACATGACAAATCTATTAGAGGTTTTTGAGAGTGTAACCATCACAGCAGATAAGGGGGAACCAGTGGATGTAGTATATTTGGATTTTCAAAAGCCATTAAATGTGGTGTGAGTTCCTGACTCTACCCCCTTTCAGGCAGTGAGTTCCAGATCTCAAACACCCTCTGGGTGAAAAAAATTCCTCCTCAACTGCCCTACAGCACTGAAACAGGCCCTTCGGCCCACCGAGTCTGTGCCGACTATCGACCACCCATTTATACTAATCCTACATTAATCCCATATTCCTACCACATCCCCACATTCCCTCAATGCCCCTACCTCCACTAGTGGCAACCTATAATGGCCAATTTACCTATCACCCTGCAAGTCTTTTGGCTTGTGGGAGGAAACCGGAGCACCCGGAGAAAACCCACGCAGTCACAGGGAGAACTTGCAAACTCCACACAGGCAGTACCCAGAATCGAACCCGGGTCGCTGGAGCTGTGAGGCTACGGTGCTAACCACTGAGCCACTGTGCCACCCTTGCGAGAAATCAGAAATAAAAACAGTGCTGGAAATACTCAGCAGGTCAGGCAGCATCTGTGGAGAGAGAAACAGAGTTCAGGTTTGAAATGTAATAGGTTTTAAGCAAGTGAAGCGGGGGTGGGCGGGGGGAAGAGAACAAAAGGGAAAGTATGTGATAGGCCAGAGGGTAGGAAAGATTAATTAACAAAGATGGTTTTTCATGTTTGTGCTTTTGGACAGCGCTGTCTATTACTGTCATGAACACCGTCTCTGGACTAATGCTTTGTCTTTCAACACACCATTAGCTCTCCCTTTGTTTTTGTCTCATGACATCTTTATCATTAATCTCTCCTGACCATTATCCTTTGCTTCCTACCTCTGAACCAATTTTAGATCTAATTTGCCACTTTGCCTTGGATTCCATGGGCTTTTACTTTGACGACTGGCCTGCCGTGTGGGACCTTATCAAAAGCCTTTGTTAAAATCCATATCGACTACATCAAATACACGACACTCATCAACCTTCCTTGTTATCTCCTCAAATAATTCAATCATTAGTCATACATGATCTTCACTTAACAAATCCATGCTGTCCCTGAGTAATCCATGTCTTTCTAAATGACAAGGTCCCACGTGGCAGACTGGTTAAAAAAATAAAATCCCATGGGATCCAGGAAAATGCAGCAAGGTGGATACAAAATTGGTTCAGTGGCAGGAAGCAAAGTGTAATTGTTGACAGGTATTTTAGCGACTGGAGAGCTGTTTCCAGTGGCGTTCCGCAGGGATCAGTACTGGGTCCCCTGCTTTTTGTGGTATATATTAATGATTTGGACGTAAATGTAGGGGCATGATCAAGAAGTTTGCAGACAACACAAAGATTGGCCGTGTGGTAGATAGCGAGGAGGATAGCTGTAGGCTGCAGGAAGATATTGATGGTCTGGTCAGATGGGCAGAAAAGTGGCAAATGGAATTCAACCTGGACAAGTGTGAGGCGATGCATTTAGGGAGATCAAACAAGGCAAAGGAATACACGATTAATGGGAAAATATTGAGGGGTGTAGAGGAAGTGAGGGACTTTGGAGTGAATGTCCACAGATCCCTGAAGGTAGTAGGACAAGTCGATAAGGTGGTCAAGAAGGCGTATGGAATCCTTTCCTTTATTAGCCGAGGCATAGAATATAAGAGCAGGGAGGTTATGCTGGAACTGTATAAATCATTGGTTAGGCCACAACTTGAGCACTCTGTGCAGTTCTGGTCACCTCATTACAGAAAGGATGTAATTGTACTAGAGAGGGTAGAGAGGAGATTTACGAGGATGTTGCCAGGACTGGAAAAATGCAGCTATGAGGAAAGATTGGATAGGCTGGGGTTGTTCTCCTGGGAACAGAGGAGGCTGAGGGGAGATCAGATTGAAATGTACAAAATTGTGAGGGGCCTGGATAGAGTGGAGGTGAAGGGTCTATTCACCTTAGCAGAGAGGCCAGTGACGAGGGGGCATAGATTTAAAGTGATTTGTACAAAAGTTAGAGGGGAAATGAGGAAAACCTTATTCACCCAGAGGGTGGTGATGGTCTGGAATTCATTGCCTGAAAGGGTAGTTGAGTCAGAAATCCTCAATACATTTAAAAGGAGTCTGGATGTGCACCTCAAATGCTGTAATCTGCAAGGCTACGGACCAAATGCTGGAAGGTGGGATTAGCATAGGTGGATCATATTTTGGCCGGCACAGACACGATGGGCCAAGTGGCCTCTTTCTGTGCCTTAAACTTTCTATGATTCTATGATTCTAAGATTTATCCTGTCCCTTAGAATTTTTGTCCAATTATTTTCCCACCACCAAGGATTGGTTGACTGGCCTGAAATTGCTCAGTCTATCCTTTTCTCCCTTTTTAAAACACAGTACAATGTTAGCTGTCCTCCAGTAACACACCTGTAACCACCTGTATCCAGAGCAAAGATGCTGAATCCCTTAATATTTCCTCTCTCACTGTGTTTATCCCATTCAATATTTCACACGCCTCCTCATTAACTACAATATCTGCACGCCCCCTCTTTTGTGAAGACAAGACACAAAGTATTCATTAAGAATCATGTCCACATCTTCCAGCTCCACACACAAGTTACCTTTTGGTTTCTAATCGGCCCTACTCTTTCTTTAGATATCCTCTTGCAACTTATGTATTTAGAAAACATCTTCCTCGATTTCCTCGATTTTTCTTGCCAATATTTTTTCATGCTTTCTCTTTACTTTCCTAGTTTCTTTTTTACTTTCACCCCGCACTTTCTGTACTTCTCTAAACTTTCTGCAGTACTGATCCCTCTATCTGACATAAGCTTCCCTTTTTGTCTTATCCCACTCTACTCTTGTTGAGAGTTGAGTGATGGGGATCCTGAACTGGAAGCAGAGTTGGGGGAGAGATGAATGGACCCTCCATTCTCGATCTAGGTCTGATTTGGAGAGAACTTGCAGAAATGATTGTGTACATGGTGAGGCTGTTTGGGTGAAGTAGAAAATCTTGTTGGTTTCTGAGGTTCAGTGTTAAGTGGGAGTAGGGATTGAATTGAGTTCAAAATTTCTATCACGTTCCTGTTGGGTTGAATTTGCTTGGTTTAAACTTTTGTATTGTGCTTTGATTTAACATGAAAAACACACAACCAATAATAGTATCAGAATAACAACTTGCATTTATGTAGCACCTTCAACAAGATAACATCCCAAGGCACTTCACAGGATTTATCAGATTAAAATTGAAACTGAATCAAAGAAGGAAATATTAAGACATTGACTTAAAGTTTAGTCAAAGAGGTTGGTTTTAAAGAGGAGGGAAGAGACAGATGGAGATTTTTAAGGAGGGAATTCCAGAGCTTAGGGCCCAGGATGCGTAATAGGCCAGAATTGGAGGAACAGAGTTATCGGCGGGGTTGTAGTGATGCAGGTGGTTAGAAATCTCAATAACAACAATGAGCAACTTTTAACATAAATCTTAAAGTGCATCATAGTACATTAAAAAATTGGATGTCATGCCAAAGAAGGATAGACAGCTGACCAAAACTTCATTAAAGAGGTGACTTTGAGGAGGAAAGAGAGGCGGAGATGGAGAGAGGTTTAGGGAGGGAATTGCAGAGCTTAGGGCCCAGGCAGTGGAAAGCAAGGCAGCCAGTGGTGGAGCGAAGGAGGGACGTGCTCTGAAGGAGCCAGAGTTGGAGGTTTGGAGAGTTGTGTGGGTGCAGCACAGGAGGAGGTTACAGAGAAATGGAGGTGTGAGGACATGGAGGGATTTGAATAGATGGCCTGAGGCTGTGCTGACCAGTTTGTCTGGACTTCATTTCATCACTTTCTGAGTCTTGGTGCTGCTTGTCAAAGGGTCAGTGGTCCACCTGGGTTTTGAGTGTGCAGAAATATCATTTAAACAAGCACCCGCTTGGCTTGAAGAAGACACCGTCTGGGGTGACAGTATTGAGCAATCTGAGGAGCAATAGAATTTATTTCTTGGCTGACAGAGTAACTGGTAAAACACCAGACTGGTTGCCAGCTGAGGCCCAAACTGGTATATAACAGATCTTTTAGTTACAATCATTTCTCCAACAGTGGAGTCCTTCCTGCATTGCCTCTTTCTGCCTCAGGCTGCTCTGACTGCAACTGTTTTCATTATAAACAATTCAAAATCATAGCTGGTCCTAAAACAGACTGACAAAAAGCATCATGTTCAATTGATTCTCTTTAACTTTGTCACATGGCTGTGTGTGAGAGAGAGAGAGGGAAATAGAGATGAGGAGACTGATATAAAGGGAGAGGCAGAGTGATACACACAGAAAGGGAGAGAGGGAGAGAGGCAGAGAGACACAGAGTGGAGAGAGATGGATGGAGGCAGAGAGGGACAGAGAGTGACTGACTTAATAATTAAGTCACTGCATTTTGAATAGTGAAAGTGTGTTTGAGCTGTAAATGAGATTTTAGAAGCACATCCTACTGAATTCAGCCTGCCCCAGCTGGCTGTTGGATTTAAGCCATACTGTTTGGAATGTTGTGGTTGAGTTAGCGGCTGCTGGATTGTGTATTGAATTATTGCACAGCCCAAGGGAGTTGCAAAGTCCATCACTGAGTCCCATTAACCCTCTGTGATCAATGTGTGCTAACGGCCATGTGAGCAGATCAGGGTCCAGACTTAGGGCTGGACTTTGTTCTCCCCCAGGCATCAGGTTACAGGCTGGGTCAGTGGGGGGGGTGCCTTAAGATGGCTCTGGATGAGGCCCAGACTGATCCTCCCAGCGGGGGCAGGTTCTGTGGCAGCCCCCCACCACCGCGGGGTGACGGGACCACAATTAAAATATTCAAATGACTAGAATTAATAAATTTAAATAGACTTACCTGTGATACTGAGGGCCCACAACGATGTTCGGCACGGTGTCAGGCACTCCCCAGCCTTCAGATCCCACTCCGGGGAAACGAGGCACCACGCTGGTGGGGAGGGGAGAAGAGGTAAGTTTATCAGTGTGGAGGGGGAACGGGGTCAAATTAACATCATGGGTGCAGGTGATGTTGGGAAGGGTTGAACCTTATACTTTGTGCAGTGCGAGGGTGGAAGGTCAGATGTAAAAGGGAAGTGTTGGGTTTTAATTTAATTTTTGGGGGTAGCACTTTAAAAATTTAAACTGGGCGGGAGGGCTGGTTGCCCTTTAAACACAGCGGCAGAGCCATTGCACAGGCAGCTGACGCCATTGCAGGGGACGGACAGCCCACCCCGGCTATTTAAAAGAACTGCTGCCGTTAAGATCTCGGTGGCTCTTTGGCAGCAGTCCTCCTGGGGGAGCCAGGATTCTGTGAGTTTGCGGCCTTCAGCCCTCAATGAATCTCTGATACAATCACCGTCCATTAATTAGAGATTTCATCGGGTGCAGTTCAACCCCCTACAAAAAATTAACACACATTCCGGGACCCCCTCCAAATATTAACACACATCCTGGGACCCCTTCCAAAAATTAACACACATTCCGGGACCCCCTCCAAATATTAACACACATTCCGGGACCCCCTCCAAAAATTAACACACATTCCGGGACCCCCTCCAAATATTAACACACATTCCGGGACCCCCTCCAAAAATTAACACACATTCCGGGACCCCCTCCAAAAATTAACACACATCCTGGGATCCCCTCCAAAAAATAACACACATCCCGGGACCCCCTCCAAATATTAACACACATTCCGGGAACCCCTCCAAATATTAACACACATTCCGGGACCCCCTCCAAAAATTAACACACATTCCGGGACCCCCTCCAAAAATTAACACACATCCTGGGATCCCCTCCAAAAAATAACACACATTCCGGGACCCCTTCCAAATATTAACACACATCCTGGGACCCCCTCCAAAAATTAACACACATTCCGGGACCCCCTCCAAATATTAACACACATTCCGGGACCCCTTCCAAATATGAACACACATCCTGTGACCCACTCCAAAAATTAACACACATCCCGGGACCCCTTCCAAATATGAACACACATCCTGTGACCCCCTCCAAATATTAACACACATCCTGGGACCCCCTCCAAATATTAACACACATCCTGTGACCCACTCCAAATATTAACACACATTCCGGGACCCCCTCCAAATATTAACACACATCACGGGACCCCTTCCAAATATGAACACACATCCTGTGACCCCCTCCAAATATTAACACACATCCTGTGACCCACTCCAAATATTAACACACATTCCGGGACCCCCTCCAAATATTAAGACACATTCCGGGACCCCCTCCAAATATTACACACATCCTGGGACCCCCTCCAAAAATTAACACACATTCCGGGACCCCCTCCAAAAAATAACACACATCCTGGGACCCCCTCCAAAAATAGCACACATTCCGGGACCCCCTCCAAATATTACATACATCCTGGGACCCCCTCCAAATATTAACACAAATTCCGGGACCCCCTCCAAAAATTAACACACATTCCGGGACCCCCTCCAAAAAATAACACACATCCTGGGACCCCCTCTAAATATTAACACACATCCTGGGACCCCCTCCAAATATTAACACACATCCTCGGACCCCCTCCAAAAATAGCACACATTCCGGGACCCCCTCCAAATATTACATACATCCTGGGACCCCCTCCAAATATTAACACAAATTCCGGGACCCCCTCCAAATATTACACACATCCTGGGACCCCCTCCAAATATTACACACATTCCTGGGACCCCCTCCAAAAATTAACACAAATTCCGGGACCCCCTCCAAATATTACACACATCCTGGGACCCCCTCCAAATATGAAAACACATCCTGGGACCCCCTCCAAAAAATAGCACACATTCCGGGACCCCCTCCAAATATTACATACATCCTGGGTCCCCCTCCAAATATTACATACATCCTGGGACCCCCTCCAAAAATTAACACACATTCTGGGACCCCCTCCAAATATTACACACATTCCGGGACCCCCTCCTAATATTACACACATTCCGGGACACCCTTCAAATATGAACACACATTCCGGGACCCCCTCCAAAAATTAACACACATTCCGGGACCCCCTCCAAATATTAACACACATTCCGGGACCCCCTCCAAATATTAACACACATTCCGGGACCCCCTCCAAATATTACACACATCCTGGGACCCCCTCCAAAAATTAACACGCATTCCGGGACCCCCTCCAAATATTAACACACATTCCGGGACCCCCTCCAAATATTACACACATCCTGGGACTCCCTCCAAATATTAACACACATTCTGGGACCCCCTCCAAATATTACACACATCCTGGGACCCCCTCCAAAAAGTAACACACATTCCGGGACCCCCACTAAAAATTAACACACATTCCTGGACCCCCTCCAAAAAATAACACACATTCCGGGACCCCCTCCAAATATTACATACATCCTGGGACCCCCTCCAAATATTAACACAAATTCCGGGACCCCCTCCAAAAATTAACACACATTCCGGGACCCCCTCCAAAAAATAACACACATCCTGGGACCCCCTCTAAATATTAACACACATCCTGGGACCCCCTCCAAATATTAACACACATCCTCGGACCCCCTCCAAAAATAGCACACATTCCGGGACCCCCTCCAAATATTACATACATCCTGGGACCCCCTCCAAATATTAACACAAATTCCGGGACCCCCTCCAAATATTACACACATCCTGGGACCCCCTCCAAATATTACACACATTCCTGGGACCCCCTCCAAAAATTAACACAAATTCCGGGACCCCCTCCAAATATTACACACATCCTGGGACCCCCTCCAAATATGAAAACACATCCTGGGACCCCCTCCAAAAAATAGCACACATTCCGGGACCCCCTCCAAATATTACATACATCCTGCGACCCCCTCCAAAAATTAACACACATTCTGGGACCCCCTCCAAATATTACACACATTCCGGGACCCCCTCCTAATATTACACACATTCCGGGACACCCTTCAAATATGAACACACATTCCGGGACCCCCTCCAAAAATTAACACACATTCCGGGACCCCCTCCAAATATTAACACACATTCCGGGACCCCCTCCAAATATTAACACACATTCCGGGACCCCCTCCAAATATTACACACATCCTGGGACCCCCTCCAAAAATTAACACGCATTCCGGGACCCCCTCCAAATATTAACACACATTCCGGGACCCCCTCCAAATATTACACACATCCTGGGACTCCCTCCAAATATTAACACACATTCTGGGACCCCCTCCAAATATTACACACATCCTGGGACCCCCTCCAAAAAGTAACACACATTCCGGGACCCCCACTAAAAATTAACACACATTCCTGGACCCCCTCCAAAAAATAACACACATTCCGGGACCCCCTCCAAAAAATAACACACATCCTGGGACCCCCTCCAAAAATTAACACACATTCCGGGACCCCCTCCAAAAAATAACACACATCCTGGGACCCCCTCCAAAAAATAGCACACATTCCGGGACCCCCTCCAAATATTGCATACACCCTGGGACCCCCTCCAAAAATTAACACACATTCCGGGACCCCCTCCTAATATTACACACATTCCTGGGACCCCCACCAAAAATTAACACACATCCTGGGACCCCCTCCAAATATTACACACATTCCGGGACACCCTTCAAATATGAACACACATTCCGGGACCCCCTCCAAATATGAACACACATCCTGTGACCCCCTCCAAAAATTAACACACATTCCGAGACCCCCTCCAAATATGAACACACATCCTGTGACCCCCTCCAAAAATTAACACACATTCCGGGACACCCTCCAAATATTACACACATTCCGGGACACCCTTCAAATATGAACACACATTCCTGGGACCCCCACCAAAAATTAACACACATCCTGGGACCCCCTCCAAATATTACACACATTCCGGGACACCCTTCAAATATGAACACACATTCCGGGACCCCCTCCAAATATGAACACACATCCTGTGACCCCCTCCAAAAATTAACACACATTCCGGGACCCCCTCCAAAAATTAACACACATTCCGGGACCCCCTCCTAATATTACACACATTCCGGGACACCCTTCAAATATGAACACACATTCCGGGACCCCCTCCAAATATGAACACACATCCTGTGACCCCCTCCAAAAATTAACACACATTCCGGGACCCCCTCCAAATATTAACTCACATTCCGGGACCCCCTCCAAATATGAACACACATCCTGTGACCCCCTCCAAAAATTAACACACATTCCGGGACCCCCTCCAAATATTACACACATTCCGGGACACCCTTCAAATATGAACACACATTCCGGGACCCCTTCCAAATATTAACACACATCCTGGGACCCCCTCCAAAAATTAACACACATTCCGGGACCCCCTCCAAATATTAACTCACATTCCGGGACCCCCTCCAAATATGAACACACATCCTGTGACCCCCTCCAAAAATTAACACACATTCCGGGACCCCCTCCAAATATTACACACATTCCGGGACACCCTTCAAATATGAACACACATTCCGGGACCCCCTCCAAATATGAACACACATCCTGTGACCCCCTCCAAATATTAACACACATTCCGGGACCCCCTCCAAATATTACACACATCCTGGGACCCCCTCCAAAAATTAACACGCATTCCGGGACCCCCTCCAAATATTACACACATTCCGGGACCCACTCCAAATATTAACACACATCCTGGGACCCCCTCCAAAAATTAACACGCATTCCGGGACCCCCTCCAAAAATTAACACGCATTCCGGGACCCCCTCCAAATATTACACACATCCTCGGACCCCTTCCAAAAAGTAACACACATTCCGGGACCCCCTCCAAAAAATAACACACATCCTGGGACCCCCTCCAAAAAATAGCACACATTCCTGGACCCCCTCCAAAAAATAACACACATTCCGGGACCCCCTCCAAAAAATAACACACATCCTGGGACCCCCTCCAAAAATTAACACACATTCCGGGACCCCCTCCAAAAAATAACACACATTCCGGGACCACCTCCAAAAAATAACACACATCCTGGGACCCCCTCCAAAAAATAGCACACATTCCGGGACACCCTCCAAATATTACATACATCCTGGGACCCCCTCCAAAAATTAACACACATTCCGGGACCCCCTCCAAATATTACACACATTCCGGGACCCCCTCCAAAAATTAACACAAATTCCGGGACCCCCTCCAAATATTACACACATTCCGGGACCCCCTCCTAATATTACACACATTCCGGGACCCCCACCAAAAATTAACACACATCCTGGGACCCCCTCCAAATATTACACACATCCTGGGACCCCCTCCAAATATTAACACACATTCCGGGACCCCTCCAAATATGAACACACATGCTGGGACCCCCTCCAAAAATTAACACACATTCTGGGACCCCCTCCAAATATTACACACATCCTGGGACCCCCTCCAAAAATTAACACACATTCCGGGACCCCTCCAAATATGAACACACATCCTGGGACCCCCTCCAAAAATTAACACACATTCCGGGACCCCCTCCAAATATTAACATACATTCCGGGACCCCCTCCAAATATGAAGACACATCCTGGGACCCCCACCAAAAATTAACACACATCCTGGGACCCTCTCCAAATGTTAACGCACATTCCGGGACCCCCTCCAAATATTACAAACATCCTGGGACCCCCTCCAAAAATTAACACACATTCCGGGACCCCCTCCAAAAATTACCGCACATTCCGAGACCCCCTCCAAATATTACACACATCCTGGGACCCCCTCCAACAATTAACACACATTCCGGGACCCCCTCCAAATATTACACACATTCCGGGACCCCCTCCAAAAATTAACACAAATTCCGGGACCCCCTCCAAATATTACACACATTCCGGGACCCCCTCCTAATATTACACACATTCCGGGACCCCCACCAAAAATTAACACACATTCTGGGACCCCCTCCAAATATTACACACATCCTGGGACCCCCTCCAAATATTAACACACATTCCGGGACCCCTCCAAATATGAACACACATCCTGGGACCCCCTCCAAAAATTAACACACATTCTGGGACCCCCTCCAAATATTACACACATCCTGGGACCCCCTCCAAATATGAACACACATTCTGGGACCCCTCCAAATATGAACACACATCCTGGGACCCCCTCCAAAAATTAACACACATACTGGGACCCCCTCCAAATATTACACACATCCTGGGACCCCCTCCAAAAATTAACATACATCCTGGGACCCTCTCCAAATGTTAACGCACATTCCGGGACCCTCTCCAAATATTACAAACATCCTGGGACCCCCTCCAAAAATTAACACACATTCCGGGACCCCCTCCAAAAATTACCGCACATTCCGAGACCCCCTCCAAAAATTACCACACATTCCGGGACCCCCTCCAAAAAATAAGACACATTCCGGGATACCCTCCAAATATTACACACATCCTGGGACCCCCTCCAACAATTAACACACATTCCGGGACCCCCTCCAAATATTACACACATTCCGGGACCCCCTCCAAAAATTAACACAAATTCCGGGACCCCCTCCAAATATTACAAACATTCCGGGACCCCCTCCTAATATTACACACATTCCGGGACCCCCACCAAAAATTAACACACATTCTGGGACCCCCTCCAAATATTACACACATCCTGGGACCCCCTGCAAATATTAACACACATTCCGGGACCCCTCCAAATATGAACACACATCCTGGGACCCCCTCCAAAAATTAACACACATTCTGGGACCCCCTCCAAATATGAACACACATTCCGGGACCCCTTCAAATATGAACACACATCCTGGGACCCCCTCCAAAAATTAACACACATTCTGGGACCCCCTCCAAATATGAACACACATCCTGGGACCCCCTCCAAAAATTAACACACATTCCGGGACAGCCTCCAAATATTAACATACATTCCGGGACCCCCTCCAAATATGAAGACACATCCTGGGACCCCCTCCAAAAATTAACACACATTCTGGGACCCCCTCCAAATATTACACACATCCTGGAACCCCCTCCAAAAATTAACACACATTCCGGGACAGCCTCCAAATATTAACATACATTCCGGGACCCCCTCCAAATATGAAGACACATCCTGGGACCCCCTCCAAAAATTAACATACATCCTGGGACCCTCTCCAAATGTTAACACACATTCCGGGCCCCCCTCCAAAAATTACCGCACATTCCGAGACCCCCTCCAAAAATTACCACACATTCAGGGACCCACTCCAAAAAATAAGACACATTCCGGGATACCCTCCAAATATTACACACATCCTGGGACCCCATCCAAAAATTAACACACATTCCGGGACCCCCTCCTAATATTACACACATCCTGGGACCCCCACCAAAAATTAACACACATTCCGGGACCCCCTCCAAATATTACACACATCCTGGGACCCCCTCCAAAAATTAACACACATTCCGGGACCCCTTCCGAATATTAAACACATCCTGGGATCCCCTCCAAAAAATAACACACATCCCGGGACCCCCTCCAAATATTAACACACATTCCGGGACCCCCTCCAAAAATTAACACACATCCTAGGACCCCCTCCAAAAATTAACACACATCCTGGGACCCCCTCCAAAAATTAACACACATTCCGGGACCCCCTCCTAATATTACACACATCCTGGGACCCCCACCAAAAATTAACACACATTCCGGGACCCCCTCCAAATATTACACACATCCTGGGACCCCCTCCAAAAATTAACACACATTCCGGGACCCCTTCCGAATATTAAACACATCCTGGGATCCCCTCCAAAAAATAACACACATCCCGGGACCCCCTCCAAATATTAACACACATTCCGGGACCCCCTCCAAATATTAACACACATTCCGGGACCCCCTCCAAAAATTAACACACATCCTAGGACCCCCTCCAAAAATTAACACACATTCCGGGACCCCCTCCAAATATTAACACACATTCCGGGACCCCCTCCAAATATTACACACATCCTGGGACCCCCTCCAAAAATTAACACGCATTCCGGGACCCCCTCCAAATATTACACACATTCCGGGACCCCGTCCAAAAAATAACACACATCCTGGGACCCCCTCCAAAAATTAACACACATTCCGGGACCCCCTCCAAAAAATAACACACATCCTGGGACCCCCTCCAAAAATAGCACACATTCCGGGACCCCCTCCAAATATTACACACATTCCGGGACCCCCTCCAAATATTACATACATCCTGGGACCCCCTCCAAAAATTAACACACATTCCGGGACCCCCTCCAAATATTACACACATTTCTGGGACCCCCTCCAAAAATTAACACAAATTCCGGGACCCACTCCAAATATTACACACATTACGGGACCCCCACCAAAAATTAACACACATTCTGGGACCCCCTCCAAATATGAAAACACATCCTGGGACCCCCTCCAAAAAATAGCACACATTCCGGGACCCCCTCCAAATATTACATACATCCTGGGACCCCCTCCAAAAATTAACACACATTCCGGGACCCCCTCCAAATATTACACACATTCCGGGACCCCCTCCAAATATTACATACATCCTGGGACCCCCTCCAAAAATTAACACACATTCCGGGACCCCCTCCAAATATTACACACATTCCTGGGACCCCCTCCAAAAATTAACACAATTTCCGGGACCCACTCCAAATATTACACACATTCCGGGACCCCCACCAAAAATTAACACACATTCTGGGACCCCCTCCAAATATTACACACATCCTGGGACCCTCTCCAAATATTACACACATTCCGGGACCCCCTCCAAATATGAACACACATCCTGGGACCCCCTCCAAATATTACACACATCCTGGGACCCCCTCCAAAAATTAACACACATTCCGGGACCCCCTCCAAATATTAACACACATTCCGGGACCCCCTCCAAATATGAACACACATCCTGTGACCCCCTCCAAATATTAGCACACATTCCGGGACCCCCTCCATATATTACACACATCCTGGGACCCCCTCCAAATATTACACACATTCCGGGACCCCCTCCAAATATTACACACATTCCGGGACCCACTCCAAATATTAACACACATTCCGGGACACCCTCCAAATATTACACACATCCTCGGACCCCCTCCAAAAATTAACACGCATTCCGGGACCCCCTCCAAAAAATAGCACACATTCCTGGACCCCCTCCAAAAAATAACACACATTCCGGGACCCCCTCCAAAAAATAACACACATTCTGGGACCCCCTCCAAAAATTAACACACATTCTGGGACCCCCTCCAAAAAATAACACACATTCCGGGACAACCTCCAAAAAATAACACACATTCCGGGACAACCTCCAAAAAATAACACACATTCCGGGACCCCCTCCAAATATTGCATACACCCTGGGACCCCCTCCAAATATTACATACATCCTGGGACCCCCTCCAAAAATTAACACACATTCTGGGACCCCCTCCAAATATGAAAACACATCCTGGGACCCCCTCCAAAAAATAGCACACATTCCGGGACCCCCTCCAAATATTACATACATCCTGGGACCCCCTCCAAAAATTAACACACATTCCGGGACCCCCTCCAAATATTACACACATTCCGGGACCCCCTCCAAATATTACATACATCCTGGGACCCCCTCCAAAAATTAACACACATTCCGGGACCCCCTCCAAATACTACACACATTCCTGGGACCCCCTCCAAAAATTAACACAATTTCCGGGACCCACTCCAAATATTACACACATTCCGGGACCCCCACCAAAAATTAACACACATTCTGGGACCCCCTCCAAATATTACACACATCCTGGGACCCTCTTCAAATATTACACACATTCCGGGACCCCCTCCAAATATGAACACACATCCTGGGACCCCCTCCAAATATTACACACATTCCGGGACCCCCTCCAAAAATTAACACACATTCCGGGACCCCCTCCAAATATTAACACACATTCCGGGACCCCCTCCAAATATGAACACACATCCTGTGACCCCCTCCAAATATTAGCACACATTCCGGGACCCCCTCCATATATTACACACATCCTGGGACCCCCTCCAAATATTACACACATTCCGGGACCCCCTCCAAATATTACACACATCCTGTGACCCCCTCCAAATATTAGCACACATTCCGGGACCCCCTCCATATATTACACACATCCTGGGACCCCCTCCAAATATTACACACATTCCGGGACCCCCTCCAAATATTACACACATTCCGGGACCCACTCCAAATATTAACACACATTCTGGGACCCCCTCCAAATATTACACACATCCTCGGACCCCCTCCAAAAATTAACACGCATTCCGGGACCCCCTCCAAAAAATAGCACACATTCCTGGACCCCCTCCAAAAAATAACACACATTCCGGGACCCCCTCCAAAAAATAACACACATTCTGGGACCCCCTCCAAAAATTAACACACATTCCGGGACCCCCTCCAAAAAATAACACACATTCCGGGACAACCTCCAAAAAATAACACACATTCCGGGACCCCCTCCAAATATTGCATACACCCTGGGACCCTCTCCAAATATTACATACATCCTGGGACCCCCTCCAAAAATTAACACACATTCCGGGACCCCCTCCAAATATTACACACATTCCGGGACCCCCTCCAAAAATTAACACAAATTCCGGGACCCCCTCCAAATATTACACACATTCCGGGACCCCCTCCTAATATTACACACATTCCGGGACCCCCACCAAAAATTAACACACATTCTGGGACCCCCTCCAAATATTACACACATCCTGGGACCCCCTCCAAATATTAACACACATTCCGGGACCCCTCCAAATATTACACACATCCTGGGACCCCCTCCAAATATGAACACACATTCCGGGACCCCTCCAAATATGAACACACATCCTGGGACCCCCTCCAAAAATTAACACACATTCCGGGACCCCCTCCAAATATTAATATACATTCCGGGACCCCCTCCAAATATGAAGACACATCCTGGGACCCCCTCCAAAAATTAACACACATCCTGGGACCCTCTCCAAATGTTAACGCACATTCCGGGACCCCCTCCAAATATTACAAACATCCTGGGACCCCCTCCAAAAATTAACACACATTCCGGGACCCCCTCCAAAAATTACCACACATTCCGGGACCCCCTCCAAAAAATAAGACACATTCCGGGATACCCTCCAAATATTACACACATCCTGGGACCCCCTCCAAAAATTAACACACATTCCGGGACCCCCTCCTAATATTACACACATCCTGGGACCCCCACCAAAAATTAACACACATTCAGGGACCCCCTCCAAATATTACACACATCCTGGGACCCCCTCCAAAAATTAACACACATCCCGGGACCCCTTCCGAATATTAAACACATCCTGGGACCCCCTCCAAATATTTCACACATCCTGGGACCCCCTCCAAATATTACACACATTCCGGGACCACCTCCAAATATGAACACACATCCTGGGACCCCCTCCAAAAATTAACACACATTCCGGGACCCCCTCCAAATATTACACACATTCCGGGACCACCTCCTAATATTACACACATTCCGGGACCCCCACCAAAAATTAACACACATTCTGGGACCCCCTCCAAATATACGGGTGGCACAGAGGCGCAGTGGTTAGCACCGCAGCCTCACAGCTCCAGTTACCCGGGTTCGATTCCGGGTACTGCCTGTGTGGAGTTTGCAAGTTCTCCCTGTGTCTGCGCGGGTTTCCTCCGGGTGCTCCGGTTTCCTCCCACAAGCCAAAAGACTTGCAGGTTGGTAGGTAAATTGGCCATTATAAATTGTCACTAGTATAGGTAGGTGGTAGGGAAATATAGGGACAGGTGGGGATGTTTGGTAGGAATATGGGATTAGTGCAGGATTAGTATAAATGGGTGGTTGATGTTCGGCACAGACTCGGTGGGCCGAAGGGCCTGTTTCAGTGCTGTATCTCTAATCTAATCTAATTACACACATCCTGGGACCCCCTCCAAATATTAACACACATTCTGGGACCCCCTCCAAATATTACACACATCCTGGGACCCCCTCCAAATATGAACACACATTCCGGGACCCCTCCAAATATGAACACACATCCTGGGACCCCCTCCAAAAATTAACACACATTCCGGGACCCCCTCCAAAAATTAACACACATTCCGGGATCCCCTCCAAATATTAACATACATTCCGGGACCCCCTCCAAATATGAACACACATCCTGGGGCCTGCTCCAAAAATTAACACACATCCTGGGACCCTCTCCAAATGTTAACGCACATTCCGGGACCCCCTCCAAATATGAACACACATTCCGGGACCACTTCCAAATATTAAACACATCCTGGGACCCCCTCCAAATATTTCACACATCCTGCAACCCCCTCCAAAAATTAACACACATTCCGGGACCCCCACCAAAAATTAACACACATTCCGGGACCCCTTCCGAATATTAAACACATCCTGGGACCCCCTCCAAATATTTCACACATCCTGGGACCCCCTCCAAAAATTAACACACATTCCGGGACCCCCACCAAAAATTAACACACATCCTGGGACCCCCTCCAAATATGAACACACATTCCGGGACCCCTCCAAATGTTAACGCACATTCCGGGACCCCCTCCAAATATGAACACACACTCCGGGACCACTTCCAAATATTAAACACATTCCGGGACCCCTCCAAATATGAACACACATTCCGGGACCCCCTCCAAATATTAACATACATTCCGGGACCCCCTCCAAATATGAACACACATCCTGTGACCCCCTCCAAAAATTAACACACATCCTGGGACCCCCTCCAAATATTAACATACATTCCGGGACCCCCTCCAAAAATTAACACACATTCCGGGACCCCCTCCAAATATTAACATACATTCCGGGACCCCCTCCAAATATGAACACACATCCTGTGACCCCCTCCAAAAATTAACACACATCCTGGGACCCCCTCCAAATGTTAACGCACATTCCGGGACCCCCTCCAAATATGAACACACACTCCGGGACCACTTCCAAATATTAAACACATCCTGGGACCCCCTCCAAATGTTAACGCACATTCCGGGACCCCCTCCAAATATGAACACACACTCCGGGACCACTTCCAAATATTTCACACATCCTGGGACCCCCTCCAAAAATTAACACACATTCCGGGACTCCCTCCAAAAATTACCGCACATTCCGGGACCCCCACCAAAAATTAACACACATTCTGGGACCCCCTCCAAATATTACACACATCCTGGGACCCCCTCCAAATATTAACAAAAATTCCGGGACCCCCTCCAAATATTACACACATTCCGGGACCCCCTCCAAAAATTAACACAAATTCCGGGACCCACTCCAAATATTACACACATTCCGGGACCCCCTCCAAATATTACACACATCCTGGGACCCCCTCCAAATATTACACACATTCCGGGACCCCCTCCAAATATTACACACATCCTGGGACCCCCTCCAAATATTACACACATTCCGGGACCCCCTCCAAATATGAACACACATTCCGGGACCCCTCCAAATATTAACACACATCCTGGGACCCCCTCCAAAAATTAACACACATTCCGGGACCCCCTCCAAATATTAACACACATCCCGGGACCCCCTCCAAATATTAACACACATTCCGGGACCCCCTCCAAATATTACACACATCCTGGGACCCCCTCCAAAAATTAACACGCATTCCGGGACCCCCTCCAAATATTAACACACATTCCGGGACCCCTCCAAATATTAACATACATCCTGGGACCCCCTCCAAAAATTAACACACATTCCGGGACCCCCTCCAAATATTAACACACATCCTGGGACCCTCTCCAAATGTTAACGCACATTCCGGGACCCCCTCCAAATATGAACACACATTCCGGGACCACTTCCAAATATTAAACACATCCTGGGACCCCCTCCAAATATTTCACACATCCTGCAACCCCCTCCAAAAATTAACACACATTCCGGGACCCCCACCAAAAATTAACACACATTCCGGGACCCCTTCCGAATATTAAACACATCCTGGGACCCCCTCCAAATATTTCACACATCCTGGGACCCCCTGCAAAAATTAACACACATTCCGGGACCCCCACCAAAAATTAACACACATTCCGGGACCCCCTCCTAATATTACACACATTCCGGGACCCCCACCAAAAATTAACACACATCCTGGGACCCCCTCCAAATATGAACACACATTCCGGGACCCCTCCAAATATGAACACACATTCCGGGACCCCCTCCAAAAATTAACACACATTCCGGGACCCCCTCCAAATATTAACATACATTCCGGGACCCCCTCCAAATATGAACACACACTCCGGGACCACTTCCAAATATTAAACACATTCCGGGACCCCTCCAAATATGAACACACATTCCGGGACCCCCTCCAAATATTAACATACATTCCGGGACCCCCTCCAAATATGAACACACATCCTGTGACCCCCTCCAAAAATTAACACACATCCTGGGACCCCCTCCAAATGTTAACGCACATTCCGGGACCCCCTCCAAATATGAACACACACTCCGGGACCACTTCCAAATATTAAACACATCCTGGGACCCCCTCCAAATATTAACACACATCCTGGGACCCCCTCCAAAAATTAACACACATTCCGGGACCCCCTCCAAATATTAACATACATTCCGGGACCCCCTCCAAATATGAACACACATCCTGTGACCCCCTCCAAAAATTAACACACATCCTGGGACCCCCTCCAAATGTTAACGCACATTCCGGGACCCCCTCCAAATATGAACACACACTCCGGGACCACTTCCAAATATTAAACACATCCTGGGACCCCCTCCAAATGTTAACGCACATTCCGGGACCCCCTCCAAATATGAACACACACTCCGGGACCACTTCCAAATATTTCACACATCCTGGGACCCCCTCCAAAAATTAACACACATTCCGGGACCCCCTCCAAAAATTACCGCACATTCCGGGACCCCCTCCAAAAATTAACACACATTCTGGGACCCCCTCCAAATATTACATACATCCTGGGACCCCCTCCAAATATTAACAAAAATTCCGGGACCCCCTCCAAATATTACACACATTCCGGGACCCCCTCCAAAAATTAACACAAATTCCGGGACCCCCTCCAAATATTACACACATCCTGGGACCCCCTCCAAATATTACACACATTCCGGGACCCCCTCCAAATATTACACACATCCTGGGACCCCCTCCAAATATTACACACATTCCGGGACCCCCTCCAAATATGAACACACATTCCGGGACCCCTGCAAATATTAACACACATCCTGGGACCCCCTCCAAAAATTAACACACATTCCGGGACCCCCTCCAAATATTAACACACATCCCGGGACCCCCTCCAAATATTAACACACATTCCGGGACCCCCTCCAAATATTACACACATCCTGGGACCCCCTCCAAAAATTAACACGCATTCCGGGACCCCCTCCAAATATTAACACACATTCCGGGACCCCTCCAAATATTAACACACATCCTGGGACCCCCTCCAAAAATTAACACACATTCCGGGACCCCCTCCAAATATTAACACACATCCCGGGACCCCCTCCAAATATTAACACACATTCCGGGACCCCCTCCAAATATTACACACATCCTGGGACCCCCTCCAAAAATTAACACGCATTCCGGGACCCCCTCCAAAAATTAACACGCATTCCGGGACCCCCTCCAAATATTACACACATTCCGGGACCCCGTCCAAAAAATAACACACATCCTCGGACCCCCTCCAAAAATTAACACACATTCCAGGACCCCCTCCAAAAAATAACACACATCCTGGGACCCCCTCCAAAAAATAACACACATCCTGGGACCCCCTCCAAAAAATAACACACATTCCGGGACCACCTCCAAAAAATAACACACATCCTGGGACCCCCTCCAAAAAATAACACACATCCTGGGACCCCCTCCAAAAAATAACACACATCCTGGGACCCCCTCCAAAAAATAACACACATTCCGGGACCACCTCCAAAAAATAACACACATCCTGGGACCCCCTCCAAATAATAGCACACTTTCCGGGACCCCCTCCAAATATTACATACACCCTGGGAACCCCTCCAAATATTACATACATCCTGGGACCCCCTCCAAAAATTAACACACATTCCGGGACCCCCTCCAAATATTACACACATTCCGGGACCCCCTCCTAATATTACACACATTCCGGGACCCCCTCCAAAAATTAACACACATTCCGGGACCCCCTCCAAATATTACACACATTCCGGGACCCCTTCCTAATATTACACACATTCCGGGACCCCCACCAAAAATTAACACACATCCTGGGACCCCCTCCAAATATTACACACATCCTGTGACCCCCTCCAAATATTAACACACATCCTGGGACCCCCTCCAAAAATTAACACACATTCTGGGACCCCCTCCAAATATTAACACACATCCCGGGACCCCCTCCAAATATTAACACACATTCCGGGACCCCCTCCAAATATTACACACATCCTGGGACCCCCTCCAAAAATTAACACGCATTCCGGGACCCCCTCCAAATATTAACACACATTCCGGGACCCCTCCAAATATTAACACACATCCTGGGACCCCCTCCAAAAATTAACACACATTCCGGGACCCCCTCCAAATATTAACACACATCCCGGGACCCCCTCCAAATATTAACACACATTCCTGGACCCCCTCCAAATATTACACACATCCTGGGACCCCCTCCAAAAATTAACACGCATTCCGGGACCCCCTCCAAAAATTAACACGCATTCCGGGACCCCCTCCAAATATTACACACATTCCGGGACCCCGTCCAAAAAATAACACACATCCTCGGACCCCCTCCAAAAATTAACACACATTCCAGGACCCCCTCCAAAAAATAACACACATCCTGGGACCCCCTCCAAAAAATAACACACATCCTGGGACCCCCTCCAAAAAATAACACACATTCCGGGACCACCTCCAAAAAATAACACACATCCTGGGACCCCCTCCAAAAAATAACACACATCCTGGGACCCCCTCCAAAAAATAACACACATCCTGGGACCCCCTCCAAAAAATAACACACATTCCGGGACCACCTCCAAAAAATAACACACATCCTGGGACCCCCTCCAAAAAATAACACACATCCTGGGACCCCCTCCAAAAAATAACACACATTCCGGGACCACCTCCAAAAAATAACACACATCCTGGGACCCCCTCCAAAAATTAACACACATTCTGGGACCCCCTCCAAATATTACACACATCCTGGGACCCCCTCCAAATATGAACACACATTCCGGGACCCCTCCAAATATGAACACACATCCTGGGACCCCCTCCAAAAATTAACACACATTCCGGGACCCCCTCCAAATATTACACACATCCTGGGACCCCCTCCAAATATGAACACACATTCCGGGACCCCCTCCAAAAATTAACACACATCCTGGGAGCCTCTCCAAATTTTAACGCACATTCCGGGACCCCCTCCAAATATTACAAACATCCTGGGACCCCCTCCAAAAATTAACACACATTCCGGGACCCCCTCCAAAAATTACCGCACATTCCGAGACCCCCTCCAAAAATTACCACACATTCAGGGACCCCCTCCAAAAATTAAGACACAGTCCGGGAACCCCTCCAAATATTACACACATCCTGGGACCCCTTCCAAAAATTAACACACATTCCGAGACCCCATCCAAATATTACACACATCCTGGGACCCCCACCAAAAATTAACACACATTCCGGGACCCCCTCCCAATAATACACACATCCTGGGACCCCCTCCAAAAATTAACACACATTCCGGGACCCCTTCCGAATATTACATACATCCTGGGACCCCCTCCAAATATTAACTCACATTCCGGGACCCCCTCCAAATATTAACACACATCCTGTGACCCACTCCAAAAATTAACACACATCCGGGGACCCCCTCCAAATGTTAACGCACATTCCGGGAACCCCTCCAAAAATTAACACACATTCCGGGACCCCCTCCAAAAATTACCACACATTCCGGGACCCCCTCCAAAAATTAAGACACATTCCGGGACCCCCTCCAAATATTACACACATCCTGGGACCCCCTCCAAAAATTAACACACATTCCGGGACCCCATCCTAATATTACACACATCCTGGGACCCACTCCAAAAATTAACACACATTCCGGGACCCCCTCCAAAAATTAACACACATTCCGGGACCCCTTCCGAATATTAAACACATCCTGGGACCCCCTCCAAATATTTCAAACATCCTTGGACCCCTCCAAATATTACATACATCCTGGGACCCCCTCCAAAAATTAACACACTTTCCGGGACCCCCTCCAAATATTACACACATTCCGGGACCACCTCCTAATATTACACACATTCCGGGACCCCCACCAAAAATTTACACACATTCTGGGACCCCCTCCAAATATTACACACATCCTGGGACCCCCTCCAAAAATTAAGACACATTCCGGGACCCCCTCCAAACATTAACATACATTCCGGGACCCCCTCCAAGTATGAACACACATCCTGGGACCCTCTCCAAATGTTAACGCACATTCCGGGACCCCCTCCAAATATTACACACATCCTGGGACCCACTCCAAAAATTAACACACATTCCGGGACCCCCTCCAAAAATTAACACACATTCCGGGACCCCCTCCAAAAATTAAGACACATTCCGGGATCCCCTCCAAATATTACACACATCCTGGGACCTGGGACCCCCTCCATAAATTAACACACATTCCGGGACCCCCTCCTAATATTACACACATCCTGGGACCCCCACCAAAAATTAACACACATTCCGGGACCCCCTCCAAATATTACACACATCCTGGGACCCCCTCCAAAAATTAACACACATTCCGGGACCCCTTCCGAATATTAAACACATCCTGGGACCCCCTCCAAATATTTCAAACATCCTTGGACCCCCTCCAAATATTACATACATCCTGGGACCCCCTCTAAAAATTAACACACATTCCGGGACCTCCTCCAAATATTAACGCACATTCCGGGAACCCCTCCAAATATTACACACATCCTGGGACCCACTCCAAAAATTAACACACTTTCCGGGACCCTCTCCAAAAATTACCACACATTCCGGGACCCCCTCCAAAAATTAAGACACATTCCGGGACCCCCTCCAAATATTACACACATCCTGGGACCCCCTCCAAAAATTAACACACATTCCGGGACCCCATCCTAATATTACACACATCCTGGGACCCCCACCAAAAATTAACACACATTCCGGGACCGCCTCCAAATATTACACACATCCTGGGACCCCCTCCAAAAATTAACACACATTCCGGGACCCCCTCCAAAAATTAACACACATTCCGGGACCCCTTCCGAATATTAAACACATCCTGGGACCCCCTCCAAATATTTCAAACATCCTTGGACCCCCTCCAAATATTACACACATTCCGGGACCCCCACCAAAAATTAACACACATTCTGGGACCCCCTCCAAATATTACACACATCCTGGGACCCCCTCCAAATATTAACACACATTCCGGGACCCCTCCAAATATGAACACACATCCTGGGACCCCCTCCAAAAATTAACACACATCCTGGGACCCTCTCCAAATGTTAACGCACATTCCGGGACCCCCTCCAAACATTACAGACATCCTGGGACCCCCTCCAAAAATTAACACACATTCCGGGACCCCCTCCAAAAATTAACACACATTCCGGGACCCCCTCCAAAAATTAACACGCATTCCGGGACCCCCTCCAAAAATTAACACACATTCCAGGACCCCCTCCAAATATTAACACACATTCCGGGACCCCCTCCAAATATTAACACACATCCCAGGACCCCCTCCAAAAATTAAGACACATTCCGGGATCCCCTCCAAATATTACACACATCCTGGGAGCTGGGACCCCCTCCAAAAATTAACACACATTCCGGGACCCCCTCCTAATATTACACACATCCTGGGACCCCCACCAAAAATTAACACACATTCCGGGACCCCCTCCAAATATTACACACATCCTGGGACCCCCTCCAAAAATTAACACACATTCCGGGACCCCTTCCGAATATTAAACACATCCTGGGACCCCCTCCAAATATTTCAAACATCCTTGGACCCCCTCCAAATATTACATACATCCTGGGACCCACTCCAAAAATTAACACACATCCGGGGACCCCCTCCAAATGTTAACGCACATTCCGGGAACCCCTCCAAATATTAACACACATCCTCGGAACCCCTCCAAAAATTAACACACATTCCGGGACCCCCTCCAAAAATTAAGACACATTCCGGGACCCCCTCCAAATATTACACACATCCTGGGACCCCCTCCAAAAATTAACACACATTCCGGGACCCCCTCCAAAAATTAACACACATTCCGGGACCCCTTCCGAATATTAAACACATCCTGGGACCCCCTCCAAATATTTCAAACATCCTTGGACCCCCTCCAAATATTACATACATCCTGGGACCCCCTCCAAAAATTAACACACTTTCCGGGACCCCCTCCAAATATTACACACATTCCGGGACCCCCTCCAAAAATTTACACACATTCTGGGACCCCTCCAAATATTACACACATCCTGGGACCCCCTCCAAATATTAACACACATTCCGGGACCCCTCCAAATATGAACACACATCCTGGGACCCCCTCCAAAAATTAACACACATTCCGGGACCCCCTCCAAATATGAACACACATCCTGGGACCCCCTCCAAAAATTAACACACATCCTGGGACCCTCTCCAAATGTTAACGCACATTCCGGGACCCCCTCCAAATATTACACACATCCTGGGACCCACTCCAAAAATTAACACACATTCCGGGACCCCCTCCAAAAATTAACACACATTCCGGGACCCCCTCCAAAAATTAAGACACATTCCGGGATCCCCTCCAAATATTACACACATCCTGGGACCTGGGACCCCCTCCTAAAATTAACACACATTCCGGGACCCCCTCCTAATATTACACACATCCTGGGACCCCCACCAAAAATTAACACACATTCCGGGACCCCCTCCAAATATTACACACATCCTGGGACCCCCTCCAAAAATTAACACACATTCCGGGACCCCTTCCGAATATTAAACACATCCTGGGACCCCCTCCAAATATTTCAAACATCCTTGGACCACCTCCAAATAGTACATACATCCTGGGACCCACTCCAAAAATTAACACACATCCGGGGACCCCCTCCAAATGTTAACGCACATTCCGGGAACCCCTCCAAATATTAACACACATCCTCGGAACCCCTCCAAAAATTAACACACATTCCGGGACCCCCTCCAAAAATTAAGACACATTCCGGGACCCCCTCCAAAAATTAAGACACATTCCGGGACCCCCTCCAAAAATTAACGCACATTCCGGGAACCCCTCCAAAAATTAACACACATTCCGGGACCCCCTCCAAAAATTACCACACATTCCGGGACCCCCTCCAAAAATTAAGACACATTCCGGGACCCCCTCCAAATATTACACACATCCTGGGACCCCCTCCAAAAATTAACACACATTCCGGGACCCCATCCTAATATTACACACATCCTGGGACCCCCACCAAAAATTAACACACATTCCGGGACCCCCTCCAAATATTACACACATCCTGGGACCCCCTCCAAAAATTAACACACATTCCGGGACCCCCTCCAAAAATTAACACACATTCCGGGACCCCTTCCGAATATTAAACACATCCTGGGACCCCCTCCAAATATTTCAAACATCCTGGGACCCCCTCCAAATATTACATACATCCTGGGACCCCCTCCAAAAATTAACACACTTTCCGGGACCCCCTCCAAATATTACACACATTCCGGGACCACCTCCTAATATTACACACATTCCGGGACCCCCACCAAAAATTTACACACATTCTGGGACCCCCTCCAAATATTAACACACATTCCGGGACCCCCTCCAAAAATTAACACACATTCCGGGACCCCCTCCAAACATTAACACACATCCTGGGACCCCCTCCAAACATTAACATACATTCCGGGACCCCCTCCAAATATGAACACACATTCCGGGATCCCCTCCAAACATTAACATACATTCCGGGACCCCCTCCAAATATGAACACACATCCTGGGACCCCCTCCAAAAATTAACACACATCCTGGGACCCTCTCCAAATGTTAACACACATTCCGGGACCCCCTCCAAATATGAACACACATCCTGGGACCCCCTCCAAAAATTAACACACATCCTGGGACCCTCTCCAAATGTTAGCGCACATTCCGGGACCCCCTCCAAAAATTAACACACATCCTGGGACCCACTCCAAAAATTAACACACATTCCGGGACCCCCTCCAAAAATTAACACACATTCCGGGACCCCTTCCAAAAATTAACACACATTCCGGGACCCCCTCCAAAAATTAAGACACATTCCGGGATCCCCTCCAAATATTACACACATCCTGGGACCCCCTCCAAAAATTAACACACATTCCGGGACCCCCTCCTAATATTACACACATCCTGGGACCCCCACCAAAAATTAACACACATTCCGGGACCCCCTCCAAATATTACACACATCCTGGGACCCCCTCCAAATATTAACACACATTCCGGGACCCCCTCCAAAAATTAACACACATTCCGGGACCCCTTCCGAATATTAAACACATCCTGGGACCCCCTCCAAATATTTCAAACATCCTTGGACCCCCTCCAAATATTACATACATCCTGGGACCCCCTCTAAAAATTAACACACATTCCGGGACCCCCTCCAAATATTAACTCACATTCCGGGACCCCCTCCAAATATTAACACACATCCTGGGACCCCCTCCAAAAATTAACACACATCCTGGGACCCTCTCCAAATGTTAGCGCACATTCCGGGACCCCCTCCAAAAATTAACACACATCCTGGGACCCACTCCAAAAATTAACACACATTCCGGGACCCCCTCCAAAAATTAACACACATTCCGGGACCCCTTCCAAAAATTAACACACATTCCGGGACCCCCTCCAAAAATTAAGACACATTCCGGGATCCCCTCCAAATATTACACACATCCTGGGACCCCCTCCAAAAATTAACACACATTCCGGGACCCCCTCCTAATATTACACACATCCTGGGACCCCCACCAAAAATTAACACACATTCCGGGACCCCCTCCAAATATTACACACATCCTGGGACCCCCTCCAAATATTAACACACATTCCGGGACCCCCTCCAAAAATTAACACACATTCCGGGACCCCTTCCGAATATTAAACACATCCTGGGACCCCCTCCAAATATTTCAAACATCCTTGGACCCCCTCCAAATATTACATACATCCTGGGACCCCCTCTAAAAATTAACACACATTCCGGGACCCCCTCCAAAAATTAACTCACATTCCGGGACCCCCTCCAAATATTAACACACATCCTGTGACCCACTCCAAAAATTAACACACATCCGGGAACCCCTCCAAATATTAACACACATCCTCGGAACCCCTCCAAAAATTAACACACATTCCGGGACCCCCTCCAAAAATTACCTCACATTCCGGGACCCCCTCCAAAAATTAAGACACATTCCGGGACCCCCTCCAAATATTACACACATCCTGGGACCCCCTCCAAAAATTAACACACATTCCGGGACCCCATCCTAATATTACACACATCCTGGGACCCCCACCAAAAATTAACACACATTCCGGGACCCCCTGCAAATATTACACACATCCTGGGACCCCCTCCAAAAATTAACACACATTCCGGGACCCCCTCCAAAAATTAACACACATTCCGGGACCCCTTCCGAATATTAAACACATCCTGGGACCCCCTCCAAATATTTCAAACATCCTTGGACCCCCTCCAAATATTACATACATCCTGGGACCCCCTCCAAAAATTAACACACTTTCCGGGACCCCCTCCAAATATTACACACATTCCGGGACCACCTCCTAATATTACACACATTCCGGGACCCCCACCAAAAATTTACACACATTCTGGGACCCCCTCCAAATATTACACACATTCCGGGACCCCTCCAAATATTACACACATCCTGAGACCCCCTCCAAAAATTAACACACATTCCAGGACCCCCTCCAAACATTAACATACATTCCGGGACCCCCTCCAAATATGAACACACATCCTGGGACCCCCTCCAAAAATTAACACACATCCTGGGACCCTCTCCAAATGTTAACGCACATTCCGGGACCCTCTCCAAATATTACACACATCCTGGGACCCACTCCAAAAATTAACACACTTTCCGGGACCCCCTCCAAAAATTACCGCACATTCCGAGACCCCCTCCAAAAATTACCACACATTCCGGGACCCCCTCCAAAAATTAACACACATTCCGGGACCCCCTCCTAATATTACACACATCCTGGGACCCCCACCAAAAATTAACACACATTCCGGGACCCCCTCCAAAAATTAACACACATTCCGGGACCCCCTCCAAATATTAACACACATTCCGGGACCCCCTCCAAATATTAACTCACATCCTGTGACCCACTCCAAAAATTAACACACATCCGGGGACCCCCTCCAAATGTTAACGCACATTCCGGGAACCCCTCCAAATATTAACACACATCCTCGGAACCCCTCCAAAAATTAACACACATTCCAGGACCCCCTCCAAAAATTAACACACATTCCGGGACCCCATCCTAATATTACACACATCCTGGGACCCCCACCAAAAATTAACACACATTCCGGGACCCCCTCCAAATATTACACACATCCTGGGACCCCCACCAAAAATTAACACACATTCCGGGACCCCCTCCAAATATTAACTCACATCCTGTGACCCACTCCAAAAATTAACACACATTCGGGGACCCCCTCCAAATGTTAACACACATTCCGGGAACCCCTCCAAATATTAACACACATCCTCGGAACCCCTCCAAAAATTAACACACATTCCGGGACCCCCTCCAAAAATTACCACACATTCCAGGACCCCCTCCAAAAATTAACACACATTCCGGGACCCCATCCTAATATTACACACATCCTGGGACCCCCACCAAAAATTAACACACATTCCGGGACCCCCTCCAAAAATTAACACACATTCCGGGACCCCTTCCGAATATTAAACACATCCTGGGACCCCCTCCAAATATTTCAAACATCCTTGGACCCCTCCAAATATTACATACATCCTGGGACCCCCTCCAAAAATTAACACACATTCCGGGACCCCCTCCAAATATTACACACATTCCGGGACCCCCTCCTAATATTACACACATTCCGGGACCCCCACCAAAA
This sequence comes from Heterodontus francisci, assembly GCF_036365525.1. Lineage (NCBI taxonomy): Eukaryota > Metazoa > Chordata > Chondrichthyes > Heterodontiformes > Heterodontidae > Heterodontus > Heterodontus francisci. The sequence continues at coordinate 118,820,703 of NC_090381.1, read as the reverse complement.
ATTTACACACATTCTGGGACCCCCTCCAAATATTACACACATCCTGGGACCCCCTCCAAATATGAACACACATTCCGGGACCCCTCCAAATATGAACACACATCCTGGGACCCCCTCCAAAAATTAACACACATTCCGGACCCCCTCCAAACATTAACATACATTCCGGGACCCCCTCCAAATATGAACACACATCCTGGGACCCCCTCCAAAAATTAACACACATCCTGGGACCCCCTCCAAAAATTACCGCATATTCCGAGACCCCTCCAAAAATTAGCACACATTCCGGGACCCCCTCCAAATATTTCACACATCCTGGAACCCCTGCAAAAATTACCACACATTCCGGGACCCCCTCCAAAAATTAACACACATTCCGGGACCCCTTCCGAATATTAAACACATCCTGGGACCCCCTCCAAATATTTCAAACATCCTTGGACCCCCTCCAAAAATTAACACACTTTCCGGGACCCCCTCCAAATATTACACACATTCCGGGACCACCTCCTAATATTACACACATTCCGGGACCCCCACCAAAAATTTACACGCATCCTGGGACCCCCTCCAAATATTAACACACATTCCGGGACCCCTCCAAATATGAACACACATCCTGGGACCCCCTCCAAAAATTAACACACATTCCGGGACCCCCTCCAAAAATTAACACACATTCCAGGATCCCCTCCAAACATTAACATACATTCCGGGACCCCCTCCAAAAATTAACACACATCCTGGGACCCTCTCCAAATGTTAACGCACATTCCGGGACCCCCTCCAAAAATTAACACACATTCTGGGACCCCCTCCAAAAATTAACACACATTCCGGGACCCCCTCCAAAAATTAAGACACATTCCGGGATCCCCTCCAAATATTACACACATCCTGGGACCCCCTCCAAAAATTAACACACATTCCGGGACCCCCTCCAAATATTACACACATCCTGGGACCCCCTCCAAAAATTAACACACATTCCGGGACCCCTTCCGAATATTAAACACATCCTTGGACCCCCTCCAAATATTACATACATCCTGGGACCCCCTCTAAAAATTAACACACATTCCGGGACCCCCTCCAAATATTAACTCACATTCCGGGACCCCCTCCAAATATTAACACACATCCTGTGACCCACTCCAAAAATTAACACACATTCCGGGACCCCCTCCAAATATTAACTCACATTCCGGGACCCCCTCCAAATATTAACACACATCCTGTGACCCACTCCAAAAATTAACACACATCCGGGGACCCCCTCCAAATGTTAACGCACATTCCGGGAACCCCTCCAAATATTAACACACATCCTCGGAACCCCTCCAAAAATTACCTCACATTCCGGGACCCCCTCCAAAAATTAAGACACATTCCGGGACCCCCTCCAAATATTACACACATCCTGGGTCCCCCTCCAAAAATTAACACACATTCCGGGACCCCATCCTAATATTACACACATCCTGGGTCCCCCTCCAAAAATTAACACACATTCCGGGACCCCATCCTAATATTACACACATCCTGGGACCCCCTCCAAAAATTAACACACATTCGGGACCCCCTCCAAAAATTAACACACATTCCGGGACCCCTTCCGAATATTAAACACATCCTGGGACCCCCTCCAAATATTTCAAACATCCTTGGACCCCCTCCAAATATTACATACATCCTGGGACCCCCTCCAAAAATTAACACACTTTCCGGGACCCCCTCCAAATATTACACACTTTCCGGGACCCCCTCCAAATATTACACACATTCCGGGACCACCTCCTAATATTACACACATTCCGGGACCCCCACCAAAAATTTACACACATTCTGGGACCCCCTCCAAATATTACACACATCCTGAGACCCCCTCCAAATATTAACACACATTCCGGGACCCCTCCAAATATGAACACACATCCTGCGACCCCCTCCAAAAATTAACACACATCCTGGGACCCCCTCCAAATATGAACACACATCCTGGGACCCCCTCCAAAAATTAACACACATTCCAGGACCCCCTCCAAACATTAACATACATTCCGGGACCCCCTCCAAATATGAACACAAATCCTGGGACCCCCTCCAAAAATTAACACACATCCTGGGACCCTCTCCAAATGTTAACGCACATTCCGGGACCCCCTCCAAATATTACACACATTCCGGGACCCCCTCCAAAAATTACCGCACATTCCGAGACCCCCTCCAAAAATTACCACACATTCCGGGACCCCCTCCAAAAATTAAGACACATTCCGGGATCCCCTCCAAATATTACACACATCCTGGGACCCCCTCCAAAAATTAACACACATTCCGGGACCCCCTCCTAATATTACACACACCCTGGGACCCCCTCCAAATATTAACTCACATCCTGTGACCCACTCCAAAAATTAACACACATTCGGGGACCCCCTCCAAATGTTAACGCACATTCCGGGAACCCCTCCAAATATTAACACACATCCTCGGAACCCCTCCAAAAATTAACACACATTCCGGGACCCCCTCCAAAAATTACCACACATTCCAGGACCCCCTCCAAAAATTAACACACATTCCGGGACCCCATCCTAATATTACACACATCCTGGGACCCCCACCAAAAATTAACACACATTCCGGGACCCCCTCCAAATATTACACACATCCTGGGACCCCCTCCAAAAATTAACACACATTCCGGGACCCCCTCCAAAAATTAACACACATTCCGGGACCCCTTCCGAATATTAAACACATCCTGGGACCCCCTCCAAATATTTCAAACATCCTTGGACCCCTCCAAATATTACATACATCCTGGGACCCCCTCCAAAAATTAACACACATTCCGGGACCCCCTCCAAATATTACACACATTCCGGGACCCCCTCCTAATATTACACACATTCCGGGACCCCCACCAAAAATTAACACACATCCTGGGACCCCCTCCAAATATTAACACACATTCCGGGACCCCTCCAAATATGAACACACATCCTGCGACCCCCTCCAAAAATTAACACACATTCTGGGACCCCCTCCAAATATTACACACATCCTGGGACCCCCTCCAAATATGAACACACATTCCGGGACCCCTCCAAATATGAACACACATCCTGGGACCCCCTCCAAAAATTAACACACATTCCGGACCCCCTCCAAACATTAACATACATTCCGGGACCCCCTCCAAATATGAACACACATCCTGGGACCCACTCCAAATGTTAACGCACATTCCGGGACCCCCTCCAAATATTACACACATCCTGGGACCCACTCCAAAAATTAACACACATTCCGGGACCCCCTCCAAAAATTAACACACATTCCGGGACCCCCTCCAAATATTAACACACATTCCGGGACCCCCGCCAAATATTAACACACATCCTGTGACCCACTCCAAAAATTAACACACATTCCGGGACCCCCTCCAAAAATTAACACACATTCCGGGACCCCCTCCAAATGTTAACGCACATTCCGGGACCCCCTCCAAATATTACATACATCCTGTGACCCCGTCCAAAAAATAACACACATCCTGGGACCCCCTCCAAAAATTAACACACATCCCAGGACCCCCTCCAAATATTACACACATCCTGGGACCCCCTCCAAAAAATAGCACACATTCCGGGACCCCCTCCAAATATTACATACATCCTGGGACCCCCTCCAAAAATTAACACACATTCCGGGACCCCCTCCAAAAATTAACACACATTCCGGGACCACTTCCAAATATTAAAGACATCCTGGGACCCCCTCCAAAAATTAACACACATTCCGGGACCCCCTCCAAATATTAACACACATTCCGGGACCCCCTCCAAATATTAACTCACATCCTGGGACCCCCTCCAAAAATTAACACACATTCGGGGACCCCCTCCAAATTTTAACACACATCCCGGGACCCCCTCCAAAAATTACCGCATATTCCGAGACCCCTCCAAAAATTAGCACACATTCCGGGACCCCCTCCAAATATTTCACACATCCTGGGACCCCCTCCAAAAATTAACACACGTTGCGGGACCCCCTCCAAATATTACACACATCCTGGGACCCCCTCTAAAAATTAATACACATTCCGGGACCCCCTCCAAATATTAACACACATTCCGGGACCCCCTCCAAATATTAACACACATTCCGGGAACCCCTCCAAATATTAACACACATCCTGTGACCCACTCCAAAAATTAACACACATCCGGGGACCCCCTCCAAATATTAACACACATTCCGGGACCCCCTCCAAATATTAACACACATTCCGGGACCCCCTCCAAATATTAACTCACATCCTGGGACCCCCTCCAAAAATTAACACACATTCGGGGACCCCCTCCAAATTTTAACACACATCCCGGGACCCCCTCCAAAAATTACCGCATATTCCGAGACCCCTCCAAAAATTAGCACACATTCCGGGACCCCCTCCAAATATTTCACACATCCTGGGACCCCCTCCAAAAATTAACACACGTTGCGGGACCCCCTCCAAATATTACACACATCCTGGGACCCCCTCTAAAAATTAATACACATTCCGGGACCCCCTCCAAATATTAACACACATTCCGGGACCCCCTCCAAATATTAACACACATTCCGGGAACCCCTCCAAATATTAACACACATCCTGTGACCCACTCCAAAAATTAACACACATCCGGGGACCCCCTCCAAATATTAACACACATTCCGGGAACCCCTCCAAATATTAACACACATCCTCGGAACCCCTCCAAAAATTAACACACATTCCGGGACCCCCTCCAAAAATTACCACACATTCCAGGACCCCCTCCAAAAATTAACACACATTCCGGGACCCCATCCTAATATTACACACATCCTGGGACCCCCACCAAAAATTAACACACATTCCGGGACCCCCTCCAAATATTACACACATCCTGGGACCCCCTCCAAAAATTAACACACATTCCGGGACCCCCTCCAAAAATTAACACACATTCCGGGACCCCTTCCGAATATTAAACACATCCTGGGACCCCCTCCAAATATTTCAAACATCCTTGGACCCCTCCAAATATTACATACATCCTGGGACCCCCTCCAAAAATTAACACACATTCCGGGACCCCCTCCAAATATTACACACATTCCGGGACCCCCTCCTAATATTACACACATTCTGGGACCCCCTCCAAATATTGCACACATCCTGGGACCCCCTCCAAATATTAACACACATTCCGGGACCCCCTCCAAATATGAACACACATCCTGCGACCCCCTCCAAAAATTAACACACATTCTGGGACCCCCTCCAAATATTACACACATCCTGGGACCCCCTCCAAAAATTAACACACATTCCGGGACCCCCTCCAAACATTAACATACATTCCGGGACCCCCTCCAAATATGAACACACATCCTGGGACCCTCTCCAAATGTTAACGCACATTCCGGGACCCCCTCCAAATATTACACACATCCTGGGACCCACTCCAAAAATTAACACACATTCCGGGACCCCCTCCAAAAATTAACACACATTCCGGGACCCCCTGCAAACAATAACACACATCGTGGGACCCCCTCCAAAAATTAACACACATTCCGGGACCCCCTCCAAATATTACACACATTCCTGTACCCCGTCCAAAAAATAACACACATCGTCGGACCATCTCCAAAAATTAACACACATTCCGGGACCCTCTGCAAAAAATAACACACATCGTGGGACCCCCTCCAAAAATTAACACACATTCCGGGACCCCCTCCAAAAAATAACACACTTTCCGGGACCCCCTCCAAATATTACACACATTCCGGGACCACCTCCTAATATTACACACATCCTGAGACCCCCTCCAAATATTAACACACATTCCGGGACCCCTCCAAATATGAACACACATCCTGCGACCCCCTCCAAATATTACACACATCCTGGGACCCCCTCCAAATATGAACACACATCCTGGGACCCCCTCCAAATATTACACACATCCTGGGACCCCCTCCAAATATGAACACACATCCTGGGACCCGCTCCAAAAATTAACACACATTCCAGGACCCCCTCCAAACATTAACATACATTCCGGGACCCCCTCCAAATATGAACACACATCCTGGGAGCCCCTCCAAAAATTAACACACATCCTGGGACCCTCTCCAAATGTTAACGCACATTCCGGGACCCCCTCCAAATATTACACACATCCTGGGACCCACTCCAAAAATTAACACACATTCCGGGACCCCCTCCAAAAATTACCGCACATTCCGAGACCCCCTCCAAAAATTACCACACATTCCGGGACCCCCTCCAAAAATTAAGACACATTCCGGGATCCCCTCCAAATATTACACACATCCTGGGACCCCCTCCAAAAATTAACACACATTCCGGGACCCCCTCCAAAAATTAACACACATTCCGGGACCACTTCCAAATATTAAACACATCCTGGGACCCCCTCCAAAAATTAACACACATTCCGGGACCCCCTCCAAATATTAACACACATTCCGGGACCCCCTCCAAATATTAACTCACATCCTGTGACCCACTCCAAAAATTAACACACATTCCGGGACCCCCTCCAAATATTAACTCACATCCTGTGACCCACTCCAAAAATTAACACACATTCCGGGACCCCCTCCAAAAATTAACACACATTCCGGGACCACTTGCAAATATTAAACACATCCTGGGACCCCCTCCAAAAATTAACACACATTCCGGGACCCCCTCCAAAAATTAACACACATTCCAGGACCCCCTCCAAAAATTAACACACATTCCGGGACCCCATCCTAATATTACACACATCCTGGGACCCCCACCAAAAATTAACACACATTCCGCGACCCCCTCCAAATATTACACACATCCTGGGACCCCCTCCAAAAATTAACACACATTCCGGGACCCCCTCCAAAAATTAACACACATTCCGGGACCCATTCCGAATATTAAACACATCCTGGGACCCCCTCCAAATATTTCAAACATCCTTGGACCCCTCCAAATATTACATACATCCTGGGACCCCCTCCAAAAATTAACACACATTCCGGGACCCCCTCCAAATATTACACACATTCCGGGACCCCCTCCTAATATTACACACATTCCGGGACCCCCACCAAAAATTAACACACATCCTGGGACCCCCTCCAAATATTAACACACATTCCGGGACCCCTCCAAATATGAACACACATCCTGCGACCCCCTCCAAAAATTAACACACATTCTGGGACCCCCTCCAAATATTACACACATCCTGGGACCCCCTCCAAATATGAACACACATTCCGGGACCCCTCCAAATATGAACACACATCCTGGGACCCCCTCCAAAAATTAACACACATTCCGGACCCCCTCCAAACATTAACATACATTCCGGGACCCCCTCCAAATATGAACACACATCCTGGGACCCACTCCAAAAATTAACACACATTCCGGGACCCCCTCCAAAAATTAACACACATTCCGGGACCCCCTCCAAATGTTAACGCACATTCCGGGACCCCCTCCAAATATTACACACATCCTGGGACCCACTCCAAAAATTAACACACATTCCGGGACCCCCTCCAAAAATTAACACACATTCCGGGACCCCCTCCAAATATTAACACACATTCCGGGACCCCCTCCAAATATTAACACACATTCCGGGACCCCCTCCAAATGTTAACGCACATTCCGGGACCCCCTCCAAAAATTAACACACATTCCGGGACCCCCTCCAAATATTACACACATCCTGGGACCCCGTCCAAAAAATAACACACATCCTGGGACCCCCTCCAAAAATTAACACACATCCCAGGACCCCCTCCAAATATTACACACATCCTGGGACCCCCTCCAAAAATTAACACACATTCCGGGACCCCCTCCAAAAATTAACACACATTCCGGGACCCCTTCCGAATATTAAACACATCCTGGGACCCCCTCCAAATATTTCAAACATCCTTGGACCCCTCCAAATATTACATACATCCTGGGACCCCCTCCAAAAATTAACACACATTCCGGGACCCCCTCCAAATATTACACACATTCCGGGACCCCCTCCTAATATTACACACATTCCGGGACCCCCACCAAAAATTAACACACATCCTGGGACCCCCTCCAAATATTAACACACATTCCGGGACCCCTCCAAATATGAACACACATCCTGCGACCCCCTCCAAAAATTAACACACATTCTGGGACCCCCTCCAAATATTACACACATCCTGGGACCCCCTCCAAATATGAACACACATTCCGGGACCCCTCCAAATATGAACACACATCCTGGGACCCCCTCCAAAAATTAACACACATTCCGGACCCCCTCCAAACATTAACATACATTCCGGGACCCCCTCCAAATATGAACACACATCCTGGGACCCACTCCAAATGTTAACGCACATTCCGGGACCCCCTCCAAATATTACACACATCCTGGGACCCACTCCAAAAATTAACACACATTCCGGGACCCCCTCCAAAAATTAACACACATTCCGGGACCCCCTCCAAATATTAACACACATTCCGGGACCCCCTCCAAATATTAACACACATTCCGGGACCCCCTCCAAATATTACACACATCCTGGGACCCACTCCAAAAATTAACACACATTCCGGGACCCCCTCCAAAAATTAACACACATTCCGGGACCCCCTCCAAATATTAACACACATTCCGGGAACCCCTCCAAATATTAACACACATCCTGTGACCCACTCCAAATATTAACACACATTCCGGGAACCCCTCCAAATATTAACACACATCCTGTGACCCACTCCAAATATTAACACACATCCTCGGAACCCCTCCAAAAATTAAGACACATTCCGGGACCCCCTCCAAAAATTACCACACATTCCAGGACCCCCTCCAAAAATTAACACACATTCCGGGACCCCATCCTAATATTACACACATCCTGGGACCCCCACCAAAAATTAACACACATTCCGGGACCCCCTCCAAATATTACACACATCCTGGGACCCCCTCCAAAAATTAACACACATTCCGGGACCCCCTCCAAAAATTAACACACATTCCGGGACCCCTTCCGAATATTAAACACATCCTGGGATCCCCTCCAAATATTTCAAACATCCTTGGACCCCTCCAAATATTACATACATCCTGGGACCCCCTCCAAAAATTAACACACATTCCGGGACCCCCTCCAAATATTACACACATTCCGGGACCCCCTCCTAATATTACACACATTCTGGGACCCCCTCCAAATATTAACACACATTCCGGGACCCCTCCAAATATGAACACACATCCTGCGACCCCCTCCAAATATTAACACACATTCCGGGACCCCCTCCAAATATGAACACACATCCTGCGACCCCCTCCAAAAATTAACACACATTCTGGGACCCCCTCCAAATATTACACACATCCTGGGACCCCCTCCAAAAATTAACACACATTCCGGGACCCCCTCCAAACATTAACATACATTCCGGGACCCCCTCCAAATATGAACACACATCCTGGGACCCTCTCCAAATGTTAACGCACATTCCGGGACCCCCTCCAAATATTACACACATCCTGGGACCCACTCCAAAAATTAACACACATTCCGGGACCCCCTCCAAAAATTAACACACATTCCGGGACCCCCTGCAAAAAATAACACACATCGTGGGACCCCCTCCAAAAATTAACACACATTCCGGGACCCCTCCAAATATTACACACATTCCGGTACCCCGTCCAAAAAATAACACACATCGTCTCACCATCTCCAAAAATTAACACACATTCCGGGACCCCCTGCAAAAAATAACACACATCGTGGGACCCCCTCCAAAAATTAACACACATTCCGGGACCCCCTCCAAAAAATAACACACATACCGGGACCACCTCCAAAAATTAACACACATTCCGGGACCCCCTCCAAAAAATAACACACATTCCGGGACCCCCTCCAAAAAATAGCACACATTCCGGGACCCCCTCCAAATATTACACACATTCCCGGACCCCCTCCCAATATTACACACATTCCGGGACCCCCTCCAAAAATTAACACAAATTCCGGGACCCCCTCCAAATATAGCACACATTCCGGGACCCCCTCCAAATATTACACACATTCCCGGACCCCCTCCCAATATTACACACATTCCGGGACCCCCACCAAAAATTAACACACATTCTGGGACCCCCTCCAAATATTACACACATCCTGGGACCCCCTCCAAATATGAACACACATCCTGGGACCCCCTCCAAAAATTAACACACATTCTGGGACCCCCTCCAAATATTACACACATCCTGGGACCCCCTCCAAATATGAACACACATTCCGGGACCCCTCCAAATATGAACACACATCCGGGACCCCCTCCAAATATTAACATACATTCCGGGACCCCCTCCAAATATGAAGACACATCCTGGGACCCCCTCCAAAAATTAATACACATCCTGGGACCCCCTCCAAAAATTAACACACATTCCGGGACCCCCTCCAAAAATTAAGACACATTCCGGGATCCCCTCCAAATGTTACACACATCCTGGGACCCCCTCCAAAAATTAACACACATTCCG